>NC_133769.1:41176205-41426503 GCF_003597395.2 Chelonoidis abingdonii
GGCCTCATCCTCCCTGACTGAACTAACCTCATTATCTCTAGACTGATTCTTGCCTGCATATTTATACCTGCCTCTGGAAATTTCCATTACATGCGTCTGACAAAGTGGGTATTCATCCACGAAAGCTCATGATCCAATACATCTGTTAGTCTATAAGGTGCCACAGGACAATTTGTTGCTATTTAATGGAGAAAGAGGGTGAGAAATGGGTTCACCTTAGGAAAGAAACCAGGCTTGGATGCCTTGAGTGAGTAGTAATATCTCTACAAACTCAACATGCCTACAAGAGCCATCAGTTCTTTAGGATGCTGTTGAGAGGGTGAATTTGAAGGATGCACCATGAAATGTTCAGAAAGATAAAATATTTTCTTAGTTAAAAAGAAAGCTTTCAATAGCAGTAGGTTGTGTAGAGGTTTTTTAATAAATACAATGAGAAATCAATAAGGACGCCATTATTGGGAAAATATGTACTTAGGCAGATATCTTTAAAAGCTCTAGTGGCACAAAGTTTACTTGTAAAAATGTCCCTAATGCAGCCTTATTCTTAATGGATCTGATATGGTTCAGAGTAGCACTCCAGTTGCTGTGCACAAGCACTATGAACCCACATTGAAAGCTTTATTTTTTTAAATCAGAATATAAAATCATCATCATAAATACTCTCTCCCTCAAAAGTGTACACTACAAAATGTCAGTTTAAAAAGAGATGCAGTTTTCCTACACACTCACAAGAGCACTTGCATTCCTGGTTCTCAAAAAAGACATTCTAGTAAAGCTTCACATGCATAGGGAAAGAATTTATTTTGCTGAGCTTTTTTATTTCTAGTTCCAGGCTAGGGATGTGAGGCTGTTATACAAAGACCCTCCCCTCCAAAATGTACAAAAAAAAACACGTTTAAAGCTTTACCTCTAGAACTGCACATAGCCTTCCATTAGCTAACTGCATTAGGAAATGTGTCAGGTGAGCAAAACACTCTGGAGTAGCATTCATCTGACCCTAAAAACCAGGAAAATGTTAAAAAGAAGTAGAAGCCTTGGTCAACAAAGCTTGTAACATAAGAACTGCTATAATGGATCACTAAAGGTCCATGTAGCCCAGTATTCTGGTTCCAGCACCATGTATTTCAGATAAACGTGCAACATGGAAAAATCTGTACATCCCCCCAACAACCCATAAATGTCTCAGCCTAATCCCTAAAAGTTCAAGATTAGTTTAAGGCCTGAAACATGAGGTTTTATGCTTGGTCAAAGTGAAATCTACTTATCAATAGCTGGACAATTACGACATTTAAAATATAAATAAATTTTATTTTTAAAGTAATGGATGAGAGAAGGTGCAAAATCCTGCATAATTGCTTACCTCAGGGTCACCAATTCCTGAATCATATCCAGAAGAGACCAGAATAAGTTCTGGAACAAACTATAATAAAACAAAAAGATATATTATATGGTATTTTTGCAATCCCTGGGCCCAGTCCCGTCAACTGGACTACATACATGAATAAAGAATTTTCCTGAGTAAACACTGCATGACTTAGCCTTTGTATTGTTTTTATTAGAGTCTTTTATATTGAATATGTAAAAATACAACTCTCATTCATGTCAATATTTCACTATTCAGGCATCAGTCATTCAGACACTCCTTTCAGCAGAAACAAAGGACTGACTGCATTTCAAATGCACACAGCATTCCTAAACCTACAGATATTTATAAAACCACCACTTTAAAAGGTTTTTTATTATTATTATTTTTATTTAAAAAATCAGAACAAAAACATTACCTCAAAAGCCACTGGAAGCAACACATGGAAAAATGCAGCTAGATAATCAGAATTCCCCATTCCAACCTGCAAAACCAATACATGAGATATGAAGCAGCTCTTTATTCTGAGAAAATAATGTGTTTATTTTCTAGGGGCCAGATCTACAAAAGGGTTTAGGTGCTGTGATCCTAAGTATGCCTGTATTCACACCCTGCACACTATTGTAATAATCTTTGTACAAAATATCCCTTGTGAGGTATCATTTGAAAATTAATAACTCACTGACCATTTATATTCTTGTGTGATATATGTACGTGGAGTATATTAAGGGTTATGGATATATGGTGGAATGATGACTAAGGTATGTCGGTGGAGCTGGTAAACAGGAATGACTTACACAAGGTGATGTGTATTTGATTCTCTGACCAGCCCAGTATTCAGTTAAAGACAATGACGGTCCACTTTTAAACATTAGGTAACAAAGCTATTAAACTAACAAGTAGAGGGAGAAGGGGAGAGCATGGAGCTTCCTTCATCACCAGATTCCATGTGGCTTTCCTCACAGCTTGAATAAACTTTACTTTGAGGGGTACCCTCAGAAAATCCATTTCAAAGGTTTACTGGTCTATAAGCACAGGGTGGCGAACCTCAAGTGATAATCAACTGAATTAACTGATTTTTATAATACTGTAGTATTGTATACAGTGTACAGAGGTCTTTTCTGAAAGTAATGAGACACTGGTGATAAATATCATTGTGAAAGGTATTTACCAACACTATATGAGGAAATATGGGTACTTAAATGATAGTATGCTTTAAAGTCCGTGGCCAAACACAGTGAAAGAGGTTCCCTTCCAGACAGGATAAAATGTAACTATTTACCCATCTCCTGTAAATTAAGCATGGTGGAATCAAAATGGAAGCTCATTTACAAGCAGGGGGGTGGGAAGCTCACTGGAAGGGAACAACAGCATGAGATCATCCCGCCTCTTGAAACAAAGTCATGGAAACTTTGGAAGATAGAATTCATCTTTGGCTTCCATCACTAGATAGACACAAGGGAACAGAGTTCATGCAAGCTGAGAAAGATGGGTTCTTCAATAAAGGAGAGGTTGAAGTCTCTGCTAACTAGGTGAGAAACCATCTAGAACAAAGCTTGTACAGTAACTCCTTGCTTAATGTTGTAGTTATGTTCCTGAAAAATGCTACTTTAAGCAAAACAATGTTAAGTGAATCCAATTTCCCCATAAGAATTAATCTAAATGGGGGGCGGGGGTTTAGGTTCCAGGGAAATTTTTTTCACCAGACACACACACACACACACACTGTATACATTTTAGACTGTTTAATACTGTACACAGCAATGATGATTGTGAAGTTTGGTTGAGGTGGTGAAGTCAGAGAGTGGAAGAGAGTAGGATATTTCCCAGGAAATGCTTTAATGCTAAATGATGAACTAGCACTTGGCTGAGCCCTCAAGGGTTAACATGTTGTTAATGTAGCCTCACACTCTACAAGGCAGCACGAATGGAGGGAGGGGAGATAGCATGGCAGAGAAAGACAGAGATACATGCTGTGTGTGAGAGAGATGTGCATTGCCTCTGTAAGTACAGTGACCCCACTCTAAGTATACCGTCTTTTTAAGTAAATCAGCAAGTTGAGACAACAGCTGCTGCCAGCAAGCTCCCTCCATCCTGAGCCCTGTCATGTCCCCCCCTGCTCTGTGGAGATGGCACGATGGGGTAAAGGAATGGAGGGGGAGGAGTGGAGAAGTAGGGGGGCACTCTGACATTAGCCCCTCTCCTCCCTCCCACACAGCAAACAGGTGGCTCCAGAGAGAAGCTCCGAGGCAGAGGGCAGGAGCAGCACATGGCAGTGGATGGAGGGATAGCTGAACTGCCCGGCAATTGCTAGCTTGCTGGGCAGCTGCCGCACAGGGAACTTAGAGGAGTGGGGAGCTGATAGGAGGGCTGCCGGTCCACCAGCTAGCTCCAGTGGGCTGCTCTTCCTGCAAGCAGTGGACAAAGCAGGCGCCTGCCAAACAATGTTATAAAGTTGCACAATGCTCGCTTAAACGAGCATATTCTCCAATTGATCAGCAACATAACAACAAAACAACATTAACTGGGACGACTTAAAGTGAGGAGTTACTGTACCTTGCTAGATTGGGTTTTAGACTGTTAGATGTGTGTTTTTCACTTTTATTTGCTTGTAGCCCTTTCTAAGTGTACTTGACATCACTTAACCGATGTCTTGTTGTTAATTAATTTGTTTTATTTTTACTACTATAAATCAACTCAGTGCTGTGTTTAAAGGGAAAGCTGCATTTATTCAAGTTAAGTTAATAAGCTGTAATGTGCTTGTGTATCTTTAGAGAAACAAATGAACCTTATGATTTCTCTGCACTGTCCAGGTGAAGACTGGACATTGCAGAGCACATGGCTTTCAGAAAATTTAGGATTGGGAGTGTGTTGTAACCAAGGCTGGTGGAAGACAAAGTGGGGCTACAGACAGGCTGCTGGGGTCAGAGTTGCTGAACTAGGACTGTCTAACACACAGACACTTCAGGGTGTGACCTGCATGTTTTAGGTTGTGAACGTCTCAGGCTGGAAGCTACAGCAGCAAAGCATTGTGAGGCATTCAGGGTAGCAGGGCAAATAGCGACAACCACTCATTTGTCCGGATTGCATCCTGAACCCCATGACAGGTGCCTATGTCCCAGTTTTAGGCATCACTGCAATCTGCAAAACCCTCACCTGGCTGTCACCTAACTCCACAGCTACCTAAATTCGCTCAGTACCTAAACTTTTGCTGCAAAAGTCCCCTAGGCAGGTAAGTTTCTGCCTCTGAGCATGCACATTACTCTCTCAGACAGGCATCTGGATGTCTATCTCATGGCTAAGCTCCAACCTGATCCTCAAACCAGGAGAAGATAGACGGAGGTATGCCTATCTTACTTTAATCCAGCAGGCAAGCTCAGAGCATGCCTAACACTAACAAAATAGGCAGCAAGGACGATAACCTTTAGCCTAGTGGTTCAAGCACTCACCTGGGATGTGGAAAACCCTGGTTTAATTCCTCCCTCTACCTGATGAAGAGAGGGATTTGAACAGGGATTCCCTCCACCTTTTGAGTGCCATAATCACAGGGCTAAAGGTTATTAGGGAGCTCTCCTCCTCTTCCCTTCCCCTGCCATCTTGTGTGGAATGAGACAGGCCATAAGAAATAGTTTAGGCACCTAAGTCACCTGACTCCAGACAAAGGGTTGCTACAAGCAGAGACAGGTGCCTCTCTGCAGGCTGGACTTAGGTGCCTAACTCTTTAAGAGCAGAGGGACTTAGGACATCCCGCTCTTGTCAGCATCTCCTATTGCCCTGCCTAAAGTGCTGGCTTTTATGGATCCCATTCTCAGGTGCCTGTCTCTCCCCAAGTACTGTACAGAGGGCCTAGCATCCTAACTCAGCCTTTGTGATTTTCAAGGTTCCTAAAAGTTAGGCACTGCAATGTTGAGCACTGCAATGCCCCAGTCCCTTTGTGGATTCAGATCTCAGTTCCTTCAAAGCCAGGTGCAACAGTTAAACAGGAGGAACAGAATACAAAGCAGGAGCCTTAGCTTTTAAGGCCCCAGGTACAGCCATCCATCCCTATTCAGCAAAGTATGTATGCATTCAACTTCAATGGGTCTTAAGTATGTGCTTAAGTTCTTTGCTGAAGAGGGATCTATTTCATCATGTGCTCAAATGCTTTGCTGTATCAGGGCCTAACTAAATAACAGACAGGTAAAGGAAAGGGAATGTCTGAATTGGTGACAGACTGTTTAAATCATCACACTGAAAGTCATTTTCTCAGAGGAGATTCCATTCGCTGGAATGTGTGACCTATGCCAAGTAATCAGGTCAATGCATTTCTCATCAAAAGTATTACTTCTAAAATTGCTAACATATTGCTCTGAATGTATGACAGACAAAGCTATTGAATGTGCACTGTTATGCTGTCAAGCAACATTTACCTTATTCCAAGGTACATTTAAATTGAATCCTTTTCCTTTTCCCTGACCAACAGCATCATAATCAGATTCTCTGAGCAAGGGCCAGAACTGCTGATGTTCATAGCGATGCCAGGAGTAATAGAGAACACTGAAAGAAAGAACAAACAAACCCAACTGAAACAAAAGTTACGAAGGATCTTTTCACATCTGACCCTCTCTGGCTCATTTCACGTACAACATGAAAATAGCCCTTAAGTAGCAAACATTCCCCATCTTTCTCTTCACTAATATTGCTGAACAAACTGGCACCCACTTACTTGAAAAGCTCTGTATAGTCTAGCACAACAGTCAAATTCAGCACTTTTGCTGTAAGTTTCTGGCATAGAATGCTCTAGGGCCAGAGAAAGGGAATTTTTGAAAGAAGGGTCTTGCTGATGGGCTCAGAGTTTGTAGCTTTTAGAAAACAGCATAGAACACATTTGTTCAGACCAGTTGTTCACTGAATATTTGGATAGTGGTGCGGAGAGAGCTTTCCATCAGCAAACAAAGGTAGCCACAGGGCTCATGTTGTGTCAACTTTTCTAGAGTAGACTTACAAATTACTTTTAATTAGGTTTAAAGGTTTGTTTCAGTTTGTTTGACAAATGAGAATAAATAAATACAGTTTCAGAGAGAATGAAGTACACCTCTGTCCCAATATAATGCGACCTGATATAACATGAATTCAGATATAACACGGTAAAGCAGTGCTCCGGGGAGGGGGGGGGGGGGGCTCCGGGGGGGGGGGGGGGGGCTGCACACTCCAGCGGATCAAAGCAAGTTCGATATAACGCAGTTTCACCTATAATGCAGTAAGATTTTTTGGCTCCTGGGGACAGCGTTATATCGGGGTAGAGGTGTACCTAGAAGAATGAGAGGCATTTTGTAGGAATTTCTATCTTCAAAATAAGAAGGGTTTTATTCTACTGAGAGGCAACCAAAAATAAACCAACTTGACATGCAAAAGAAAATTACAAACCTGGGATCCTCTTCAAATACATATTGAACTCCTTGTCCATGGTGCACATCCCAGTCAACAATGAGAATTCTGCGTGAATCAAAAGGAAACATTCACTAGAACCATCACAGCAACCCAAGCCAAGAGGATAGTAAGTAACAGATAGAGGAGAAGATTGTTAAAGGCACTTTGGTGCCGAAAGCCTATGTTCTTTCAGTGGAAGTTAGGCATCTAACTGCCATTTGTGTCTTTGAAAACCTACCCCAGAGATAAATATACACTAACCTCTGAAGACCATATCTTCTTTTGGCATATTGAGCTGCAATAGCAACATTATTGAACACACAGAATCCATTGGCTGCATTTCGCTGGCTGTGATGACCTGGAGGCCTGAAACAAAGCTTGACATGGTTACTCATTAAGAATGAACTTTGGTTGAAAAATAATGTAACCCCTGCTTGGTTGGAGTGGCACCCTGTCCCCCTCTAGTGGTGGCTGGGCCAGCAAGAGATTGATGAGCCTGCTACAGCCAGGGCTAAGAGACATATCTTTTAGCTCAGGCAGTAAAGGCTCATATACTTAGCTCAAGAGGTCCCATGGTTTATCCCTGCTGCCGGTACCTCTGTGAGGGTCAGAACTCTTAAGTGCTTCATTACCTTACTAATGCCATTCCATTGCGCACTTTTCCTGACATCACAGAGTCCACCAGTTGCAAAGTTGCTCCTACTGCTAGTTTAGCACAGCGGTAAGTATTCTAAGAAAAGAAATCTAATTATTGTCATCAGCCACCCACCAGCTGGTTTAAACTACACATAACTGACATGTTTTGCATCACTATAACAGATTATTTGAAGTGTTACCTCCCCAGTGAAGTTGGATGTAACTGAGAGCAGAATTTGACAATGGAAATTCAAGTATGACTTTTACTAGAAATATTTGTGTATATCATGCACTGTTCTGAAGCATGAGCAATACACAGGCAAAAATGGGAAGAATTATGGGAGGAAAGTGTTGGCTTTAACTCTTAGTTTCCTTATTTTTATTAGTTTAAAATAAAATCCAGAACTATTCTTCAATCAGGTGGTGTGGTTAAGAGAGCAGAAGCTGTGGAGCTGTTATGTTTGTCAGTTAAAATTACTACACTGATACTTGTAAGTACCTCGTGAAAAAAACTACTAGTATATTTAAACAAACAAACAAAAATGTTGGCTATTTTAATTCCAGCTATAAAAAATGGGCTTCTAATGCAACAGTATATAAATCACAACGGGAAATGGCCATGCCCACATACCGGATGAAAGTAAACAGCATCATAATTTTCTGAGACTCTTCGGAGTTCTTCTTCATTCATTGTCTGGGTGCTCTTTACAACTTCCAAGTATTCTGAACTTTAATTAAAAAAAAAAAAGAAAAAAGAGAAAGCAGGTTAACTGAGATATGCCTGAAAAATCTCTACTAAACATAGAATATCAGGGCCAGAAGGGACCTCAGGAGGTCAGCTAGTCCAACCCCTTGCTTAAAGAAGGACTAATCCCCAGACAGATTTTCACCCCAGTTCCCTAAATGGCTCCCTCAAGGACTGAACTCACAACCCTTTGTTTGGCAGGCCAATGCTCAAACCACTGAGTTCTCTCTCCCCCCTTACTAATGTGAAAAGAAAACAAGAGTATGTGATAATATGAGAGGTTGGTGGTAGCATGTGAGACCTAGCTTCAGAATGTCAATCCCACAGCAGGATTCTACTTTGATCAAAGCAATAAAATCAAAATACTCTCTGGGTCCCAAGAAAATGCATTCAGATCACAAGTAAAATTGAGCTTGGTGGTTTCATCCTAATATACCATCGACATTTGCCCATACTGAAAAACCACTGCACAACATGGCACAATTAAGTCTGGGCCAGGGCTGCAGCCAGGACTTTCTGAGTTCAGGAATCCCATCTCTGGGGCACCATCTCTGAGTATATATGCCACAGTTCCTCTGGGCCCAGGGCCTTCTGCAGAATTAAATACAATGCCTTTCTATTTGATTCAATTTATCTTGGATAATTTCCCCTTCTTTTTCCCTCAACATCTCTCCCTATTTGATTTATGTAAATTCCCATTTTTCCTGTGTTCATTTTTTCTCGCAAAGTTGGACTAGTTTTGTTTAAAGTTTACTTTTAAAGTTTTACATGTTCAGCGCCTCAGTTATATGCAGTTAGCACACGCATCTGACAAAGTGGGTATTCACCCATGAAAGCTCATGCTAGTCTGTTAGTCTATAAGGTGCCACAGGACTCTTTGCTGCTTTTGCAGTTAGCACTGTATACAATTGGCAATCTCTGTGCAAAAAAAGCCCAAAATAGGAAAAGCAAGAAAATTGTCGGACAGGATTTAGGTACATTACAGACTTGTGCAGGGAAGTTTGTTCGGCACCTGCCCCCCACCACACCTAGATCTGACTAGTCTTTCATTTGGGGCCTGATCCATAGCCTACTGATATCAGCGGGAATTCTTCAATTGACTTCAATGAGCTTTGAGTCAGGACCTTTCATAACAGCAAAATATATGAACAGTTTTTTGTAAAGATCAAATAGGATCCAGGTGATTAAATTAACATTATACTTTATATCTCACCTGTGAACCAACATGATCTCTTCTTCAGTTCCTTCCCTGACAGGTACATGGATACATCTTTCCACAAGATGATAATGTTTAAGTTGCTCATAGGAGGATAACAATCTTTCCGGCACTTCAATATCACACTCAGGGCTACAAATAAACAATAATTATCTTGTTACAATACAATATCAACAAGGCTTATTATAAATCCTCTTCAGGGATGCTTAGGCTTAAATATTTCATTGTGAGAAGATCCTTTTTCTTGCAAGGGTGAAAGAAAAAAGATATTTGAAAACTTTCCAGTTTGTGGACTTGGGGAGGTGTGGGAACAACAAACATTTTTTGGTTATCAAAATGCATGAGTAAAAAGGAATTTTATGTGGCTCTTTAAAAACATCAGGAGTGCAACCGACTAAGAACGAAGCCCACCAAAAGATCAATAAAAAATAAAGCTAGAGCTCCAAAATAAAGAAGGCAGGAGTACTCAAATGAAAAGAGCATCAGAGATAAATAATTCTCAAGGCCAGCAAAGAAAAAGGGGATTTACAGCAGGATTCTACTTTGATCAAAAGCAATAAGATCAACTTACTCTCTGAGTCCTAAGAAAATGCAGCTCACAAAATGGAAATCAGGGCCACCCATCAGCTCTTGTATAGAGCATTTCTAAAAACGCTCTAATAACGGATTGTTGATAGAAAATTCAGCAAACCTGCAGCTGACTTACTCATCCCAAAGTAGTTTGTAACTTGTCATTTCATCATCGTAAATCAAAGCTGTTCCTGAAGCCATTGCTAAAACAAAACAAAACAGACATCCCAAGATACATTTGTGCATATTCAGGCAGAAAATTGCCCTGCCAGTGGTTTATTTAGTTTGGAAAAGAGAAGACTGAGAGGGGACATGATACCAGTTTTCAGGTATCTAAAAGGGTGTCATCAGGAGGAGGGAGAAAACTTGTTCACCTTAGCCTCTAATGATAGAACAAGAAGCAATGGGCTTAAACTGCAGCAAGGGAGATTTAGGTTGGACATTAGGAAAAAGTTCCTAACTGTCAGGCTAGTTAAACACTCGAAAAAATTGCCTAGGGAGGTTGTGGAATCACCATCTCTGGAAATATTTAAGAGTAGGTTAGATAAATGTCTATCAGGGATGGTCTAGACAGTATTTGGTCCTGCCATGAGGGCAGAGGACTGGACTCGATGACCTCTCGAGGTCCCTTCCGGTCCTAGAGTCTATGAATCTATGAATTGTTGCCATAAGCGCACCAGACGCGATTATCCAAACTGTAACATTGCAATACATACCTGTCTGTCAGGGCTGGTCTGAATGTATGTTTGTGAAGTATTGGGTAATCCTCAGATTGGTGAAACCAAAAAGTGTTATTATTTATACCATAGCCATTACAGTTATAATAATTTATCACGTTAACCTTTATAAGGTTTACTTTTAGAAGGATGGGTTTTGTGGACATAAAAAGAAATTAATTTTAAAAACGGATACAAAGTGACAAAAGGAAATTAAAATGCAAAACAATAAACTGGTGTAATCAAAGGCAAGGACCAGAGATCAGTCAGTGGGATGTTAATATGTAACCTAGAACTGCCTATTATCAGCTCAGCTTTTGGTTCAGTCTAGTATCAGTTTACTTTAGAACGTCTAAATTACACGGAGGTTCCCTATTATTAAATAGATCGCGTGTTTGCAGCAACACCAACTGCAAGATCAAATCATCCAGTCACGCCCCCACCCTCCACCAGTAAAAATAAACCGACGAGCGAGTTGCCCGAACACTTGCGATGCTAGTGAAGCTCCAGCGCTCTCACACCATACATACCCCGAGGTCAGTGGCACCCCACAAAAGGCCGTGAGACCCCTCGGCTCAACAGTGCAAACACTGAAAAAGAAGTGGGGGAGGGTATGAGAATGCATCAGTCCTGCAGGCAGGCAGGCAGGCAACCACCACGTGGGGGCGGGCGGGGATAAAAGAACAGTGCAAGTGGCGAAAGGGGGAGGCGGCGCATTCCTTGTTTTCTTCCCGTGCTGTGCGTGGGGGTGGTAAAGGGCTTCAGGTTACCTCCCCTGGGGGGAGGCGAGGTGGGTGCGAACGGGGAGGGGGCTGTAGCTTTGCTCTGAGCTGGGGCCTTGCGTCTCCTACCTGGGCTGTCTTTGTACCGCTGCTGCGGCGCGGCCTCTTTGTTTTCTCTTCCTGTTTCCTTTGTCAGCCCATGAATCCGGAGTGAAACCCGCAAAAGCTCCGCCTCCCTCATCCGTCCTTCCCATTTAAGTGGCTCGCGCGACCGATCTTTGAGGGAGGAGTTACATGGTAGGGTATCACGTGTGTGTGTGTGACAGAGAGAGAGAACTGGGGATGGCAGAGCTCTATGTGTGCGAGGGACTGGGGGGCTGGGCACTCTGTGTGTGAGGTACAGGGCAGTGCGTGTGTTGGGGCAGGGTGGCAGGACACTGTGTGTGTGTGTGTGTGAGAGGGGCAGGAGTGGCAGTTCACTGGGATGGAGGGGGCACTGGCAGGACACTGTGTGAGGGGCAGGAGTGGCAGTTCACTGGGATGGAGGGGGCACTGGCAGGACACTCTGTGTGTGTGTTGGGGCAGGCATGGCAGTGCACTCTGTGTATGTAACAGAGGAGTAGCCGTGTTAATCTGGATCTGTAAAAGCAGCAAAGAATCCTGTGGCACCTTATAGACTAACAGATGTTTTGAAGCATGAGCTTTCGTGGGTGAATACCCACTTCATTGGATGCATGATGTGTGTATGTGTGGGAGGGGCAGGACACTGTGTGTGTGGGAGGGGCAGGGGTGGCAGGGCACTGGAGAGGAGGAGGCATTGGCAGGGCAGAGCACTCTGTGTATGTGTTGGGGCAGGAGTGACAGGACACTGTGAGGGGCAGGGCACTGGCGGGGAGGAGGCACTGGCAGGGCACTCTGTGTATGTGTTGGGGCAGGGGTGGCAGGACACTCTGTGAGGGGCAGGGCACTGTGTGTGAGTGAGAACCTCACTGAGGAAACTTGGCCTGGTTCTCCTTACACTTAGGGGACTTTACATGTCTCTCATGTGTAAAGAGGTTTTCTGGTGGATAAATATGTAAGTTATATCCATTCTGAGGCCCCTTTACACTACCAGAGCTGTGTAAATAGACTTTTAGACTTAGGCCTGGTCTACACCTGAAACCTAGCTGCTTCACTTGGGTGTGAAAAATTCACAGCCTCAGGGACAGTCCGCTGACCTAAACCCCAGTATAGACACTGGTAAGTCAATAGAAGAATTCTTGCTTGGACCTAACTACCACCTCTCAAGTTAAAATCCCTGCCATCGCTGTAGCAAGTGTCTATATTACAGCACTACAGTGGCATAGTTGCCATGCTGCAGGTGTGCCTCTGTAGCGTAAACATATCATTAGTGCAAACTGGTATCAGCCCTTTTGTCAGGGATTGTTTTGAATGTGTTTTCTGGGCCGGTCTTTGTTACACTCCCAGACAGGGACAGTTTAAAATAGGAGTATTTTGTTAAACTTTTCGCATAATCCAACAAAACCCTTCAACCTAAATCCTAACTAAATCCCTCAATATAAAGGTAAATAAAACTAAACTAAGGAAATAACTCATTTTATTTTTTATAAAGAACCACAAATCTAATTCCCTGTGGATCATACTCAAAATGTGCCTTTTAGTATGATCAAAACCAGGTTAGTGATGTTGTTGACCATTCTGAAAGCTATTGTGCTTCTAAAATGGGTCACTCACTGCTGGGTATGAATGTTACATTGCAGAGAGCCTTTTTATGCAATCTTTATGGGAGAGTTGATACTTGTATAAGCACTGACAGAGTTCTTTAAATATTTACCATTGTATCACTGGAGACTGATACACAAGTCACAGGACAGAATGACCTGAGCTTTTGAACAACATGCTTTTTTAACCAGTTGCTTCATTATACAACAGAGCTTTAAAGTTTCAGCTTCTGGATATTTCTCAGTCTGTATTAGTTTTCCAGTCTATAATAGCAAACTATGGGCTACCTCTGGTTCAGATGCATATATATAAAAACATAAGAATGACCATACTGGGTCAGACCAAAGGTTCATATAGCCAAGTATCCTGTCTTCTGGCAAGTGGCCAATGCCAGGTGCCCCAAAGAGAATGAACAGAACATGTAATCAAGTGATCCATTCCCTCTTGCCCATTCCCAGCTTCTGGCAAAAAGTGGCTGGGGATACCATCTCTGCCCATCCTGGCTAATAGCCACTGATGGACCTACCCTCCATGAATTTATCTTGTTCTTTTTTGAACCCTGTTATAGTTTTGGTCTTCACAACATCCTCTGGCAAATGATTTACATTTAATGAATGTCAATGGGAATTGTGGACACCTACCTAAGGATTGGATTTTTCCCAGTAATAACAGTACTCAATTCATAACAAGAGTTCCACAATATATACAGAAACCTCTATGCCATATCGATTTTAATTATTATAAAAGATTCATATTGGGGCCTGTCTGCACTACTTGAATAAACATGCTTGTACACAACTCTGTTATGAATGGGGATACTGTTAATACAACTTTTTATTGCCAGTATGGATAGGCAAACAGCTCTAAAAATATATTAAAATCTGATTCAGTCCTGTATTTTCTTGTCCTCACTGGTAAGAAGAAGCCATGTTGTTACTATTGGCCTTAGGCAAAGAGTGAGACTCCATAGTGCTGGGAACCAAACAACATGGGACAGAAGACAGTCCCTGCCACAGAGAGCTTACAGTCCGCAATGAGCTCTGCCACGGTAGACTCAATCAAAGCGTTTATTAAAGGATTGGGGTCTAACTAAGGACAATATGTGACAGGTGAGTATAGGACACAATGGTGGGAGGAGAGAAGACGGATAACAATGATAGGAACACAAGGTTGCATATATTAGCTAAGTGTAAGCTAGATTTTTAAATTTTTGTATGTAAGTGAACAAGAGGGAGATTAAAGAATCACTAAAAAAGTATTTGCTTAGTTTTAATAAGGATGCCCTGGAGCATGGTAGAGCATCATGTGCTAGCAGGTATAGATGGGATCTTAGGCCCTTGCTTTAAAATTCCAGATTCTTTTTTAAACTTTTTAAATATGCAAACACAACAGGAAGCATATTACTGGTGTAGCTGATAATATATGCAGTCCTATTACATATTTTGTGCTGATTATACATCTTTATTAAATTAGTTCTTATGTGTTTGAAATTAAGCTGAGACCCATCCATCACCACTGTTTTTAAAGATCAGCACAGGCATACTACAACTGACGATGCTAATTACAATCATTTGGCCAGTATAATGTTTTACATTTCTTGAATATTATCAGTGCCTTTTGCAGTTATCTTAGTCTCATGTAATTCCCAAAGACAGCTGGTAAACCACCTGTGTTGATTTTTTAAAGTAACGAATGTTTCATTTTAATTAATAAAATGAAAACAGACTAGATACATTCAGTAGAGTTCTGATTCAGGTTCCAGTAGGAATGTACACTTTCAAAATGATCACACACGATAAATTGCTTTTTCAAAAACTGTACTCGTCTTATGCTTTAAAATATTAATACTATGGCATTGTAAGTGCTACCCATTATAAAATAAAACTAGCCATCCAACCATGTCCTTCTGAGGCTGAGGTCCTTTGGCCCTGAGGCACTCAAACTGATGTCTATTTGACAGAAAAGGAAACCATTTTAGCCATATAGAAATGTCCAGTAGAGGGCCACCTTCTTTTAAAACACTCCATCAGTGTAAGAAATTAAGTAGATTATTAGTGTAGATCTAGGCCAAATTTTATCAAAGCAGGTGCCTAAAATTCAGCATCTAAAACCACAGTTAGCTATGTAAAAGTCAATACTGAAATATTACAGTGATGAGCAATACAGAAGACTTAAGAAACTAGACAGATTTTCAGAGGTGCTGAGCACCTCAAACAGCATTAGAAGCATTCATAGTTATGATTTGCATAAGAAAGTGTTTTATGACAGCGTTATACATATTATGCAAGATTTTTCACAACAATCTGAGAATACACATTTACACATGCTGGGCCAAAGTGGCTGGAACACCATTTATCACACAGAACTTATGGCCACTTATACCCAGGTTGAATTCAACCTGTTATAACATATTTTTAAAAAATTACATTAAGACTTTACATTGCATTTATAATACATTTCTATTTACAAAATTGCATTGGTAAGAGGAGTGTAGTCACCTTTTACATGTATCAGGGATAACAAGATAAATATTTATAAACATTTATGGTGTTTCCACTTCCGTGTGGCCAAAGTCATCTGGGAGTCCTTCCTCTGCCAGCGGTAAATTTGGTTTACTAAAACGGTACCCTCCTCAATATTCCCCACAATGAGATACACCATGGGGCGGAAGGTTTGGGTCATCCTCTGAGTACAATTTTCATTCATAAGCAACCACTGTTGTATCACGTTCCGAGTATCATAAGGCAAGAGCAAACGCTGGTTGATGAATTCCACCTGGCATTCAATATTATATGCCTGATCACCAGAAACTGTTCTCTTTTTGTAGAGCTTTACCTTCACCGCTGGGGAGAAAAAACACATAAGTTGCTTTAACTATTTAAATGTAGCAAGGAATCCTGCCTAATGAGCAGTGGAGGGATCCATAGTGTATTCTAAAGTATAAGCATTAGGCCATACCTTTGTTTTGGGTCATTGCCACAGATTATGGCAGTATTTTTTTAAAGAGGGACATAGATGAGAGAAGCTTTTCACAGAATCACACAACCAGGAAAATGTAACCTCACAAAGATCACTGTCATGTATCTTTAGTGACACTGCATGTGTCCAGCTACTAGGGTGACCAGAAGTTCCAGCACACTGGTATTCCAGCTTTGTAGGGCAGCCCAGTATCCCAGCTAATGTTATTGAAATTGTGACTTCGTCCATTTTTCAGCAGAATCAACCAGCAAAATCGCTGGCTACTGCTCCCTGCTCTTTGCTCGCCCTTCTTTAGTTCTTCCCTTTCCAGCTCCCATCCAGCTCTTTCCCCACATTTAACTGCATTATTGCATTTCCACACTTGCTTCTCCTAAGGTCTGATCCAAAGTCAACTGAAGTCCATAAAAGTCTTAGCATTGACTTCTGTGTGTTCTGGAAAAGGCTTCTAGCTGTAATCTCAAAGTATTGTCAGTGGAACCCCAATGAGGCAACAGCCAGAACTTTCAAACCCTCATCAGGTAAGACTTTTTTTAATGTTGCTGTTTACTGAATCTTGCTTTGTGTAGTTAACAGGAATAATGCACATGTACACAATCAGTAAGGAACTTCCCTCTTTTAATGTCAAATAGCCAAGTGCCTCCACTTTCTTTTGTTTTTACCTGCCAAAAAAAGGCTACTTCACTCCTTTGCCACAGATGTTATCTGTAAAGTACACGGCAAATAAAGTACAGCAAACTAGACTAGAATAAAAAAGCCACTTGGTTATAAAATAGACAATAAGGCAACCTCATCATTCAAAAGAAATCAGCATGGGACCTATTTGTATATTGTTTATAGGAGAAAAAAGTTCCAGAAAATATTCATTTGGGGCTAAACCCTGACACACACACACACCACCTGAAATCGGTGACCAAACTCTCATTGACTGTGGTGGGATCAGCATTTAGCCCTTGATGTCCGCTCACAAACTGCTAGTTATATTAGCGATAGTTTTTGAATACATCTGAAGTGACAAAGTGTGTCCACTATTCAGGAATCAAAATAATAGTGTCTAATCATACATATACTAACAAGAACTTACCAAAGTTGTTCGCACAGAAAACATCTAGTACTCTTTTCTGTGTAAAGAATTCCTCCACTGCTGGGCAGGTCTGGCATATAGGCTTTGGCAATTCTGGTAAGAAATATTAAAGTCTCGTTATTGTTTTATCCTTTGTCTGAATTTAGTGCCAATGAAAGGTGCCAGAGTGACAGGCCTGAAGAGTGACGTTCTCCATTTAACCACAGAACAGGTGTGACATAGGCAAGCTTCCAGACAGTGCTCTGAAAAATGGGCCCCTTCTATGGATGTAAAGGGGTTTCCTTTTCCATGCCCTTTCAGTCCTTGCTAAGAGTGACAAGGGTATCAATCTGTACCATTTATGGCAAGTGTATGGGAGCAATTCTATTGGTGATGCTATGCTAAATTCATTAGAAGGAAGATCTTGTGTTTAAGGCATTGGACTAGGGCTCAGGAAATGGTACTGGTTCTGCCACAGGTTTCCTGTCTGAACTTGGGCAAGTCACCTATGGCCAGATTTCCAAATGTGACTTTAATAGGAGCTGCTGGGTGCTAAAATCTGGGCATTAATCTCTCCATGCCTCAGTTTCCCAGAACTAAAATGGGAATCCTTCCCTACATCACAGAGCTGTTGTGAAGACAAATTTATTGTGTATATGAAGTACTCAAATACATGGTGATGAGGGCCATAGACACGCCTATCAGTAAATAAATAAAATACATTGTCCTCTATTGATACAGTGGTGATTATGCTGCATATATGCATGATTGTATTAGCCTTCCTTCTGCCTTCTGACCAGCCTTCCTTGACTTCAGTGGCGTTATACTGACTATACCAATTAAAATCTGGCCCAGTTTACACTGAAGGTGTTCAGCACTTCACAGGATCAGGCGCAAAATGGATCTGCATGCATGCACAAACTGAATAAATGTGCACCCATGGAAATGACTGTTTACAAGAGACAGTTCTCAAAATTTGTCCCTCAAGTTGTATTTGATTGATTCTGTACACTTGATTTTAAAAGAGCTCACAGCCACTCCCACCCATCTACCTTTATGAATATGTTTGTATTCTTTGCTAAGAGATGCTAGACACATGTCCTCATCAGCAGGGAAACGATCACAGTCCAAACTGTCAGGCCAAGACAGTCCATGGCAGAGGAGCAGAGGAGCACAGCTGTCACGAACAGCGACACACATACTCCTACAAGGATGGATGAAGCTGTGAAAAAATAAAAATCAGGTCCAATCAGCTAAATTTATTGGAAGTCAGTGACAATAGTGATTACTCCTACAGTAAATTCTGTAGAGTTGTGCACGTCTTTCTTATATGTCAGTGTTTAACATCCTCAGTCTTCATCAATGATGCAGTTCTACCCAGACAGAGGGTGCTGCTGAAGGTTCTGTATCTGGGCCTTGGGCTGGCTTTTAGAATTCATGCATTGTTTAAAGAAAAATGCCTGTATGTCATTCAATAACGGCCTACTTCTATGTCCAATAACTGATTTCAGCAGTAGTTGGATTGGACCCTACATTATTAAAATGAATAACACAACAATCAAACAAAATAAACCCCAACATTGTTTGATCACAGCTCTCTCTCTCTCTTTTTTTTTCTTTTACATCATGACCAACATTTAAGTAGAACACTTGTGTGGAATTTTTTCCTAGAACAGGCAGGCGAAAGAGAAGTTAATAAGTATGCTTCAGCAAAAGAGAAACAACTTGGCTGAGAATTATCTTCATTTTAAGATTAACCACATGCATTCAGAATGATATCTATTCAGGTACACAAGGCAGGATTTTAGAACATGACATGGTACTTACGTATCTAAGCAGACTGGTGCAAACAGAGAGCACAAGAATGTCCTTGCATGAGGGTGGCAGCCAGTTTCCACAAAGTGCTGCCATTCAGCAGATTTTGGAATAACCTCTGCCATACTTGTGTGTCCCATCAGGTTGGGAAGCCTCATTTCAGAATAACCAATGCTGTTGCACATGCCCATCTCCATAGGTATTGCTACACACTTAGTGGATAATCCGATGTCAAAACCCATTGTCAATCTTAGGAAGCTACTCAGAGCAAAGAGCATCTGTGCTGCAGGAAACATCTTTGTGTGACTCCTGAGTTGCTAAATATGGAGTTGTAAAGTCCCTCGCCAGTGTTCAGACACACAAGCCTTGTGGTTTATATACACCACAAGCTCACTGCCCCATTCGTTTATCAACAGCTTATCAAAACACTCAAGACCTGGGCTTATTGCCCATTCAAGTGATAGTTGTGATAACCAGGGAGGTGGAGACAATGACTTTCCTTAAATGCAAAAATTTACATATGGGATGTCATGAGTCTGAAAATGTCAGTGCTGCTGCTGCAGCATGCTATGTGGCATATTAAATTGTGACACATGGTAGTTTTGTTATGTGCATGCTAAATCAAATTAAGCAAGCCCCTAGAAAAGTACTTGACAGACAGGCTGTCTCCTGGGGTTGGTTTGTCTCTCTTGTTGTCAGACATTGCTGATTTGGCAGAAAAAAACAGCCCAGGTTGACTTGTTTTGCTTTTGGTAATTGCCCCATGTCTCTTGCACTGTTTTACAACTTCAAGAGGCACTTTCTTTATGTGGCCAAGTAGTACAAAGGAGACAGCTTTCTGTTAGTAAAAGAATATTCTGTCTGGAACCTTCTCCTAAATCCTGATCCTATGAAGTGCTAAGTCCACCACAACTACTGATGATTTCAATAGGAGTCAGAGAACTGAGCGCTTATGGAATTTACTGTATTGTCTCATTGAATAGGATATCCGGAAGCAGGGTTATAGATTTAGCTATGGAATGTTCATCTTTCGTTGACTAGATTAGTAGAAGATATATTCAAGTTCAGAGGTGGGGGAAGTTTTCCTAAATAGAATCATAGAATCATCGATTTTAAGGTCAGAAGGGACCATTATGATCATCTAGTGGATAGTATAGGACCGTATTCTGGCTTCAACTACAGTCATCTATGGCAACACACACTTACACAAAGCCAGAATATTGCTTATGGTTTGTACAGGACTTTGGGAGTGTTTGAGATGAAAGATGATACACATTTAAGGCATTCAGATGATTATGTATTTGAATTATTTTACTAATAAATGAATATCATTTCATTAACTTTGTATAAATACATGAAAATGTATAACTGCAGATACTACTCCCATCACACTTTTTTTAGCACAAGTTCTATTGTTAATTTTGTAAATTAAAAATAAATAGAATTGCTGACAGTGCAAGTTATTTTCTTACATAGTATTAAAACAAAGGGTGCCAGATATCCCAGAAAAGGGAGCAGATTAGTTGAGGCCATATAGGATCTGAGTTACAGCTAGCATACATATTGCTATTAGAAAAGTTATATCAAAAGAGGGTTGAAAATTTTTGAATTTCAAACTTTAGATAAAAAATTTTTGTGGAAATTTTAAATTTTGATGAAAACAGATTTTCCCATCAGCTCTATTTATAGCCAGTTTTTAAAAATCCATTTCTTATCTCTTGATCCATTTCTCCTCAAATAATTCATTTTTTACTCTGAAACACACAATAATTGGGCTGCTTTACAATATGTAAACTTCTTTAAGGCACTTCTTAGATATCAATAAAATGCCAGGTCCTAATCAGACTAAATCTACTACAAAGTATTTTTGCTGATAAATAGATGTGTATATAATTAAAATAAATAGGCTCATAATAGCTTTTTGAAGGGCTCAGACATGGCAGTTATAGTGCTTGCTTTAAAATATACTCTTCCAGAATGTTTTCAGACCTCTAGCAGCAACAGATTTTAGAAAGACAATACACTAGATATCAAGTATCTAGTTATGTGTAAATGTCTAGAGGTGAAATCCTAGACCCACTGAAATCAGTGACAGAACTCCCACTGACTTCCATGGGCGTCCGGATTTCACCATACATTTTTGTTTTATTGTTTGTAAGCTAGCAGGAATATTACATGATCTGTTTAAATACCCTGAAAAATGACAACATAAAAGTTCCCAGGGATTAATACTGTTTGGAAAAAACAAATATTCAATGGATTTTTTTCTTTTATTGTTTCATTTCTTGCTCCTTGTTTCTGAGGACAGATATGGTTTATTTATACCTGTCTCCATTTCCTCAAACTAGAGAAGAGCAATACAAAATAAGACTAATTAGGGCTATGGGGAAACACTTCAAGCCTTTATTCATGAATGTCAAGTTCATCAAGTGCTCCATCTTCAACTCAAATTTAGGAGCCACATTTAAACTCAATAAAGATCTAGTTCCAAAGAAACTGGTTTAATATCATTGACTTCAGTTGGGCCAGGCTTTTACCCTGTTGGCTTTAGAGCTACTTTGCAATGACATTGTGTCACAAAGCAGCCTTAACACAGGAGAATCGGGGGCTGAGTTTCAAACCAATTCAAAGAAACTCTTAAAACTGTCCTCTGACATGGTTTGGCTGCCCAGTGTGCACAGAGCTAAGTCATAGACCTGATCCTGCAAAACATCTACGTACATAACTTCCAGTTAAATCAACGGGGGAGGCCTTAATGGGGTCACCCAACATATATAACCCATGGGAAGATGTCATAAACAGATAGCTAAGGGTTAATGTTTCTTTTACCTGTAAAGGGTTAACAAAGGGAACCAAACACCTGACCAGAGGACCAATCAGGAAACCGGATTTTTCAAAGTGAGGGAGGGAACTTTCTGGATGGTTTGTCTTATGTTCTGTCTGTTTTTTCTCTCGGGCATGAGGAGAGCTTTTTTTTCTATTCTCCAGCTTCTTTCTACCTTCTGTTTCCAAGTTGTGAGTACAAAGGAAAAGCAATTAGGTTTTATTGTTTTTGGTATTTAACATGTGGTGGAGTTGCTGGAAGTTTAACTGATGATCTTTTCAATAAGGGTGTTATTTCTTTTTCTTTTCAGCAATAGCCCTTGTGTATGTCATCTTGATGCAGTGATCATGGTCATGTGTTTTTTTCTTTCTTTTTTATATAAAGCTTTTCTTTTTAAAATTTGATTTTCTTTTTCTAGTCAAGGCAGGGGATGGAATCTCTGTGCAGGTGTACTGTCTCCTCAGAAAGTGGGAGGGGGAGTAAGAAGAGGGAGAAGGAAATCATCATCTCTGTTTTGTGTTTCAAGGGATTGAAGCAGGGAAATCTCCTAGTATCCCCAGGGCGGGAAAATCTGGGAGGAAGTAAAGAGCAGGAAGGGAAGTGGGTTATTTCCCTTTGTTGGAGGCTCAGGGCTGGCCAGGTGTGAGTGGGGAAGCAAGTGGAACCCTTTCCAGGACTGTATTATATAGCAACTATTCCCTTCTCTCCCCTTCAAAGTAAGGAATTGTGAATTTCTGAGTCACAATTTCTTCCTGGTGCTGTTCCTGGATTGAAGCAGTTATGAGCTGCCACTTACTCAGTATTAGGGTGACCAGACAGCAAATGTGAAAAATCAGGACATGGGTGGGGGGTAATAGGAGCCAATATAAGAAAAAGACCCCAAAATTGGAACTGTCCCTATAAAATCGAGACATCTGGTCACCGTACTCAGCGTTGTATCTAAAGACTCACTCTAGTCCTAAATTAGCACTGCAGGAAGTTAAATCAATTTTCATGTTTGCTTACTGTGCTCTGTCTTTAAAAGGATCTTCACTTTCTAACTGTAAAGAAGACTATTGTGTGTGAGTGTGGTGCTTATTGAGGCAGATGGACTGAGCATCCTGGAGACACAAGATCTCAGTTTATAGAACAGGTACAGCACAATAGAACAAGCACATCAAGTGTCTCCATGCTGACCTCTCAATATGCCTCCACCAGGAATTGGAGGGACAACTCCTCTTGTACTCAGAGAGATCAGTGCAGCCTGTCAGAAGAGACACATAGTGTGTGCTCTCTCATGGAAGCTTGACTTCTGCCCTTTCTTGTTTTGCTGTGTATTCTTATCATTCTGACTAAAAGTATCTGCTCCTTGAGTATGGAAATAAAACGTGATGGTTTCGAATACACTTTACTTTCAGCTTTTTAGTTCACGTGAATCAAAAGCCAGTGACCACACAGCCCTACTGTGATCACTGGACTTCATAAACACATACCCCTCTGCTTGATATTTGTCGCTGCTTCTGGTTTGAGGCAGCAACTGAAACCATTGCCTAGTAGGCCATAGTTCCAGTTATATTTACTGGCTGCCTTTCGCCTGAAAACACAGTCCTTAGGATTGGGCTCTTGAGTCTGTTGCACCTTGGTAATCGTCCAGTTCAAGGGTATATTAGCTGAGTCAAATTGCTCATCCTGTGCTATTCTCGGCAGCATCATTTCCCAGGTAAGCCTTCTCCATTCTGACACTTCAGTTCCACAAATTCTCAGTTCAGTCTTAAGTACAAGGAAGTTCTTAAGTTATATTTATTTGTAGGCCTCAGTAGTTTGACATACTCCAAGGAGGGAACTGCAATTGACATGCAGTCTGCCAGCAGTTGTCTCTACGTCATCATTTTTAACAATCTGGCAAGCCAGTCACTAAACAGAGACATGGCTTGCAGAGCACTTCACATCAATTAGTATGTTGACTCCTCCACAGAAGTAGGAGTTAGAGCCCTTGGTGTTGCCTTTTCTTTTTGTGGCTACTTAGCTGCTCATCAGTATGGTGTGGAAAAGTTGCCATGTGAATTTGCACGTGGCTTCATAAGGGGATCCTTTTACCACGTGTTTCACCACCCCCATCCCACTTTAACGCATTGTTTTGTTTCATTCATCTGGTTGTGCTGCATCTCTTGCTGCCCTTCCAAATCCTTGTGGGACTTCAATGGAAGGGCTGCCTGAGTAAGGACTACATAAAAACAAAGAAAGTAAGAATTGCTGAGGAAACTGAGTGAGGAAATTGCAGGGCCTACATGCCTTTTTTGTCATTATTATTAAACTAAGTTTTGCTAGCTTTGAAATATGTGATGCTGTCCTGTCAAAAAATAACTGCCGTGTTCTACAGATATGTTGTTCCTGAACATGTGGTTCAAGCTTGATTCACTTCAAGACTTTTGAAGTAAGTTGTGAGGTCACTCCCTTAGCCACAGGCCATATTTACTGTTCTTGACTGTGAGAGACAGTTACCTGTTGATGGACCCTGATAACTTGAATAGTCACTGGAGACTATCCTCCTCCTCTACTCCATTCCCTTCATTTCCTTTGACTGTTCCCAGAGAGACAGAGATAAATGAGGAGCCACTGATCAGACTCTATAAGAAATGGGACTGAAATTCTCTTCAAAGAAGGCAGGAGTTTGTTTGGGCAATCTGAACAGATTAGAAAACTAAACATTAAAAAAAAAAAGTTAAACTAAAGATTTTGTGCACTTTTTAGCCAGAATCATTTTCGATATCAAACAAATAAAATAACTGTAGAAATGCAAGATGGTTTGAAAAGGATCCAACCCTTAAAGCTTTGTGCCTTCACTCTCCACTCACAGTCCTAATGAGGGATTTCCAAGAAGCCCTGCTTTGTCAGAATAAATATTTTGTATTTTAACATCCCAGTTGCCATTATACTTTGCCACACTAACATGCTTTCTTCTATGACAGCAATTATTTCATAATCTCTTCTTTTGGTTTTGATTTTGGTGGATTACAAAAAATGATGGTAAATAGATACTGGCGCCAATATAACTGTGAGGCATAGTTGTGTTTGGTATGGAAAGGATTTTCTTTAATTTGTTAATAAGAATGGTTTTAGATATGCTTTAATTTTTTTAAAACCAGAAATATTATTTTTACTTAAAAAGAGCTGTAGGTGCACATAGTACAATACAAGAGAACAGGGATACTGCCCTGGGATGTTACAAATGAGGAGCTTTATCTTTATTACTATTAATTATTTATTGGAGAATAAGGATTGTCCAATGGTTAGGGTGCTTGTCTTGGACTTTAGAGACCCAGATTCAGTTCCCTGCTCTGTCACAAATTTCCTGTGTGACGCTAGGCAATTCACTTAATCTCCCTGTACCTCAGTTCTCCATCTCGAAAATGGCGATAATAGCACTTCTCTACCTCACATGGGTGTGGTGAGGTTAAACACATTAATCACAGTGAACATGGGCGGCTGGTGAACTGGCCTTTGGGGAAGGCTAGCCCCTGGCCCCTCCCTTTCTGCTTGAGTCCCAGCCCCTCGTCCTCCCCTTCTGTCCCTCCTATCCTGCAGGAGCCCAGAGCACCTCTACCATGGGCCCCAACCCCAGGCCACATGAGCGCCCCCAGCCCCAGAGCGCCTGGTGACACAGTCCCAGCGCCAGGCAGGTGGCATGGCCCCAGCGCCAGCTGCCCGAGTCCTGGCGGCAGGCCAGCCCGCCCCAGCCCCAGTGAGCCTGGGCCAGGGAAGAGTGAGAACTGCAGGAGGGGACCTGGAGACAGAGCATGGACAGAGTTATGCCAGGCTGTTTGGGGAGGTACAGCTTCCCCTGGCCTATGATACCCTCTGCCCATGACTGTGAGACACTCAGATACAATGGTAATAACGGCCATAGAAATACTGGTAGGAGCTAGTACAGTAGTGCCAGAGGCCCAGGGTACTTAGCACCATACAAAGAGTGAGTAACAGTAACAGCTTCTAAATAGACCTGCTAGACAAAGCCTGGTCTAGGAAACAGGGGCACAGTGAGGTGATTTATTAGTGGCAAAGGCAGGACTAGAAGAACTCACATCTCCTTTTATCCCCATCCAATGCACTACCCCTGGGGCCACTCTGCTTTCAGTCCAGCCTCACCTAAGTCATCATTTCTCGTGGAAGTCAGTTGGACTACTTGCATGAGAAGCTTTTAGGCTCAGAACCTCAATTCAGTGCAGCCCTACAAAGAGGTAAAACATCCGTAGGAGTATATGTAGGCTGCATTCAGTGGATGGCAAAACAAAGCTGACAGTAAAGTTAGAGGCACCTGTTGGGTAAATGCTGTGTGCAACACAGGTTGTTTCTGAGAGGACAGTGGAAAGAAAAAAAGGAGGACAAGAGCTGAAGATTATTATAATGCAAGTGAAATTCCTGCTCTTCAAACATACATAAGCTTTGTGTAGCAGGGACCATTGTTTCATTAGATGTCTGAGCAGTGCTTAGAATTTGGGGCTCCAGCTCCTGACTGAGACCTGTAGGTGCTAGAAATATATTATCTACATTGAGATTCTATACTGCAGCCCATCCCTGTACTATGTGAGCACCTTGCACATAAAATCAGTAGCAATAGCCACGTCTCTAGTGGATTCATGGAGTCCCTTGCTAGGGATTAAAAACTAACCTATGCATGAGGGGACAGTGGTTGTTGTTGATGGTTTGATCTACTTGTTTGTATTTATTGTTAGTTTTTAATTTTTACTTTAGTTTTTTTTTTAATTTTCTTGTTTTTAATTTAATTTAATTTAATTTTTTTGCGCAAAAGTGGGGGCCTGTGTAGGTAGATGGAATGTCAATGTTGGGGGTGTCATTCTTGTTACAGAGGAAAGATTCTTACGAAGAGGAAGATTTTGCAGCATTTTGTAAAGATGATCAGACACTGGGTTTGCCTAATCACCTGCAGAAGTTCATTTTATAGTCGGATCCCCTCCACTGAGAATGCTTTGTTCCCGGGAAGTAAATAATAATAGGAATGAATATGCAGGTTTTAAGAATAATGAACAGGATGGTTTAAAGAAGACTACACTGTACAGAAGAGTGTATTGAATGATTTGCCAGCCCCTTTTGAAGCAAAAGTTAAGTAAAAGTAGCTCCAAAGATGCTGTATATGGATGCTTTAACATAAGCCAAAGATAAATTCATTTGGATGAAAGTAAACAGTGAATACATACCAATTGTTTGTAGGCCATTGAGAAAGTAAACAGGGTCATCTTGTCTTATTCCCAGCACTTTCTTCGTCTGTGGCCGGTAGTCAGCTACTGATCAGCATGATAAGACAAAAACACATCAAGACCTGAAAATTATGTCTGGCCTCTGTCTGATACTGGAGATAGCTCAAATCAGTTAAGAAAGTAAAACTTTCAGGTGAGTACTGACTTGACTCCATTAAGCCGGGAGCCGCCCTTTCAACTGGACTTGCCAGCTTCCTGAATCCTACTTCATATTATGCTAGGTTCCTGGAGGAAAAAAACCCATGGCTTGGCATTTATAATAATAAACATCAGGCTAAATTGTCAGCTGATGTAACCCAACTGAAGTCAGTGAAACTTAATCATGTGATTAAAAGTGAAACATATATTTAAATGGGCTACAGAATAGGGATAGTCTTAAATATGTGTTTAAGATTATGCATAGGTTTAAGTACATAGGCTGAATTGGGCCTTATGGTCAAATCGTGAGATCTTTTCATGAGTGAGAGCTTTGTTTGAATAATGACGGCAAGATTTGGCCCACTTATTTAGTTTGGAAAATATATTGTAACATAAATGAGTGAAATAAAAGTTCTATTTTCAAATGGCTTTGGTGAACAGGGATTTAGAAATAATAATTTGTCAACAAATAATCAAAGCCACAGCCTGAAGATGCATTGTGTTTCTGTCTGATGGCTTCTTGGTAGGTTCTTTTTGATGGATCCTGCTATAAATATACCAAGACAATATTCTTTTTAAGTAAGTGGATTTACTTTTAAAAGTTCTACAGAGAAAAAGCTGTTACACAGATGAAATATTAGTCTTGACTTTTGAACTTTCTACTTGAATAGTAGTTTTGGATTCAGATCTTTTTCTAGACTTTCCAAACTTTTGCATTCAGATAAACACAAACAGGTAAATATACATGACCCTTTTGGCTAACTTTCTTATAAGAAATGCCTGTGTCTTAAATCCATCAACTGATACAACATTATAACTAAGCTTGTTTTTAGGAAACTTCATTCTGAGCGCATGAAAAAGAAAATATGTTTGCATTAGGTGTAAAACTATTAGGGCAGGGACTGTCTTTTATTGAGCATCATGTACATCCTAGTGATATATAAATGTGATAATTATTTGTTTCTGATCACTATAAAAACAATTCCCATTGGAATAGTTCTAGTCTATTCCCACTTCCCCCTCCCAGAGGGGCAATGGGCCTCTTCCAAATATCTGCAAAAGGCCTGACTATTCCCTACTTTTCATTTTCCTCCTCCCCATTTGAGACCCCTGTGTTACTGATACTCCCTTTCTGGAAAAGGATGACTGCATGAGACTCCCAGTAGTACAGTATCTGTTACTCTGCCAAAAGCTACTACTTCCCTTTGATCACAAAGAGGTTCAGTGAGAGGCTACAAGTCACATCATTAAGTGTCAGGCTGGGAATAGAACCCAGGAGTCCTGGTACCACATCTGTTGCTTAATTGCTACATCATATCCCTGATATATAAATCAGGGATTCTCAGTGTTTATAACATAAGTTCACAGTCAGACACCCTCATCTAATCCTCCAAAGCTGCACCACATCCACAAATACATTGCTCTAGCATTCCTACTAATTTACAGAGATTATGTTAGATATATTACCTGCTCTTATGAACAGCAGTACAGTTCCCGATTTAAATGTCAGGAGTGGCAATAGGTTTGCAGAACAAGATGCCATTTTTTAAAAGTATAATCAACTTTGATTTTTATCTCCGCAGGGTGTAGGAACTGGGCAATATCCCTTTAAAAAGTTGGAGAGTCTTCTAGTGGCACTCTCTGCGTTCTGTGTTTAGTAACGTACCCGATCAGCAGTGTGTCCATGTAGATTGGCCTCGTATGTTGTATATACTTAGACCTGGTCTACGCTACCAACTTATGTAAGTATAACTACGTCACACCCTAAGTGACGTAGTTATATTGTAGTTCTACCGACCTAACCCTTGGCATTGCTACCGCCTCTCGGGAAGGTGGAGCAGCTGTGCTGATGGGAGACGGTCTCCTGTTGGTGTAGGTAGCATCTTCACTAAACACTGCACTGGTGCAGCTGCAGTGCTGTATGTGTAGAAAAGCTCTTAGTAAACATGGTCACTTGGACCCCAGTGTGCTGCTGTGGTGCCTTCATATTACGTTTGTTGTGTAAAGAACAAAAGATGTAACAATTGCTCCCTGACATTGTTAGTCGGTGTTGTGATTAATATAACCATTTCTGGGGCACATTCTACGGTACAATCAGCCTTAGTTAACAGCGGTTGTTGTATTGCTCCACTTTGCATACCACCCGCAAACCACTCCCTTAATGCAGCATTTAAACACTGGCCAAACTGACAACACTCTGTGAACTTCCTTAATTCAGCCCCACATTCAGAAATTGTTTCATTTGCTTTGTGTTGTGTAAAGAGCAAAAGATACAACAATCTCCAGAGAAAGATGTGCAGGGAAGTAACATTTTTTTCTTCAGCCTCCATGATACCAGCGACACTATCTCAATTCAATAGGAGGTTTATACAACTGCAAAGGCAGGTTCCCTTTACATGGTGGGTTGTGAAACACACATGGCCTATATTGAGATCAAAGACGATTGCTTTCTATTATCATGTCTTGCTGAGAGGTGCACTGATAAAGATGTCTCCACCCTAATGCTTAAACCCTATTCAGACTAAAATAAACGTGTGGAACAAGCTCAGCCTCCAGGCTAGGATTAGAAGGCCATGACTCCAGCACCCATTTGCTAGTCTGGATACAGGACATATTTTGCCTTTGTGTGAAATGTAACATAGCTTGGCTTGCACAGTCATTGCTGTCTCTGGGCCACTTTTCTTCCAACTGTGCTAGCAGGGAACTAACTTACCAGCCTAAATAGCTGAATGACAACAGGAGTTGAACAAATAAATGGGGAAAAAATTACTAGGCAATAATTTATATACTGTTTAAACTTAAATGGTGCCTAAAATTATTTTTAAGAATGCAGTTTGCTTTGACTGGTCTTCTAAGGAGCAGGGAAGGAAAGCTGAGCATGGAATGCATGTAATAGACTGAATATTTATCTGGAGAGGGTGAGTTTAGCGAACAGCAGGGGTTTCATTCTCTAAATAACATTACCGGTTTCACACTGGGTTTTGTGGCCTAAGATTGATGACTGTAATGTTTGCATCACTTGATGCTCTCAAGAGGTAGTTTTCATTATTAAAATAATAGAGGAGTAAATAGATTAGAGGTGAGATTGTTTTAGCTGACAACATTGGAAGGCTTGACTCAGGAACATTAGGGGACAAAAGTAAGGACATCATTCATATATTGATGCAGGAGAGTTTTCCTGAGGCACAAAAAGGAAAAGTGATACTTTACTAAAATAAAGAAAAATAAGGGAGTGTGCTTCCTAAATGGGAATGGTTGGCAGGTCTGGGGCATTGCACTGAAAGTGTTCCACTTCTGAACACAGGAGGCAGTTACATTTTTATTGCCATTTGGCGCCAGACTCAGCCACCTTTACTCATGTTAAGTAGTAGTTGTCTCAGTAAGGTGTCCTACTGAAAGTGGAATGAAGCTACTCTCTGGCAGCCTGATCCTGCCCATTGAAGTTAATGGCAAAGCTTCCAGTGACTTAAATGGTGCAGAATCAAGCCCTGAAAGCCAGGTTCTGCCACCCTTATTCACACTGACTACCATCATATACCATGAACAGTCCTACTGATTTCAGTAGACCACTCATGGCATACAGCACTATTCAACATAGGTACAGGTGACAGCAGCTGGCTGTATATAAATAGACTACCCATACTACTCCTGTTTTTCAACTGACTTTCAGGTAGTTATGTAAGAATGCATATTTACAAAACAGGATGTTTAAAAAGATTTAAGCTGGGCGGGATGCCTCAGTCCAGTACTCTGCACTGGCACATGGGAGAATGGCTAAAATAATCCCCTCAATCCTGGTCTCTCAGAATCCCTGTGCCAGCAAAGGCTAGGAATGCTGCAGATGCACATGCCTAGCTGGAAGGGGAGAAAATGCCTTCTGCCACTTAAAATCCATACACATATCCTTGGGCTGAGCAGATTATTTACACAGAGATTCTGCCCCACCCAGGGATAAAGATACCGCAAGTGAAGAATTGAACTTGGTCCTCCACCTGCGTTTGCTTTATGCCACTAGCCTGACCATGATTTCTTCTGCTGACTGCATATGTAGTAATGTTGGTTTTTATTTGGTAAATGGATTTGGTAGATAACACTAAAGGCTGAAGCATGGGAGAGGGAGATACTTTCTCTGCCTTTTTGACTCCCTCCCACGCCCTAATTTTCCTACTGTTACTTTTTCTCACTTTAACATTTTATTGATTCCCGACTTTCTCTCACTTCTTTTGTGACCTTGCCCCCAGCTTTCTCCAGTAAAATCAGATCGATGTAGGTGTGGAGTGGGCCCTTTGTTAGAATCATCCTCTGTCTCTTTCACTCCATTTTCTGTCTGGAATGCATGCTTAAACTGTAACCTCCTCTTGGGAAGAGTGTGCGTTTTTGTGCCTTATTTAGTACTGAGCATCCTATCCTGCTGGCACTTAAATTATAAACAGATAATATTTCATCTTAATCTTGTATGAGAAATTGTACTTGCTAGGAAAAAAGATACCTCCTCTGTTCGCTTGTTAGGTCCCACAGGCAATTGCTTCTAAAAGCTTTGCAGATACGGTGTCTAAACTCTGGCTGGCAAGTGTAAATGCAATGTAATACTGCTGGCATCACCAGTCTTTTCCTTTCTAATGTGAACCGTTGAAGCTCATAATACACTTACACAACCCCTCTGAAATATGCTTGCACTTTGACATTTCTGTGAGCTTTAAAGCAACAACTTAATCCATGGCCGTTATTACCATTGTAATCCAACTTAATCCAATCAGAATCCACAGAAGGCTGTAGAAGCCACAGTAATTCCACATACCCTAATATTACAGCACAGGAAGGTAGAGTTAAAGTTCCATTTTTAAGACTTATGATGGTATTGCTAATCTATCCATTAATTATAATTTTAGAGAATTAATATTAACTGAGAAAGTCACACTGAGACGCTGAGAATTTCTAAACTCTTGTCTCTTTAAATTTCATTCTTTCACAGCTGTTCTCTAATTTGGCAACCTTAACTTGAAGTTTAACAGGGAGTTTTATTTTGGAATCCATAAGAGGAGTCATATTGAAAGCCTGTTGTGTGTAACCTGGGGTTTGAAGTTTGTTTATATAGTTGGTGCCTCTGTCCTCTCACCCTGCTGCTTGAAGAACTCTGTCTCTGTTTGCAATTTTTTCACTTCAGTGGTTTGACTTATCTGATGAGTGTGAAGGTTTAATTTCAGATGTAGAGAACTTCTTCACTTGTTTGCATTAGGTTTCCTTTCTGTCTAAACACTAATCTTTGTGATGTGGACGGGGAGTGGGGGCTGCACACATAAGCAAGCTAGTCACTGCTAGGGCAAATTACATATTCTCGTATTTTAAATTTTGTACTTGCTATGGGTCTGATCTAAAGCCTGTTGAAATCAGTTGAAAGATTCACATTCACTTCAGTAGGGTTTGGATCATGCCCTGTGACAGGAAAACTTCTAATAATGGTTCCTTCTATTTTTAAGAATTATGAATAAATGTTTTCAGCCATAATTTGATCATGGTGTTACACAGAATGCCTGGTCTAAGAACCAGCTTTGAAATTACTAGATGTTCTCAAACCAACAGGCTCAAATTTCAGCAGGGTTATCTCAACACTTCATCCTCCCAAGACAGATCACAAAATACTGTTATGAAATTTGTGGGTGTTTCACTTAAAAACAGAGGTTCTCTGATTAAAGATCTGATGGCACTTTTCATAAAAAAGTAAGGACAAGGGCTAGCGTCTTTGGCCAAGAGTTTCCTTTGACACCCTGGTATGTGCTGGATGCTTTTACACTTTATCCCAGGTAGCAGCTTTTCAATGATGCTGTATTTATGTAGTGTGTAAAGTTCTTTGAAATCCAATATGCAGGTTTAATGTTAACTGACTATTGAACATAAGCAATAGGACATAGTAGTTATACACACACACACACACAGAATTACATTCAAAGAACATTAGTAAGGTTGTATGCAGTGTTGTTGTAGCTGTGTCAATCTCAGGATAGCACAGCTATGCCATTGTAAGGTGCGCTGTGTGGCTGCTCTTTATCACCTCTCCCAGCGACAAAATAAAACCACCTTCCACTGAGGGGTGGTAGCTTCATCACCAGGAGCGCAGCTCCCCCCCAACAAAGCGGTGTCCACACAGGCGCTTTTCGTCACAAAAATTTTGTCATTCAGGGAGGTGTTTTTTTTCACACTCTGAGCGACAAAAGTTTTAGTGATGAAAGTGACAGTGTAGACATAGCCAAAGAGAGACAAGGTGGGTGAGGTAACATCTTTTATTGGACCAACTTCTGGGCATACACAGAGCTGTTCTTCAGGGCTGGGAAACTTACTAAGGCTATGGCTACACTACAGCTTAAGCTGATATAAGAGAAGGTTGCTCACCTTGCAGTAACTGAGGTTCTTCGAGATATAATGCGACCCAATATAACACAAATTTGGATATAATGTGGTAAAGCAGTGCTCTGTGGGGGGGAGCGGGGCTGCACACTCCAGTGGATCAAAGCAAGTTCGATATAACGTGGTTTCACCTAAAACGCGGTAAGATTTTTGGCTCCCGAGGACAGCGTTATATCGGGGAAGAGGTGTAGCTGCACCCTTCAATCTTTTGGTGGTGGAGACAAATAGCCGAGGGGATTTACAAAATGGTTTAGACCTGTCTAGGTAAAATGCAATTGCCTGTCTGATGTTGAGGGTATGTAATGCCGCTTCTTGTGAAGTCTTACGAGATTTGGAATAGAATGCAGGTAAGTGTATAGGTTAAGGTGGAAGGTAAACACCACCTTGGGGAGAAATTTAGGGTGGGGTGACGGGTCGCAAGGTAACCTTGTCTTTAGAGAAAGTTGTGTAGGGAGGGTAGGCCATCAGTGCACTTATTTCTCCTACTCTTCTTGCTGACGTTATGGCAACTAAGAAAGTTACTTTCATAAACATGTGGAGCAGGGATGAGGTAGCCAAGGGCTCAAAGGGAGGTTTCATAAGACTTTGGAGAACTAGGTTGAGATTCCAGGCAGCTGCTGGTGGATGAATCTCAGGGTAGACATTTTGCAGGCCCATGAGGAAGCATTTTATGGTGGGGTGGGCAAAAAGTGAATATCCGTCCAGCAAATCATTGAAGGTGATGAGGGCTCGAGGTGTACTCTGATGAAGCTGAGTGAGAGCCCATCCTGTTTTAGTTTCAAAAGGTAGTCTAGGATGTCAGGAAAGGTCACGGCATGGAGCGTCAAGTGTCTATGGGAGCAGCATACAGAGAAGCGTTTCCACTTTTGCAGGTAAGTCTTATGAGTGGAGTCTATTCTATTGTGCAGGAGGACATATTGGACCTGCTCAGAACAGGCTAGTTCGTGGGTTTGGAACCATGAAGGAACCATGCCGTCAGATGGTGTTTCTGGAGCTGTGGATGAAGAAGCCAGCTGTTGTTCTGAGAGAGCAGATCTGGTGTATTGGGTAGAGTCCTTGGAGGATGGATGGACATGCACAGCAGGTAAGGATACCATGTCTGTCTGGGCCAAGCCTGGGCAATAAGTATGACCCTGGCCTTGTCCTCTCTGATCTTGCATAGAACCCTGTGTATCAGTGGAATCAGTGGAAAAGCGTACATGAGGGAGTTGTTCCATGGGATGAGGAACACATCTCCTAGGGATGTGGTCCTGAGTCCTGCCCTGGAGCAAAATAGATGGTATTTGCAGTTCTGGGCTGTGGCAAAAAGGTCTATCGACGGGGTGCCCCTGTGGGAGAAGAGCTGTCGTAGTATCATGGGATGCAATTCCCATTCATGTTCCTCGGAGAAGTGTCTGCTGAGTGTGTCGGTGATAGTGTTGTGACAACTGGGCAGGTAGGAAGTGGTGATTTCTATGTGATATTGTATGCACCAGTTCCATAACCGGATGGCCTCCGTGTATAGGGACTGCGATCGTGCTCCCCTCTGCCTGTTGATGTAGAACATACATGCTATATTGTCCGTCAGAACCCGAATGGATTTGTTCTTTATGATGGGGGAAAGTGAAGGCAGGCATATCTGACTGTTCTGAGTGCTAGGAGATTTATATGCAGATGTATCTCTAACAGGGACCAGTGGCCCTGTGCCGTGTCCCCACCCCACATGCGCTCTCCAATTGATCAGGGAAGCGTCCGTGGTGAGCATGAGCACTGGGGAGCATTGATGGAAGGGAACGCCCATGCATAGGTTCTCTGGGTTTGTCCACCATTGTACGGAGGCTAATATGTTCATTGGAGGAGTTAGTGTCATGCAGAAGCTGTGTCTGCTGGGTTTGTAGTTGGAGTTGAGCCAACCCTGAAGACTCTCATGTGCAGCCTGGCGTACTTGACCATGAAGGTGGTGGCTGTCATGTGTAATAGTGATATCTATATCTGACCTATCAGTTCTCATCCTCAAAGGAAACCTGCACAACACTTTCAAACCAGGAGCCTGGGAGCTTAAATTCATACCTTTGCTAGGGACTAAAAATCATGACCTGAATAGAGACACTAGATGTATACCTTATTACTGTAATCCTTATGGAGGGGTGTTAATGGGCCACTTCACCTTGAATGGTCCCTTAAAATACTTATGCTAAACAATCTGTTCCACCTTGTATTTAGCTGTAACACTCTGAGTACTTTCCCAGACCTGAGCAACTCTGTGTAAGCTTGAAAGCTCTCACCGACAGAAGTTGGTCCAATAAAAGATATTACCTCACCTGCCTTGGCTCTCTATTAAGATTGCAAAGTCAAGCACTTAAAAGTAGGAAATACCAGAATTAAGGTTGCCTATGGAACCTTATTTGGTCCCCTTGTGCGTATGCATTATGATACAGTCTTTAGCTATATGATTACATACTATTTTTTCCACAGGACCCGTGCCTCATTCAGTCCACAGGATAGATGAAGCTATTCAATATTTTGTTTTCTCATTGTTCAATATGTGGCCCCATACTATTCAAACTGTGCTCTGAATACAGAATTATCAATTTCTTCATTAGAATGACCAGACAGCAAGTGTGAAAAATCATGACGGGGGGAGGAGGGGTAATAGGAACCTATATAAGAAAAAGACCCTATAAAATCAGGACATCTGGTCACCCTATTCCTCATGGACTTTTCAGTGCCATTTATCACAACAGTATTTGAGTGCTTCACAAACACCAATGAATTTATCTTCACAGTACCCCTGTGAAGTGAAGGGATGGTATTATCCCCATTTTATAGTTGGGGAACTGAAGCCTAGATACTAAGGCTATGTCTACACTACAGACGCTGCAGCTGCACCGCTATAAGATCTCCTGTGTAGACACTATGCCAGCGGGCAAGAACTCTCCCACCGGCATAATTAAACCACCTCTAATGCACGGTGGTAGTTATGTCGGCGGGAGACATATAATTATGTCGGCCTTGCCCCCATAGGCCTAGAGTAGAGGGAGAATGTGCAGTCTGGTCGGCATTACGAGCTGTGAAAAGCTTGAGCATGCTCAGTGAGAACAAAATGTGTATAGACATTTTAGCTGCTAAAATCTGTCTCTACTGAGCAGGTGTAAACTCAGACTTTTCAAGGGCTTATAACTTGGATAAATTTGAAGGGATTTTTCACAGGGATGGCAAAAGACATTGCCCTGACTTAAAGGCCATCCCTCCCCGCCCCCCTTGTTAAATTTCATACCCCTTCTCCAAAGTATGGGATGCTAGAGTTTTTGGGGAAAAAAAGTTACAAGAATTCTTTAATATCAGCAAAACAATGAATTTTCTCCTAGCCTCATTATCAGAAACAGCGGAACTGTTTTGTCTCGGGGAGAGGGGAAGTGGTAGGAAGAATTTCAGTCTCGATGATTACTTTTGCCAAAGACATAAGCAACTGAAAAGAGGGTATTATAATAATAATGGGAAGAAATGGGAAGAAATTTGACAGCATTTCGGCAGATGCTCGACCACTGCCATGGTCCTTTGTCTGGCGCCTGCCAGATGAAAAGGTTGGGGACCACTGATCTAACTGAATATGCCTAAGTGATTCCACTGTTGTTCTGGAGTCTTTTTATTTGAATGGTAGTTTCAGTGCCTTTAACATTGTTTCATGCTGCAATATATTCCAGATCTTAAGAATGCTTTTCAAGAAGCAAACTGCTTGGTTTTGTTTCAAAGTTTTTCTGTGCATACTTCTCCAAATCTCCCTCCTCCCCACCCAGTAACAACTCACTGCATTTAAAAATATCAGCTAAATAATTTAAATGAAAAACAAAAAAGTAGGGAGTTTCCTGAAAACTGTAAGTGGTTGGACACACACCAAATGACACAAAACTAACTGCACTGTCATGTGCACAGAAAGTGAGCCTTTGGGAAAGGGTACAGAAACTTAGTTGCTGCAGCCCCCTGGTGGCCACAGTTGTGATCTCAAAAGTATTACAGTTTGTATTGTATTTTCATTGTCCATTGAGATCAATGGGAGTTTTTCCATTGACTTCACTGGGCACTGCATTAGGCCCCAGTCACTGCCTTTGATTGTTATTTATATTCCAGTAGTGCTCAGAGGTGCCAGTTAGGATCAGAGCCCTACCAAGCTAGGCATTGTCCAAACGCAATAAGACATTCCCTGCCCTGAAAAGGCACACTATTGTTTACAGTACTTTCCACAGCAAAATAGAGAGGATTCTAAAACAGGATCTGAACAGTAATTTGTTTCATTTGATTTCATGCATAGCAGTCAATTTACATTTGCATTATTTCACTTACCCTTCACTTGTGATAAGAGCATTGCAGATACATCAATACAAGCAATGTAGAGCTTATATTGTGAGGGGATTCGTGCACTAGTCAAATCCAATTGGGAGAGTCTCCATATCCTTAAGTAAAACACAAGTGATTGAGGTAGCAGTGCTGAAGGAAACTATACTCCAGAAAGAACTTCAGCAGGACTAAAGCGGGTGTGTGTGTGTGTCTTGTACTGCAGTATTATGTAACACTGCATTCTGAAACCAATTTCTTTGTCCTCAGTTGCCTTCTTCCTGAGGGAGGCTACCACCAGCAGCATAACAAGCTACATACTTCCCATGTCTGAGAGAGGCAAGCGGTTGCTAGGTGGCAATGTAAGTTTTTAAAAAGTGGCACAACAATCACACCATGTGCAAATAGTCTTCTGAGCACTGAGATCACCTAGCAACAGCATGGGGCAGTTGCAAATGTGTGTGTATGGGTGGGGGGCGGGGGGCACATAAAAGAGATCCTTCTTTCCTAAACTACCAGCAACCCAAGGCTTGGTTCTCAAATTGTTTCGAAAAGTCTGCCTGGGGCGCTGGTGGCCCATGCACCGAACTGGACAGAATCACTGGCCATAGTAAGTCAAGTGCTACTTCCTATGTAGGAATGGATGGGGAATCAGGAGATGGAAGGTGGATTGGCAGGGAGAACATATTCAGGAAGGTTTCCAGACATGTCACTAACCCCTCTGTAGCTACAGATAAAACAGCCCCCAGTTCCCCACTGGACTTTCCCCTAAAAACAAATCTAAAGTTACCATCTTCATTCTTGTCCTCGCTAAACCTACAGCATATCTATGTTCTAGATTTGCTGCTCAGTGTTCAAATGGTTAGCATGGAAACTTAAATTTTTAATAGCCTGCTTTCTGGGCTGACCATAGTGCATGTGCCAAGTATGAGCCCTAAGGGAGTATTTTAATCCAAGTTATAATAAAAAAAAATCTCTGATATAAGATCTGACACAACCTTAGCTGGAGCAGGTAGAAAAGGCACTTGATACAGTATTTGAATTTTGCAGAAGGTAAGAGAGCAGAAAGCTCAAAAGAGCAGCTCATAAGCTTTTTTATTCTAAGCAACAGCTTTTTAGGGCAGTGGATAGTGAACATTAATTGAGCAATTGGTATTGTAAAATGGTCAGGATGCATTTAAGTTGTTAGACTTAGGGCCCATCACCACTTCCAGAACGCTGCTAGCTCAAAGTTCTCTTCTATGCTTACGAGGTGTTGACGTCATAACAGGTTTATCAATTGTCAGTGTGGACAAGACAGTGGTTCTTTAATCAGGTTAGGGAAAGGTTTTATGTGTAGGCCTTGAAATCCTGCCCTCCAGAACAAAGTCATGATGTTTCTGTAAAAACTGAGAATGTCTATGAAATAACCAGATGGCAACACTACACTCAGTCACGTTGTGTGGCTAATATACATTGCTGGACATTGGAGTGGGGGAGGCTAGAAACTATGGGCTTATTTCATTTGAAAATAAAGAAAGCCACCATCTCATATGGAAGTGGGATATAGCGATAATATCGGGTTTCATACAATTTCTTGACAGCAAAAATATTTTACCCAGACATCTTTCATCAACAATACAGCTGGGGGGGGGGGGGGGGGCGGTGTCAAGGAGTGGGAAAATGAGACCACTATTATTAAAAAAACAGTTTATTTTTCACAATACATGTTGAGTACATGCAGATCATATTTACATTTCTCCTTAAGGCAAACAGAAATTGGGTTCTTATTGACCTGAGTTGCTTAGCACCAGTAGAAATAGCAAATAAAAACCTATGAAACTTAGCCTCCCCCTTTGAATCAGCACAAAGTACACTTCCCTCCACATTCACATTCCTTTTATAAGCTATTCATACTAATGATCCCTATTGCTCTCCTCAGCAATTTTTCTTAGCGTAAGCTCTTTGAGGATTCAGAATTCTGTACATTTCATTAAGGTCTTCTTTTCAACATTGGTTTTTTTCCCCCAAGAAAGGGTTAAAAAAATAAGACAGTCTTATATTCACTGATGTTTTAGAAAAAATAAAATTCTTTTGCTTATGTCTCATTGTGCCTGTCCACCTCTACAGTTAGAAATCATGGTAAGTTGAGAGGCAAAAGTCCATCTCCAAGCCAATGCAGGAGATGTCGCATGATCCTAATAAGTACTGAGCAGCAGAATGGGTCAACGTTTTCCAAATCTCAATGAAAAAGAAAAAAACAGACAGGAAAAATAGAATTGACATTTTTCACAAAACAGTCATCCTGAGATTTGACCAACTGTAGTGCAGGAAGGAATTTTTAAAATTTCCAAAAGTTTGGTGAAATTTAGAGTTTTGAAATGTATTTTAAAAATATACAGCAACACAAACTTTGAAAAAAGTGTTTGTCTCATTCTTCCTGACTAGCTCTATCGAACAACATTAACTGCCATTACCTTCCATGAGAGTTGAAGGTATTTTGCTCTTAGCAACTTGCCGGATCAGTCTGAGACCGTCTGTATATGGAAACTCTGGGTCTGATCCGGCAAGTTGCTGACAGCAAAATATCTTCAACTCTCATCTATTAAAGGACCTGATCCTGTGCCCATTGAAGTAAATGACAAAGCACTTATTTACTTTTAATAACATAAGACCAAGCTCAAGGTGAGAGCAAATGGTAGTGGCAAAATGGAACATGACTCCCAACACGCGCATTTCTTAGTGTCTTATGTGCTAAAAGGTTTTCCTTTGGGATGCATTTACTGCCGCTTTTTATGCATGTTGTTTGTTTTTTTAAAGGTTTATTTATGCGTGCATAAAATTGCAGGATTTTAGCTACCATTTCCTCTCTCCATGTACCTCTTCTGGCTGCTCAGTGTTCATCACAAATACCTCTCTGCTAGATACTCGTATTTATAGAGCTTTATATTAAACAATCATTAAAAACCGAGTTGATGAAGCCTTTCAGTTTAAAATGTTTGAGTAAAAAAATAAGTCAACTGAGCCATCTCTGGGTTTCTTTCCAGTTATTAGCTGCTAAGATCAAATGTCTCTTTCCACAGATGTTCCACTTGGCACTGACGCAAAACAGCACGTTGTAGTGGGAGTAACCCTTATGCAAGTATTCAGTTTTTAAAGAGATGAGCTTTAATCATAAAAACATGTACAAAGGTTTGTCAATTTCCATTTCCTGCTCCTCTGAGATTATTATGAACTAAACAGCTAGGAAAGTGCAAGAGATGAACACAGCTGAAGAACTCATAGAAGCTTCTAACCAATATCCCAGAGTAACTCATCAGGTAGATGTCTCCTGTGGATATTGTACCTTCTGTCAAGGGATTATTTTTCACAAGAGAATGAGATAATGAGATTTAAAAATGATTAGTTCTGTACACCTAATACTGCCTGTAAAATAAGAACAAAACATCTAACTGCAGGTCAGAAGAAGAATATAAGTATTATTATCCCCATCCCTATTGTCATGAAGTGACACTTTGCATGTAGCTTTATTTCTAACTCATATCCACACACTGATCCCCCCCCCCGCCCCGATCACTATGTACATTTTCAATCACCACATCAAAACTATGAAGAAATTACAGAGCTTATAGAATGTTGTAAATCCTCACAATTTCCCCCTGGAAACCAGGACCCTCTACTCCACTATATAAAGTGAGAGCAAGTTATTCAGAAGAGGAAGAAAATACTGTATTATTTAAAATCAGGACCACTTGTGGCTCTACTCAGTCCCCTGCTAAAACTCTTACAGCCATGGGTGTCCCTGACTGCCACTGCTGCCTCTTGTGCACACCCCTCAGAGTAGGTTTGTTAAGCCTATCCGGCAACATTTTCATTCCCTCACAATCTGCAGATCATCCACAAATTGGCTTCTGCGGGAAGGAAAGAACCAAGAGGGAAGCCAGCACACTCCCCTTGATGCCTTCTGGGCTTGGCTCCAGGGGCTCATACTCCCCTCCATTCATGTAGGAAGTGGGAAACACTTGTCCATTTAGCCTCAGATTGCTTAAGGTGTTAACTATTACTCTATTACTCTGTGACCCAAGTTAGCAATACCTGGTCTAAAAGCACATTCATGAAAACCCTGGTGTTTTGAGGAGTACTTTGATTAAATGAACCTACAAATTTGCACAAAAAGATGAGAAAATTTGGATAGAGGTAAGTTTCCAGACAGTCTTGAAATGCTACTTCCAAAGGCACTAGCTTCCTGGTTAGAGTAAAAACACCACTATTCCTTACAATACACACATAACAGATTACATCCAGTTTGTTTATAAAAAGGTTTTTACAACTGAGTTATCACAAGCATTTACACCCTTCCTGCTGCTTTTGATTTTTGAAGAGATGGTTCATACGGTTACACTGCTGTTTCCTTTGACTCAGGCAGGGGAGATGGCTTGAAGTTTATTACCTCTTTATAGGTAATGCCTGAAAAACAACAGTAAGAGAAAGCATTGCTAGTATGTTTGTAAAAGGAGCCTCACAGACAGTAGGCGGGAGCCAATCCCAAAATGGCGGGACCGTTGTCTTTTTGGGGATGAGACACGGATGAGGGAAAGAAAACATACAAAGAGTTAGGGTTCAAGTTTTCAAAAGTGGATGCCTAAAATTAGGCACCTAAATAAGTGACCTGATTTTCAGCGTTGCATCTACAACTGGCATTATCTTCAATAGCTGCTGTCATGCACAGCAAATCTGAAAATCAGGCCCTCTCGCTTAGGGGCCTAAATGGGCACCAAAAGCTAAGTGTCAAAGTTTGAGAATCAGGACCAAAACTGAACCCCCAAATCTCATCAGAAAGAGATGGTCTCTCAGCCACTGTTAGCAATACGCAGCGTGAGTACCTTAAGACTACAGCTTGTTGTCAGTCACACACCAGGAGAACATGCTGTGAAAGGCTCCTAATAAAAGGGTAAACCAAAGAAGAATTCAGTCATGGACAGGCAGGCAGGAAGCTGTGAGGGAAAAAGGAGCTGAATCCCCACTTTTCTGACTGCTAGCCATCTGGGTGAAGGCAGCCTTAGATTTCCAGAATTGAGCCTGGTATGTGTACTAGCCACTGAGGTCTCTGTCTTGTTTTGTTATGAGACATTCACATACTAAGTATCCAGTTCCCCTGTGGAGAGACATCAGTTGCTTCCTTTGCTTGAAGTTTATTTTTAATTCATCATAGTCTGTAAATCAACTTCCTAGTACCAGTGAGCACAGAAATGCTGCAAGAACATCATCTCTGCTGTCTCTGATGACACTGTAGTATTTCTCATACTGGCCAACGCTAGAAAGTAAGGATGTGAGGAAACGAAAGAAAGGCATAAATCTCAGAAACAGCCTGGTTTGCACGATGGGGTGAGGACTAGTAACTTCCTTTTTAGTTTGTTTTTTACCGGAAAGTTAAATTAACTCAACATTTATATTTATTTACAAGTCAGCAGTCTCAGGTTTTGTAAATTGTAAAGGGTAACCCGGGTCATTTTAGGAAATTTAAGGGAATTTGGTTTTAATTTGAGTGACATCAAACAAAGCAGTTAGAAATGGAACATTAGAAAGAGGACAGCCAGGAGACCCAACAGCAGAGGGGAAAGAGTAGGTGGAAAAATCAGCAACATTAAAAAAATTATTCACAGTAAAAAAATTAAAATATATATATATATAAGTAACCAATAATTTGTACAATCTCTCCTGTGTATGGAGGAATATCACTCAAATGTATTAATTATGCAACCACATAACCTGCTTATATGAAGATGTATCCACTCATGGGACCCCTAAGCACTAGGTTTAGGAGACGTATTCTCCTGCTCCATTGACAGTAAGCAATAATACACAGTGTAAGAATTCAGAAATGCCTCCTTTCGGTACAGTTCAAGGTATCTTTCAGCAGAAAACCAGTAGCTCAAAGTACAAATTGCTGCTTCCTCTTCCCCTCTATTTTCAACATTTGTTATGCTAAGGTAATAACTATGACCTGCACTCAGTCACTGGAGCCAACAGCATGCTGAATACTAGTCTTATGTTCCCTTGCACAGGCTAATAACTGTGGTTTGCTGCCAACCTTTGGGAGGCACATGCAGATGGGAGGGTGTTGATAGCTTTGCTGAAGTCTGTCTTAGGAAAGGCAGATTTGTAACAATCCATCATCACTGCTCCCATCCCTGTTATGTACGAATCAGGGAAATGAAAAAAAGTAAACCCAGAACAAAAAGTGAACCCAAATCCTCAATAACTGACTCCTACTCTTCTTTTTTTCCCTCAGAAAAGAGGAAATAGTCATTTAAGTTTATTCTATACATAGCAATAAAACCTTGTAATAGTGTTCTACAAACAGTATAAATCTAATTATTTTCCACTTTCAAGACACCTCTGGACAGTGAGAATGTTTGATAAAAACCCAGAATAATTCATAAAGATCAGCGGCCACTCCACATCTACCAGCCAGCTTTGCATAATCTCACTGCTAAGCAAGACTGTCTCAAAAAGTAATTTTTATTTCCATTCATAATATAAATAGCTGCACTGTATAAAGAAAATCTCTGGTCCTCTAAAGGCATTTCCCATATGGGTCAGGGAAGGCTTGTTAGAACCTTAGCTAATCTTGGGGGGACCGAGCAGGGCCGACGCTTCCATTTAGGCGACCTAGGCAATTGCCTAGGGCGCCAGGATTATTGGTGGGCGGCATTTTGCAGGAGGGGGCGGCAGGCGGCTCCGGTGGACCTGCCACAGTGGTGCCTGCAGAGGGTCTGCTGGTCCGCGGCTCTGGTGGAGCTGCCGCAGTCGTGTCTGCGGATGGTCGGCTACTCGCGCGGCTCCAGTGGACCACCTGCAGGCACGACTGTGGCAGCTCCACCAGAGTTGCAGACCAGCAGACCCTCCGCAGGTACGATTGCGGCAGCTCCACCGGAGCCGCAGGACCAGTGCGCGGGGCGCTAAAACCCCTAGCGCCAGTCCTGGGACTGAGAAGGGTGAATTGAAAGAGCTCAGGAAGAGGAGATTTGGTGGAGAATGGGGAAGGGGAAGGAGGCAGGAACACAGATAAAGCATGGGGTGTTTGGGAGGAGCGGAGGAGGCAGAGCCGAGGGGGTGCCCTGGAGAGAGATGGAACTAGCAGAGGGGCAACCTTAGGAGGAGGTACAAAGAGAGATGGGGGCACTGACTCATTTTATGTTTCTAGACCTCACTGGTGCCTATTTTCTGCCAAGACCAAAGCAAGTCATTTTTAAGGAGATAAGTGTTTTTACTTCTCAGCTAGCCCTTCTTAATCCCTTTTAACCCCCACCCCATAATGGACTTACGCTTCCACTCATCCAGTAGCAAATCCATATTGTCAAATGTGTCATCATATTTCTCTGCCTCAGTTTCCTCTTCAGGATCGTGAATTGGTTCAAAATAAGGATGTGCTAAAGCTTCTACTGCCGTTATTCTCTTCTCTGCATCTAACACCAGCATCTTCTCCAAAAGGTTTACAGCTGTTCAACACAAGCCAAACAGGACATTCAAATATTGCCACTGAATCCAACTTGGATTTTAAAGCTGTTGTACCATTGTTGTTTTTTAGAATTACAGATGATTACAAAGATGAGTTATTTCATTTCATAGACATCTGCTGTTTGAAGAAGAAAATAAAAATACAAAGTGTTTTGCTGCTGTTAAGTCATATTATTGTGATATTCAATACAAAAACCACTTCAGTATGAGCCAATCCACATGTTCAGTACACTTTCAATCCACTAGTGCAGTCAGACAGCCATGTGTATATCTATAGCACCAATTTTCTCAACTATGCAACCACAGTGAAATCCATGGTAATCTTTACATGCATTTCAGTGGGATTTGGATCAGGCCCTGTGTGAGCATACTGAAAAATTCAAAATGTACTGTACTGTGCTTACGAAGTATGTTATCTTGAGAACTACCAAATCAAAACCAATTTTCTCTGGAATCTGAAATACTTCTCACTGAGTACTATTTTCATGACAAATTTCAGTTTTCAACCCCTATCTGTTTGTCTTGTACAGTCATTCAGAATAAGGCTTTAAGAATCATTTTTTTAAAATATGAAAATTATGTTATCTATGTTTGATTTCTTGCTACTCACAGACCCTGATCCAGCAAAACATTTAAGCATTGGCTGGATCAGGGCCAACAGCATAAATTACTTTTGCTTAAGGTTTTAAGTCCTGCTTATCCAAGGACTAGTCTTGGAAAGTTTCAGTCCTTAAGATGAAAGTTATGAGCCATGGAAAACAAGGGGCTAGAATCCAACCTTAATTACCATAATACAACCTTAATTATAGCAGCAGCTGCTGCACCTGCTGTAGCACACCACCACAAATGGTAGAAATCCAGACATATTTTCTTACCCAAAGGATTTGCATACTTCAAGATGGCTGCAAAATCTTTTTTCTGCACTTTTGGGAGGCTTTTGATATAATTTTTTGCCTTAAAAGAAATATGAACATTGGTTAGAAGAGTTCTTCCTCTTTATGTGATAAGATTTAGCAATATGCTTGCTAGGTGAATTTTCATGATTTTTGTGAGAGCATGCTATGCATATGGACACCATGTTTGCAAGTTTTAAGAAAAAGGAGAGAAACAATACCTAACGGTGATCCTTAGTACTGTTTTTACAGCCTGTATATTACTGTATTTAGTTTGGGAAATGTACATGCATCATTCAACAGAGTTACAATTATTTTTTCCCCACTGTGGGTTGATACAAGTTTTTAGAAAAGCAGGTCTTTCTCTTTAAGATATATTCAATGAGTATTTAAAATTTACAGGTATTTTAAGGAATGTTAATGTGCATTTAACAGAGTTTAAACTCTCTAGAGAAGTGTGCACATGGGACCAGGAAAGGCAATGTTAAAAACACAAGAACAAATGTCAGTCTTCTAAATACACTGTATGTATCATCAGTGTGCTCTCAATAAAAGTAGTAGCCATTCAGCTAGAGCTGTTGATGTGCCACATATGTAAGAAACTTTAAGCATGTAGGTGTACATATTTCCAAGTGACCATTATTTTTTAACACTTCAGTTTTGGGTGACCACCTTCAGATAGGACTCAATTTTCATACATGTTGAGCACCTGCAGCTCTCATTAACCTCAGTTGAAATTGTAGGTGCTCAAGACTTCTAAAAAAGAGAAAAATCAGGCTCCGGAATCTCAGGTTGGGTATTCATAATTAAATGAACACTTTTGAAATGTAGGCCATTAGCTTATTGCAATGTACTTAATTTAAAACTATTTGATAATTGTGTTTATCTAAATAAACTAAACTAATAAGGTTTCCAGAAAGTTCTTGAATATTTTTATGATGAGATTCAGAGAACAGCTTTCCATTAAGTTTTCTTGCATTTGAAACTAGGACAAGCAGAATATTAGCAGAATGCCAAACAGTATACTCACATCTTGACTCTGTAGTTTCTGAACAAAATCTTGAGTTGGTGTGCCTGTTATCTTCATTATTTCTGTGAGCTGGTCCAGATCTGAATACCAGATGTCAGGAATCAAGTCTTTGTACAGTGACAAAATTAAAAGCCCTACCAAAATTATGCAATTTCCTTGCCAATGGAGATCAAAGCAGAACACACAACATAAAGGTGAAATGAGAAACTTCACATTTGTGCAGCTCAAGGTTCTGTGTTTCTTTTGCAAAAGTTGAGGACACTAAAACACCTAAAGTCAAGTATATTCCAACTTTATGGGCCAGATAATGTCCTCTTCCTTGAGTAGTTGAGACTTGTGAAGTTTTTAATGGATCGTGTGATTGGAGCTGGGGTTTAGCCCCATTAGTCAGGGTATTTTGGAGTAAAAAGTATGGGGGGGATAGCTCAGTGGTTTGAGCATTGGCCTGCTAAACCCAGGGTTATGAGTTCAATCCTTGAGGGAGCCACTTAGGGATCTCTGGAAAAAATCAGTACTTGGTCCTGCTAGTGAAGGCAGGGGGCTGGACTCAATGGCTGGACTCAATGACCTTTCAAGGTCCCTTCCAGTTATAGGAGATAGGTATATCTCCTATTATTATCCTGTAGGCCTTCATGACTATGATAGCAGCCTGGAAAGCAAAGCTCACCACCATATTTTGTCTTACAGGGCAATCCCCTACTTTTCCTGTTTCCACCATGCCATGGGGAGGAGAGGTTGGAGTTCCAGGAGACATATACTCCAAAAATAAACCTGCAGTCAGCAAGTCCTTCAGTTGTCTCGGTTTACCTTGCCACTGGAAATGATCTTGTTGGCTAAAAGTGTGTACAAGTTGGTGCGCAACTACTCGTTCACTTTAAACAAATTCTCATGCATCCTTCAACAGTCTAACAAGTCCTGCGGTTATGGGAGAATGGGGAAAGTGACAAGTGATGGACATTGCTGGGACTCATAGTCATGAACCTGAATGCAGGCAGGTCAAGACTTTGGTCACTCTGCATTGACCGGAGGTGATACTGTAGTCTAGCAGCATCTTGATCGACTAGTCTGCTCTATTCAGGGACAGTACCACTGATCTCAATACTAGGAGGGGGACTCAAAAAGGTGCCCTAATAATTGCTCATCTTGAACAGCCCTGACCAGTTTACCACGGCTGGAGGGTGGCCCATCATGTGGTTGAAATTCAAATACGCTTTGAAAAGTTCCTTTTTGTCTCAATGTTTTGACATGGAATGTCTATACACTCCTTGACTGTCCAAACCAAACTGATCATCCTGTCAGGCAGACTGCTCAGGTTGCTCAACAGCCTAGAAGATACATATTGACATTGCAGCACTGGCAAGATGCAACTTGCTGATGAGGGTCAGTTGATTGAGGAGAGTGCTGGGTATACTTCCTTCTGCAAGGGATGCCCACAAAACAAGCCATACAATGCAGGAATAAGCTTTGCAACCAGAAAGGATCTTGTCTCTCGGCTGGAGAACATATCCACTGGTATAAATGATAGATTGATGAAGAGAGGCAGATATTATGCTTCACTGATTATTGCTGATGCACCAACAGTGACTAACTCTGAAGGAGGAATTTTATTTTGAACTAAATTACCTGATCCGATTGGCTCCCTGTGAAGAAAAGTTGATTGTTTTAGGCAACTTTAATGCTCGTGTTGGCCTCGATGACTCTATGTGGCATGGTGTACTTGGCAAACATGGCATCAACAAGATGAACAGCAATGGCCTACTTCTGCTAAGGACAGATGCTGAGCACCATCGAAATATTGAAAACACTATCTTCCGACTCTCCCAACAAATATAACACAATCTGGATGCACCTTTGCTCAAGTCATTGGCATTTGATTGAGCAGGTGTTGGTCCGACAATGGGACCTACAAGATGTGTGCATAACTTGGGTATTACATGGAGCTAATTGTTGTACTGACCACTGTCTTGTTCCATCAAAGCTTTCCCTCACTATTTGGCCAAAAATGTGTAAAAAACCATCAGTCAAGCTTATAAATATAGCTTGACTGAATGATCTATCAATTGCCGAACAATTTTCAACACAGCTAACTACTCTTTTAGAAACTCTTCCAATGATCAGTCATGACATAACTGCTGAATGGGTATCCTTGCGTGACACAATCGCTAACATTGTCGTGAATTGTGTTGGGCGTACGAAATGCCATTATGCGGACTGGTTTGATGAAAATGGTAATAAAATATTGAATCTCCTTGATGTCAGGTGACAAGTCCATGCTGTGCTCTTAGCTGACAAACTCTATGGGCTGAAATAGGCCAGATATAGGGCAGCCTGCAGTACACTCCAGTCCAAACTCTGCCACACGCAAAATATGTGGTTTGACCATAACGCAGAGGAATCACACACTCTTGCTGATAAACATGACTCCAAAGGTTTCTGTGAGGCAGTCAAATCTGTGTATGGCCTACCCTATCTATCTTGACACCACTACCAAGTGCTGATGCTGAATCTCCCACCACAGATCGCACTGCCTTCCACCAATGGTGGCACAAAGATTTTAGTGAACTACTTACTTGTTCATCTACTGTTTCTGATGAGTCACTAAATAATGTCTAGAAACAGCCCACATCTACTGCACTTGCCAAACCACACATGAGCTAAGGTGTTGAAGGCTGTTCAAGTAATGAAAAATAATAAATTCCCCAGCTCCAATGTCATTCCAGTTGAAGTTTTCAAACACAGAGAAAATCTTCTCATTGACAAGCTCTTCGAATTTTTCTTACCTGTCCGGCTTCAAGAAATTACACCATAACAACTGAAAGATGCCAACATTGTCACTATTTATAAGTGTAAAGACTCAAACAGCGACTGTGGTAACTACTGAGGTATCTCTTTGCTCTCTGTGGCCACCAAGATTCTTGCATGGATCCTCTTGAACCACTCCTGACCCAAATCATCGACAACATCCTAGCTGAGTCACAGTGCAGCTTTCGTGCTCAGTGGAGCACTACTGACATGATCTTCATCATGTGACTATTACAGGAAAAATGTCACAAACAGCATCAATCTTTATACATCTTACAAACTGCTTTGTTATGACAGCTTGTAACTTTGGCCTCACCATCAGCTGAATGAAAACCGAGATTATATATTAGCCAGCTCCTCAACAACGCTACCAAGATCCATCCATAAGGCTGGAAAGTTTTATGCTGCAAGCTGTCAAACAGTTTACATATCTTGGCAGCATATTGAACAACAAAGCTATAGTCAACCATGAAGTGAATGTAAGAATTAAGAAAGTCAGCACTACATATGATCGCCTCTATCACCAAATCTGAAAGCAACCTGGAATCTGTCTACAGAAAAAATCAAAGTCTATAATGCTGTTGTCCTCATGACATTGCTCTATGAGTGCGAAACATGGACCTCTGATCGACGACATATTAAAAAGCTTGACAATTTCCATTTGCAACATCTATGGTGATTGCTGCACATGACATGGCAGGACTGAGTTTCCAACACCGAAGTCCTAGTGAAAGCTGGTTCAGTTGGCATCAATGCTCATGTGATCCGCATCCAAATGAGATAGGCTGGCCATGTAATTCAAATGCCTGAGACCCATCTATCAAAACAAATCTTACATTCTGAATTAAGCTTCGGCAATTGTAAGCATGGAGGGCAGATGAAACTCTTCAAAGACACTGAAACAAAAACTGCAAAATGAACATTTCTTACTCGTCCTTTGAGCAACCGGCAATTGATCATACTGCATAGTGCCACATCATAAGGGTGGGTGGCCACGCCTTTGAGAAGAATCATGGGAGCAGCTGGAAGCACAGTGCCAGACACAGAAACAATGTGCAGCTCAATCAACACAATGAGGCAAATGGTTCTGTGGCCAGTGTGGTAAATGTTGTTCTTCCTGAACTGGAGTATGGAGTCACACAAAGACCCATTAGTACAAACTATGATCGTTGACATCATCCTCGAAGCTGAGGTGACCAGCTTATTATCATCATAGGTAGCTTCCTAACTACAGCTGTTTGAACTATTTTGAAAATTTGAAATTTTGACAAATATTCCACGAAATGTTATTGTAGCTTTTTCAAAGTCATTCCCCGCCCCACCCCCAATTCCAAACCCTGAGATTTCCTGAGACAACATGGGTGGGATAAGGCAAGTAGTCCCTGACCTTATGTCTCCTAAGGAAGTATAGCTTACTCAGCACAAGCATTATCTTTTCCAGGGATTCCAGCAGGTTCCCAGGGGCTGATGCCATAGAAAGCAGCTCTTGTCTGGTGTTGCACCTCTTTGCCTATTGATTTTACAGAGCTCCAAATACATGATCACACATTCAAATGCCTATAGAGTCAGAGGGAGATGATGGATGAAACTAAATAGCTTTTACAAATGATGTTAAAAAATGATTTGATATCAAATTTGCAACAGAATTTATTTATAGAACTAAAACAAAAGAACTAAAAATTATATTTCTTGCTTTGCTTACCTGAAAAGGACTAGAATGAGATTGTGTTCTCCTTGCAACAGCTAACATAGGTTCACAGATTTTAAAGTCAGAAGGGATCATTATGATTAACTAGTCTGACTTCCTGCATAACATAAGCTGTAGAACTTCACCCAATACCATCTGCAATATTCATCTCCTAAGATTATTAAAATACTGGTTTTCCCACTCCTGAATTTCTGGTGCAGCTTGAAATTGTGACTCACTTGTTTCCTTGTGTATGCATAAACGTTACATAAGTATCTTCAAGGCCGGCACAGCTCAAGTAATAATACTGGTTAGTTAACTGCTGCCCTTAGGCCAGCAGGAAAAGCTATTTTTGTATTTTGTTGTTAACAAGGGACGCATACTTGAACGTAATTAATTAAAAAAATTGTGTTAAAAATGGTTTCAGATACTGCAGCTGCACTAGTCCACTCATCTCATTTTTGTGGTTTTGCAATCTCCATTCTTCTATTTTGAAGTGTTTTTCTCACATAATAAAGGGAGAATAAGACACAAAGAAGCAAACTAGAAACATATTAAAGCCCCAAAATCTTGTGCTTAACTTTAAGCATGTATGGTAACTGCTGGCAGAACACGGGCCTTAATGAATACATATCCAAGGGAAAGAGTGAAACTGGTTATACATAACCCCTCTCAAATAAACAAAACAGAAAAAAATTAGACAATTTTCCCCTCTAATTCCTGTTCAGCGATATTAATTTTAAGAGTTACTTGTAACAACAGTAGGTCAAAAATGTCGATACTGAAGTGAGATTTTTAATTTTTTTAAGTTGATTTAAGTTTTAAGTTCTCAGTAATGAATGATATGACTCTACTTTAAATATGGAGAACCGTCCTAACCAGATCCTAAGAATTCTGGATAAAATCTTGAGAAATGTGCACCCCAAACCTGAGGCCCATATGTAAACTGGGCTCTGTATGTACCCATAAGGTTGAGTGTTGACACAACACCAGGTCTTGTGCACACTCCTGAACTGGAGTGCCTGTTATTGAAGATTTTGCATAGAACCTCCCACCTGAGAATCTGAGAGTGCTTTGTAACATTAATGATTCAATGCTTATATCTTTCTAATGAAGCAGCTCAGTAATATTAGTCTAATTTACAGATGGGTAAACTAAGGCACAAACATCCAGTAATTTGCCCATGATTTAAAAGAAAGTGAAATTTGGCAGGGGAGAGAATTAATTGACCATTGTTTTAAATCTATATCCATTACGAAACCACCTTATTGTGACACACAAATACCGACACGCTTTTCATATCTTTCTGCCAGGAATTCATCATGAAAGGATACGATCATTTCCTTTGAACAGTGGCCTTCCTGTTACCATTTCTGCCATAATACAGCCCACTGACCAAATGTCAACTGAAATAAAAAAAAAAATAAAAAAAAAATCAGTAACATTAAATTGGTGAATTATATTTTTAAATCCCCTCACAAATGTATGGTTAAAATACAGTTTCAGTTATACTTTTTTAAAGAAGCGTATTAATATAGTTGATCCTTTATACAGAAAATAAATGTCTACCAAAAGCAAGTTGCAATAATGTAACTGGTGTTCATGACCAGGCCACCAGGAGAGGGTAGCTGCTCAATACCAAGCTGATGCATACAGGAAGTAATTCTTCCAGTCATCTAGGAAGGGACTACAGCTACCTTCATGCTTCTTTAGTACCCCTTCTTTGCTGAATGGTTTGCCTTCCAGTTGGAGTTAGGGTACAATCTGCAACATCCTGCAGAAGGATTACAGCATGTAGCAAGGGTAGAGCTCGCTACCACCTATGTCCAAACCCAGACTGCCTTTTTCTCTCTCTACGCTGGAGTTTAATTTCTGAAAATTGACAACAAAGGATTACCCAAATTTTTTAACCGCAGGGAACTTGCTCTTAATTACATTACTGTTCTACATTTTCACTAGGGCTGTCAAGCGATTAAAAAAATTAATCATGATTAATCGCACTATTAAACAATAATAGATACAATTTGTTTAAATATTTTTGATGTCTTCTACATTTTCAAATATATTGATTTCAATTATAACACAAAATACAAAGTGTACAGTGCTCACTTTATATTTATTTTTTATTACACATATTTACACGGTAAAAAACAGAGTATTTTTCAATTCACCTAATACAATTACTGTAGTGCAATCTTTTTATCATGAAAGTTGAACTCAGAAATGTAGAATTATGTACAAAACCCCCTGTATTCAAAAATAAAACAATGTAAAACTTTAGAGCCTACAAGTCCAATCAGTCCTACTTCTTGTGCAGCCAATCATTCAGACAAATTTGTTTACATTTGCAGAAAATAATGCTGCCTGCTTCTTCTTTACAATGTCACCTGAAAGTGAGAACAGACATTTGCATGGTACTGTTGTAGTCGACCTTGCAAGATATTTACATTGCAGATGCGCTAAAGATTCATAATAGACGTTAAGGTCTCAGAATGAACCATTATGATCACTAGTCTGATCTCCTGCACAATGCAGGCCCAAGAATCTCACCCACACTCCTGTACACCAAACCCCGTACCTATGCTGATTACTGAAGGCTCAAATCATATGTCCCTTGATGCTTCATTACATCCATTCGTAGAGACATGTGTCCATGCTATGACTGTTCTGCTCAATAACTACAACAAAGCAGTGCGAGGCGACACATATTTATTTTTCATCTCTGAGTCTGATGCCACCAGCAGAAGGTTGATTTTCTTTTTGGTGTTTTGGTGCTGTAGTTCTGCATCAGAATGTTTGCTCTTTTAAGACTTCTAAAAGCATGCTCCACATCTAGCCTCTCGCAGATTTGGAAGGCATTTCAGATTCTTAAATCTTGGGGTTGAGTGCTGTAGTTATCTTTAGAAATTTCACACTGGTATCTTGTTTACATTTGACAAATTTGCAGTGAAAGTGTTCTTAAAACTAACAACATGTACCGAGTCATCACCCGAGACTGCTATATTACATGAAATAGTATAGCAGAATGCAGAGCAGGGAGACATACAATTCTCCTCAAGGAACACAGTCACAAATTTAATTAATGCATTATTTTTTGAACAAGCATATCATCAGCATGGAAGCATGTCCTCTCGAACAATGACCAAGCAGCTGAATAGGCATATGAAATCTTTAGCATATATGGCACACATAAATATCTTGGGATGCCTGCTACAACAGTGTTATGCGAATGCCTGTTCTCACTTTTAGGTGACACTGTAATTAAGAAGTGGGCAGCATTATCTCCCGTAAATGTAAACAAACTTGTTTCTCTTCGTGATTGGCTGAACAGGAAGTAGGACTGAGTGTGGACTTGTAGGTTCTAAAGTTTTACATTGGTTTGTTTTTGAGTGTAGTTACGTAACAAAAAACCCTACATTTGTAAGTTGCACTTTCATGATAAAGAGATTGCACTACAGTACTTGTATGAGGTGAATTGAAAAATATTGTTTCTTATATCATTTTTACAGTGCAAATATTTGTAATCAAAATAATATAAAGTTAGCACTATACACTTTGTGTTCTGTGTTGTAATAGAAATCGATATATTTGAAAACAGAAAAACATCCAAAAATATTTAATAAATTTCATTTGGTATTCTATTGTTTAACAGTGTGATTAATCACAATTAATTTTTAAAATCACGATTAATTTTTGAGTTAATCGTGTGAGTTAATTGCAATTAATCGACACCCCTAATTTTCACATATTCTCACCATCATTTTTCATTTTTCTCTGAGGAACAAAGATATGGTCATATATTACTTAATTCAGTGCATACGTGGGAACTGCTAAGACTATTCAAAGCAAGGATGTTGATCTTAGCACCCACACATACACATTACCTGTTTGAGTATAATGCATCCAATTAAGTATAACCTCCGGAGCTCTGTACCATCGAGTAACCACGTAGCCTGTCATTTCACTGTCTGTATGCCTTGCCAGCCCAAAATCCAGAATCTAGATTGGAAGAACAAAATGAATGCAGAGATATTCCAACTGGAGACAATAGAAAAAGTGAACATTTCATATAGATGTTTTCTTGCTGCAATGTAAAATTTTGAAAGAAACAGCATATAAGTTACGTTTCAGAATGCTTCTCTCCCACTTATGATACTTTAACAAAAATGGAGCTGCTGAGCTTTATAAATATACTGAAGGAAACAGTAAATTCTTTAATTAATTTTATTAAAATATTGGTCAAATATTTCATTCTACTAACAAAACTCCCTGTCCAAGGAATCACCATCAAACCTTTCCAGAGTTACCTAAGATAGATTACTTCCTTATACTTCTATCACCCTCATTCTTGTCGCAGCCGAGTGCCACACAATCTTTAATGTATTCATTCTAATAGCACCCCTATGAGGTAGGGAAGTACTGTTATCTCCATTCTACAGATGGGGAACAGAGGCAGAGAGACACTTATCCAAGGTCACAGATGAAGTCTGAGGCAAGCCAGGGTAGGGAACTGAACCTGAGTCTCAGGCTACTGCTTTAACCAACCTTCCTCTCTTTTCTTCTTCTGAAGGGCCTTTTAAAGAGTTCAAGGCCCACCGGTGATACATTCAGAATTATAAAGTTATATATGATTAAACTTACTTATTCATTAAACTATTATTGCAGCCTCTTGGATATTTATCTATACAGCTAGCCATTTCCAGTAGCAACCACTTGAAAATACAAGTACAAGCCTGGGTCAACTTCTACAAAATGCTCCAAATCAGAGGACTAGCTGCAGGACCAGTTAAAGCAAGAGGCCAACAGTGAACAGGCTCATAGCCAGTAGTGAGAAATTACTAACCAGAAAAGTGAGCCTCCTGGATGAAGTGAATTAACAGATTTATGGGAAAAATGTACCCATCCACTGGCTTGTTGAAAAATAGAACTGAATGGACAGTCTATGGGAGGGAAGATTTAAAAAACATAATACATGCTTGAATATGTAGATCTACTAATGAAATAACTGCTAAAATTTCCATGCTTACCAGACTGCATGGATGTCTTATGGACAGAGATTTATATTACTAACACTCACTGATGCTGCAAAAGGACACGGTATTTGTAGCACGTGGACTATAATTCAACCATTTAAAATACTTCACTATTCAATAAAATAGTATCATCACTCTCCTGGCACTAATGAAAAAGGAAAGTTATATTAGGTTGTTATTCATGGATGCAGGATGTAAAATGTAAATATTATGGCTTTATTCTCACTGCATCACATTAACATAATTTCCATATTTCATATCAGCTGAGCTGTCAACTGCATTTAAAACAGAAATGGGATGCAAAGTGGAAAGAGAGATCTGCTATGTTTACCAATAATTTCCACCTTGCTCAATGGCACTTAATTCCTATTTTATACTACATCACCCATAAACGTTCTCATTTAAATACTGGACACAAGGCAAATAAATATCTTCCAAAAAAGGATAGCAAGATATACTTTTAAATGAAGCATCCAGACATCTTATAACAATGTTCTCCACTAGGTCTTCACAAGACACCAAAGAAAAGAAATGCAACACTTCTATGGTCTGTATCATTTACATTAAACTTATTATTACTTTATATAGTTTTTTTGATTTGCCAGACTAAGATCTGTGGTTTCACTGAGCGCTAGAAACAATTTCAATATATTGCAAATCTTGGTGTATTTATTTAGTAAAGGTAGCTAACAATTACAAAAATAGTTAGTACATATGTTATGCATAGGGTTGGGCAAAATGTTTAAAAAATTTTTTTTTGAGGGGTAGGCAAAAAATGCAGATACAGTAACACAGAAATATTTCACAAATTTGTGTCAGTTTTGCCAAATTGTTCTGGTAAGAAAAAATAGCTTCCCTCCCCCCACAAAAAACAATTTTGTTTTGACATTTTTAAGTGGAATGTTTCAATTTTTCACTTTGAAAGAACTTTCTGTTTCAGCATTTTTGTTAATTTTATTAAAACATTATAAAAAATTAAAATGGTCAAAATCTAAAAAAACCCCAACCCATTTCGCTTAACCTGAAATATCCCCCTTCTGCTTTTCAATTCACTGAAAATGTTAAAAAAATTGGTTTTGGTTCAATCCAAAATGGAATTTAAAAAAGAAGTTTTGGAATGTCAGCAAACAAAAAAATCCATTATTTGCCCAGCTGTAGTCATGCAGCCTTTTTAGGATTTTCATTTTCTTTTGTACAGAGTAAATGTTTATTCATTCTTATGAACAGATTTCTAATTATAATGGTTAAGATTATCACAGTTAAGGTTGCACTACAATTTCCATATCAAGCTGCTATTTTCATACATTTTTGACCTAAACGTTTAACCTTTTGGCCTGGAATTTACCATAGTGGAAAGTAATAAACAACTTTGGGCACAATTGCTTTAGCTACTTTAAAGTTAAGAATAGGATGGTGGAAAACATATCTCCCCACTGCAAAAATAAATACATAAATAAATATATAAAACTCAGTGGTTTGAGCATTGGCCTGCTAAACCCAGGGTTGTGAGTTCAATCCTTGAGGGGACCATTTAGGGAACTGGGGCAAAAATCTGTCTGGGGATTAGTCCTGCCTTGAGCAGGGGGTTGGACTAGATGAGGTCCCTTCCAACTGTGATAGACAGTCTATAAACAGGCCTTAATGTCTAGTATGCATTTTGTTAAGTAAGTGTAGGGGGAAAAAAATAAATTTGATGACTTTGAAAATGCATGACCAAGCATGTGCTTTAGAAAGTTACGCTAAGCTCTTAGCTGGGGATTTAAAGATGGATGTGGTGCACAGTTAAGAGAACAGCTATACCCCACAGGCCCATTAGCTGTGGAGAAAGAGGCTTTCAAATTATGCTCATAAAAGCAGTGGAGTTTATTAATTCTGTATGTTAGTGAACAATGAACTTGTGCACCTTGCAAGCTCTGCAAAATGTTTCACTCCCAGAGAAGGTGGCAGAGGTTGTTAAGTTTTTAAAGCTGCAGGTATTTTAGTGATGAGATTACAGCCTGTTTGGAACCAAATTTCCCCAATTCTGGACAGAGGCATTATAACTCCACTGAAGTCAATGGAGTTACACTGGCATTAATGAGACAAGAATCAGGCCCTTCGCCTGCATTTCTTACACAGACTAGTCTACGATGCTCCCTGCTGTTTACAGGTACCAGGTGTCTTTTCACAACTGATGCCTGATAATTACCAGCCTTGCTTATTTCTTTCTCCATTTTTATAAAATAAACTTTAGAAATTACTGCAACATTAAGCAAAGTTAAGTACTTGAAAGTCAGGAAATGTCTTTATATGATCTTAATTTATCTCAGGGGTATCCAACCTATGGCACTCGTGCCAAAGGCGGCACGCGAGCTGATTTTCAGTGGCACTCACGCTGCCCAGGTCCTGGCCACTGGTCCGGGGGGGCTCTACATTTTAATTTAATTTTAAATGAAGCTTCTTAAACATTTTAAAAACCTTATTTACTTTACATACAACAATAGTTTAGTTATATATTATAGACTTATAGAAAGAGACCTTCTAAAAACATTACAATATATTTCTGGCATGCAAAACCTTAAATTAGAGTGAATAAATGAAGACTCAGCACAGCACTTCTGAAAGATTGCCGACCCCTGATTTATCTTAATACTCGTTTATCTAAGGTTATAATATCCCTTTAACAAGGGGAATCTGTAAGTGGCTGGATCCACCAGGTTAAATCTGCTTTATTAGCAGACTTAAGGCTCCAGAGAATTGGAGGGAGTCTATATTATATTGAGAGCTGGGCAGGAAATGGTTTCCCATCCTGCACACATTTTCAGTATTTCAAAATCTTTTCCATTTCACATTGGAAGAAAATCGAGATCTTTTGAATTTTTTGTTTTGTAATAAAATGACACCTACCCACGAGTATCCCTCTGGTTTCGGCATTCACCTGGCACGTGGGAGACAAAAGCTCCTACTCTAACTCTCTCCTACAGTTTCTTTGCCCTAACCACTGGGAATTTGCTACTTTAGGATGGGTCTCGCTCTCTCTCTCTCTCACTTTGAGCAGAAATTCTGTCCTGGACCTAAAAAACCTCCTCAATACAAGTTTTGACCCTTTCACATGAAAAAGTTTTGATTTTGCAGAATCAGCATTTTCCAACAAAAATGTTTTTTCGACAGATTCCCAACCAACTCTAATTACAGTGCCTTGGTGCAGGTATGGCGCGTTAAAGTTGTGCACTAAAACTTAACTTTTCAGTGTGCCAACTCTTCCAATTTTATCATGAATCTTGTACTGCTGAATGTTTTTCTTAAAGTCCCAGTCCAGAAGTCATGCAACTAGGGGAGAATTTGAACAACAACTTTTTGTCCCATGTGTAACCAAAAGGCTCAAAAACCGAGGGGGGGGGGAACCTCCCAAATCCCAAATTTATTATTGTTTAAAATTTTCATTATTTATAATCCAATCTCATAATTTTTTGAAGCCTTACTTATGATTTTTGAATGCTTGGTGTTGACAATACTGCTTTTGTACTTCCTGATTTTTGAATGATTGACTATGCACAGTTTTTGAGTTTAATTGTTGAATCACTTACTAGCCTTTTATGAAGGTGATGTTTATAACTTTGGCAACCCCTCCAATAAGATAGCTCCCATAGAAACAAGTTCCACAAAATAAATAAGACTGGAAACCTTGGGGAGAGAATACCTTTTAATTCATTAGAAAGACAAGGTATGTGAGGTAATATCTTTTATTTGACCAACTTCCACTGGTGAGAGAGACAAGCTTTTGAGCTATACAGAGTTCTTCTTTAGGTCTGGGAAACGTACTAAGAGTGTCACAGCCGAATACTAAATAAAAACAGACAGTTTAGCATAAATAGTTAGCACATATTCTAAGGGACCATTCCAGGTGAAGTGGCAGCTGGAAGCAGTCTGAATCTACTGACCTCCTATAAGGGATATAACCAGAAGTCTTATAATAAGCTGATGGAGACATGTATAAATCACATTTAATAAAGATTTCTTATTTGCTTTTTCATTACAAACTCTCCACTACAATTAAACAAATACATATTGTGTATTTTGCATAATTATTTCTGGCGAATAAATATTATGCTGTAACACACTGATGGACTGGAAGATTCCCAAGACGGAGAAGAAGCAGAGTGATAAAATCAGATTCAGTATTTCAGCTTAATGATCTAAAGCAAATCTTGCAGATGCCAGCGCCTACTTGCACAACAGTTCAACAGGAATCTGCTTAGGGCAGACTCATATGCAGGGACAATCGAACAGAAGAAACATCTCATACCTCTTTCCATGTATAAATGTCTTAGAAGCAGAAGTGCTGACTTCCTAATTTCCCTGGGGGTGCCTGACTCCGCTCTGCCCTAGCTCCTACCCCACTCCACCCTTTCCCCCAGACCCCATTCCCGCCCTTTCTTCCCCCTTCTCCACCCTTGCCCTTCTCTTTCTGCCCCTTTCCGCCTCCTCCCCGAGCATGCCCTGCCCTCACTCCTCCCCACCCCCCCACACCTCCTGCATGCCGCTGAACAGCTGATCTGTGGTGGGTAGGAGGCGCTGAGAGGGAGGGGGAGGAGCTGATTAGCAGGGCCCACCAGTGAGTGGGAGGTGCTGGGGGGGAGGGGAAGGAACTGATCAGTGGGGCCACTGGTGGGTGCTGAGCATCCACTATTTTTTTCCCCATGGGAGTTCCAGCCCGGGAGCTCCAGCCCTGGAGCACCCACAGAGCCGACATCTATGCTTAGAAGATCTTAAATACTTCCCCTAATTAACAAAAAAGTTACCAACTGTCCAATTAAAGGACACAAGCTATTCTGGAAACCAACTAGAGCCAGTACTGCTGTTAGGAAACTTTACAGCATGCATTTAACATTGTCACTGGCTCTCCTAGTTTCAGTGTCTTTTTAAAAGAAACAAGAGCCTCATTTCTGATGTGTAAATTTAGGGCCAGATTCTGATATCTCGCTCACGTTGAATAGCACTGTACTGAAGTGGGTGGGACTAGGTCTGGTGTAAAATGGTATTCAACATGAGAAAAGGTATCACAGCAACGCCCTTACACACTAGCTGCCTTTTGGCAACATGGACATTAACTTTTTTGGGAAAAGTCAGTTTTTTAGCTGAGTGACTACATGACAAAATAAGTAGATATTCATCACAGTTTATGTATTACACATACCTAGACCTGAAGTAGAGCTCTTTGTAAGCTCGAAAAGCTTGTCTTTCTCACCAACAGAAGTTGGTCCAATAAAAGATATTACCACACTCACCTTGTCTAATATGGCTACAACACTACTGCATACATACCTACACTGATTATTATAGTTTATACAATTATGAGGGAACATACACCCTTACAGCAATCCACTCTGCAAACCACAGGTCTGTGTATAAACAGTCGTCTTCTTATATCCACTCTAAAGCAGCCAATTTCAATTTTTACAGTAGGTTTTGCCACCCTTTCTCCAACGCTGTAGGGAATTCCTGGCAGTGTTGATCTCAGCAATAACTTGTGGTTGTGCTGTCATTATCATGGACCCATGCCATAGGCTTGCTCACCTAACAGTTATCCTCTGCACATCCAACTGTTATGTGAACTCATTACCAATACTTAGTATCATAGCTGAATTTCCTTATGCGCTGAAGCTTCTGAAGGAAGATGTTAAATAAGACTGCAACTAATATTGATTTTGACTGATATTGAATTTGATACTTTGCTATTTTGTCATGATTTTTTAGAAACAACAATCCTTTGGCCAATTTCAAACCACCTGACATAGCTCATATTCAAGCAAATGTGATGTAATTTAAAAAGCAGGATTTTATATGGCACTACTGAATGACTCACAAAAATCCATACAGATAACATCCACTGAATTCTATTTTTTTTTAAAAAAGCAGCAATTGAGTGTATTTGGCAAAGTTTTTCCTCTAGAAATAGTGCTACTTGCTTGGTTCCATAATCCTCTCAGAGGTCAATCATCCAATCAGCTGCTTGCAATCACTCAGAGTTGCGTAGATACACCCAATGAGATGATTAGGCTTTTGATGTTCAGGCCCGCCCCTCCCCCCAAATATAAGTTCCATTACTTTAGTATGGATTGAAGTCAGACATATGGGACAACAGTATTCAGAACCACTCTTCTTTTGGAAGATTGGTACCACATTTGGTTCCTCCTCCTGCTAACGTCCTGGGACAACATTTGGTCCTCCCTCACCTCATTTATCTGGTAATTCCCATATCTCCATGGCTCTTCAAAAGCCACAGGGTAAAATCCTAGCCCAACTGAAGCCAACAGGAGTTCTGTCATTGACTTGGTTTCACCCATGTTCTCCTATGCAGTGTGTTTGTAACAAATGCAACTGCATACTTCAAGAACTGTTTCCTACCTTCAATTCACAGTCTTCATTTACTGCTAAATTTCCAGGCTTTAGATCCTGTAAATATATCAAGTTTGAGATGGACTTTTACAACAAACAGAAAAATACACTTTATAAATAAAAACACTTGTGTTGTGTGAAGGAAATTGTGAAAGATAGGGCAATTTCTTGCAGTAGCATTGAAAAACCTTATTGAATGTTATGAGCTTCAAAAGTACTATTTTAAACAATGTGCCAGACAAGAAAGAACTTCTGAGACAAACAAAGGTAAGTGGGTTTCCTAGAAAATACCGGTGAGGAGATGAATGCAAATTCCCAACTCTGGCTCCACCCTTTTGAAGCTATATCCTGAGAAGAGAACCATTATCTGCTGATTACCTATTCCCAGAATCTGAAGATCAAAAGGCTCAAGCTATATAAAGGGGAAACAGACATTCCCGGAGTTGCTTGTTCTGAGTAAAAGCTGTTATGAACTTGTAACCATAGAAAAACCCTGGTGGGGTTTGAAAGATGGACCATCTACCAAAGTCTTTGCTGCAGTTGGGGGGATCTCTGGTAAGCTTATTAATAGGGCCCTACCAAATTCCCAGCTGTGAAAAACACCTCACGGACCGTGAAATCTGGTCTTTTGTGTACTTTTACCCTACTCCACAGATTTCATGGGGGAGACCAGCATTTCTCAAACTGGGGGTCCCGACCCAAAAGAGGGTCTCAGTGGGGGATCACAAGGTTATTGTAAGTGGGGGTTGCAGTATTGCCTTACTTCTGCACTGTGTTCAGAGCTGGGTGGCCAGAGAGCAGTGGCTCTGAAAGCAGCGCCCTGCCAGCAGCAGCGCAGAAGGGTGGCAATACCATACCATACCATGCTACCTGTACTTCCGCACTGCTGCCTTCAGAGCTGGGTAGCCAGAGAGTGGCGGCTGCTGGCTGTGGTCCCAGCTCTGAAGGCAGTAGCACAGAGTAAGGGTGGCCATACAATACCATGGCATCCTTACTTCTGTGCTGCAGCTGGTGGCGGCACAGAAGTAAGGGTGACAATACCACAATCCCCCTACAATAACCTTGAGACTCCACCCCCGCAAGTCCTCTTTTGGGTCAGGACCCCTACAGTTACAACACCATGAAATTTCAGATTTAAATGTCTGAAATCATGACATTTAATATTTTTTATATCCTATGACCGTGAAATTGACCAAAATGGACCGTGAATTTGGTAGGGCCCTACTTATTAGCATGCGTGTGGATTCTTTTGTTGTTTCTAATATGTTTTCTCTGTAATGCTTTCAGATAAGACTAAAAAAGCTTGCTAGGAAAAATTGTATAGTGACTTATAATGGTGGAAATTACAACTGTTCACAGCTTCTGAGGAGAAAGCAAAGAGCAGAAGCAGGCTTTTATAGGCAGTCTGGCTTGCTGGGGAACTCAGAGTAGACAGAGAACTGTGCAGCCTGAAAAATCCTGGTCAAGAGAGAGTGAGACGTGGTCTCTACCCAAGAGCGGCGATGAATGGGGAGCTGGAAGCTTAAGAATATGTGCCCTTGGTGGACCATGGAGTGGGAATATAGGTGCAGTTGTCCTGAACTATGACAGAAGTATTCTTTTGATATAATCACTCGAAACAGCAACAGATGTATTCTACATTATAATCAAGACCAGTGCACAAAATAGGGAGCACAACCATGACATTGTAAGAATCTGGAGATATGTGGGGTCTTTCTGCAATTTTTTCTTATGGAATGAAATTCTGTTCTAGTAACACAGTCTTGACGAAAAGTTTATTGCTACTGTTTGACTACAGAAAAAGAGAACTACCCTACATGCCTCATTAAAGTAATTAGTCTGGACATTAAAGCCTAATTGGGACTATTTAAAAACCAACATCGTTAAGTAAGGGATTCACATAAACTCAACTGAAATTAAATAGCTTTCCGTCAGTGCTGTTAAGCCACATATGTGTTCTTGGAAGAAGTCTTCAATGAAAAGGCCATTAATATTAATCGTGTTTATTACGGCAGTGCCCAAGGGCCAACCAAGAACAGAGCCCCATTGTGCTAGGCACTGTACAACCAGAGAAGAGTAGACGGTCTGAAGAAATTACAATCTAAATAGACAAGGTAGACCTAGGGTGAGGGAAGAGCTATAACACATAAGCAAATTGTTAATATATATCAGTATGCACCTAAGCAGATTGTTTACCCACCTGGAATGCTCTTGAGTATTAAAGGAAATAAACAAGATTTTATGATCACACCCTTCTTTAGCCAGAACATGCTCTCTCTCCTGTCTTAGGCAAAGTTTGGATAAAAAGGGATTTCCTGTTAATTTGACTTGCTTGAATGGAGGCTGTTACTTGTTACATTAAAATAATGCCAACAAGAAAGGGGCAGGTCTTGATCTCCCCACTGCCTCATAGCAACATCAGTATCCTTCTCCATTTAACTGCTGCTAGACTTTGAGACTATAGATAAGGGAGGATACTCAAACAATCTGAAAAACTCAGACCCTTAAATTTTATTATACAAGATTAATGATCTGTAGAGATTCCAGATTTAGGGAGAAAATCTGAGCAGAATATCCCCACAACTCTTGCAGATTTATGTCAACTACACCATAAAACAAGATGCTTGTAGAAAATTTCTGCACAACTTTCCAATTGTCCATCCCAAGAATGAATGAAGGAAAAGAAAAAGAGCAAGGGATGTGGACTGTTTACATCATAGGGGCCTTGGAGAGAGAGAAGGGAGACTTCGAGTTGCAGAGACTCTACAATGGAATTGAAAGATGATTAGTCAGCAGGGGAATTTTAGAAAAAGCTGTCTGTCAAGCTTAGACTATGACTACAACAGCTTTGGGAGCTAACATTCACACTTACTGAAGTGTTACATCATGTTGGGTTTGTGATGACTGATATAATTTCCAGCAGTCAAATTGAAGCCACATGGGTGAAGTAAATTTTTTAGGATGCTCCTGGTGTGGTACTATAAAGGACTCTCTTCTTCTCTTAGGCCCCATCTACACGACGCGTGAAAATCAATTTTAGATACGCAATTTCAGCTACGAGAATAGCGTAGCTGAAATCGAATATCTAAAATCGAGTTACTCACCCGTCTTCACCGCGCCGAATCGATGTGCGCGGCTCGCCATGTCGAATCCGGAACTCCGCTTGTTTTGGTGGAGTTCCGGAATCGATGTAAGCGCGCTCTGGGTTCGATATATCCCCGTCTAGACGAGACGCGATATATCGAACTCCGAGCTTTCGATTTTAACGCACCGAAATGGCGCGTCGTATAGATGTGGCCTTAGTTAAGGTACGACAGCCAAGTCTTTGTGGAGGAATGGTGAAGTTTGCAAGTTCAAGGGCAGGCAACCCAAAATGCTGTCATTTCAACATTCTCACACTGATTTTGTGAGTGCTTCGGTGGGATTTTCAAAAGGAATCAGAAAGACCAGTTTTATTTGAGTCCACAAAATTTTGATGAAAAATATTCTTGTCAAAATATTCAGTGGAAATTTCTGACTTTTTGCATTGAGGCTGAAAATTTTTCAGTTTTTATGTGCTGTTTTCCAATTAATTTTTTGAGAAAAACACCCTTTTCATGCAAATTTTTATTTAGTCTAAAACCCAATTTTTTTGAGGGAAAATTTTCAACCAGTTCCAGTTTAGTCACTGGCTGTTCTGAAATCCCCTCTGTGGGGGCTATATCAATTAAAAAAACATCCAGCCAAAATTAATCAAGTCAAGAATGGTGTGATAACTATATCTATGGACATACATGCACACAAACATTGTCTACAGAATACGAATAAAAAAACACAAGTATTTTTAATACTGTTTTCACTTACCCTGTGAATTATGCCTGCTGAATGGATATACTGTGAAAACAAAAAGATCTGTTAATTGACACTTGCTGAACTCTCAATAAATTATTATTTCAGTTCTGCTGAAAAAGTGGCCTTATATGGTGCTCAAGTGATTTGAAATTAATAATACACTTTTTAGAAAACAATGAGTCAATCAAATGTGTTGTCATATAAAAAAACTGAAATATCATTAGATGCCAAGTAGAAAAGTAAAGGGAGATCACAATGTTAGAGGCAGGTGATAATCAGGTTTACACACCCTTACATCAAATATTCAAAGAAAAAAATACAAGTGTATTCATTTTATGACACAATTGCAATTCATTCACTCTATGGATTTCCTGCCAGAGAGATTAGAGAATGATTTCAGAGAAGGTCACACTGGATTCCTAAAACTAAATTTAAGGTATAAGATTATTTTTACTTTCTAAAGGAAGTCTCAAGTATAAAGCTGCTGCTTTTTTCAACCTATAATCATTTCTGTAGCTCTATTTGAATATTGATATTGAATCAGGTCACCATGTTTCCTCACTTTTAATTTCCTCATAAATCATTTTTGTGTCCAGAAACTCTCCGATATTGTTAGAAAAATAAAATCATCTTGAAATTGAGTTGTGAAATATATGGATTAAAATAAATCCTATTCTTTACTTAAATTCCTGAGCTAGCTACAACAGAAACTTAAACTGCACAATCACAGATTAGGTTCAGATGCCTTTGGTAAACCTCAGCTTGAGGAAAGCATGTGCTGTACAACTCCAGTCATCAGATTTAAGCACAGGTTTAACTTTAGGAAAACAGATGCTCAGCTTTAAGCATGTGTGTAAGCACCCTTCCTGAATAGGTATCCTTTCCAGAATAAAGGCCTAAATGCAAACAAACCTGAAAGTAATCTTAAAAAAACATTTTACCTTGTTGGAATATTTTCATCCTCTTTCCAAGGCTCTGTGTGAGGATGCTCAAGTTTTCAAAACACACATAACTCAACATAATGGATGTCCAAGGACTAAGTTTTAGAGAAACTGATGTTTATACCAAACTGAGCAGCACTGGCTATGTTCTGATAGGGACATGCCAATGTGTACATTCCAGTTACTAGGACCTTCTGTAGTTCCATAGACAGTTTGGTAAATAAGAGAGAGAATATTGTTGTTACATTACTATTATATCTAATAACTTTGGTTCCTCAAAGGGGCAACCAGAAAGATGCAAAAGCCAGACCGAGATGTGTGTGATCTTTGCTTTTTTGTTATTAGTAGCCATTTGAATTAGACCAATTTTGACAGTCCACTTGGAATAGTGTGCTATCTGCTATTGTGTCAGAACATGATGATAGACTCTCTAAGATCACTATATAACCATTTGAGAGTTAAATGAAAATCTCTGTGTTGTTTGGATTTGTAGTCTTAGTTTAAATGCTCAGGAGCATAGCAGTTTTACTCAGATAAGGGACTTTTCTAGATTTGTAAACCACTTCAACTTCTAAACAAAACCACCAGAAGGCAAATACTTGCCCTCATCCTAACACTTTAGAAGAAGAATGGTTCTGCCTGGCTCCACCTCTGACTCTCCCAGCTGGGTTAATGGTTCCAACAGTCCACAAAGTCTCCACAGAGAGCAGAGCAGCTACTGATGAATATTCTGCTGGTATAAATTTTAAACACAAAATACCATTTTGTGCAGAGGTTCTGCAACAGACTTATAACGGGTGCATTAGTAGCAGTTATGTCCATATGCAGTGCTTTACGAACACTAAACAATCAATCACGGATGGATCATAATTGGAACCTAAGTGGCAGGAAGGGACAGTAAGGCCCACCTATCAGCTTGGTGTACTAGGAGTGAAGAAGAGCTTCTAACTTGGTACAGAGCTCAGGCAAATGAGCTCCTTGCCTTCTGGGCAGCCTCCACAAATCCTGCCTCTATCCACCCCCAAAAAGAACCATGAAGTTAAGCCATAAGCCCTATAGTTGCAAGAAGAAAGGAGAGTCACAGATGGGTGTTAGGGGTGCCAACCCTCCAGGGTTGTCCTGGAATCTCCAGGAATTAAATATTAATCTTTAATTAATGATTATATCATGTGATGAAACCTCCAGGAATAGGTCCAATCAAAACTGGCAACCCTAATTGGTGTCCTAGCCATCTTCCTCAGCAGACATATTGTGTATTTTAGTTTTAGATCTCTTTTTTTATAGGAAACAGACCAGCACAGGAACTAGTATTTCAAGGTGTACACTGCTTAAAAACTGGAATAATATGACAAGGATGAAATGCCTCCCATGCATGTATTGGTTTTGTGATCTTCTTTCCCTTTGTTGTATTTCAACGGATACATCAGAGCATTTAAGGATCTAGAAATTAAGATCATATAGTTGGCTACTATTATTGCATTTAGTGCAAGGGGAAACAAACCTTCACAGACAAAAAATTATTTATTTTTTCTTTTCCATGTATGAAATATAAGTGTCAGCACTGGAATCCAGTGACCTGTACCCCTACTTGAAGATCAGGCCCAGTGTAGTACAGCAAGAACACAAGTTTCCCATGCAGCTAGACATACAATTTTAAAGCAATGCTGTTCAGAGTCCATTTCATCTCTGCCCATTGCAAAGACTAACTAACTCCTCATCCTTCCACATTACACAGAGGTTCCCTCTCTCTCACCTGACATAACTTGTTTTGAAAGCCAGCCTGCTCTTGAACTGCTTACAGTAGTGAGTTTAAAACCCCCATCTTTGCATTCCTAGTGCTGCTTTCATGTTGGGACATATCTGTCTGCCTTTGGCTTTATGTTCTCCTATACCACCCTCAGCTGATGCGATTATAAAATAGTTTCTTGTTTTGACATAATATGAGCAGAGGGTGCAAGACAAGTCATAACAAGTGCCACAATAAGTGAGTAGGCCTGGGAGAGGGACCCATATACTGGACATTTTCAGCTGGAGGATCAGTTCCATTTGTGAATGGCCTGCAGACCAGACAGTTCCAGCATCATCACTAGGGAGTGAAAAACAACCTCCCATAATCCCTTCCAAAGCACTGACTATTGTAGAGAGAAGATGTTGGTGCCATGGAACATAGAAATAGTACTACAGGCTACCACTGACTGGAGGAGACTGGAAACTATAACGTGCTATTTATTTCATGGATGGAAGGGTGAAGTGTATCAGGATGAGAGAAGACTGCTTAAACAAGGGGAAGTCCTGTCACTTGGATAGAGAGTCTTGAGAGAATTCCTATGGAAAGTATTTGTTAGAAGCCAGACTCCCAGCAAAGACTGGTAACAAGGAAAGGGTAGACATTTCCCACCAATGGCCAGTTTTATTTTTGAGCAACAAGCATGTCACAATGACCAAACATTCCAAATTGTTTCTTAATGTCTTCTCACTGAATCCCCTAATACTTCAGATGCTAAGACAGAGTGCAAAACTGTACATAGTTGGGAAGTAAACAGTAGGCCTAGGGACTTTTGCACAAGAACGAAGGATCTAGAAACAGGAATTGTAAAAGAATTTCAGCCTCGGGAAATTTAGCAAAAATGGGCCTCAGCCACCTTCAGGGAAGAGAATAGTTTTCCTTAAACATCTTACTTTTGCTAATGGTCTCTCCCCCACCATACCTAGGAATGAGTGTTAGAAATGCAAAGGAGGAAAAAACAACTCATTTAAACACACTGGATATAATTTACATGTTTACTGAACACTCTTCTTAATAGAGAGATGGTGAGACCAAATTATTTAGCACTTCATTTCTGATGCCAGGTTTCTTTCATAAATGTTTGTTTTTCTGTAAATCAAGACATTTGAATCTACACTGCAGTGTACCCCAATATTGAGGAAACTACTCCAGCTTAGTTCAGAATATTTTCATTTTGATGGAGACTCTCTCTAAAATGGGATTTTGCACTCTCCTATTATGGATTTTTACCCATTCTCTCATAAAAGTATCTATTAGCAGTGAGATTTAGACCATATCAGTCATTTCCCTCACAACATTGTCACCATTTCATCTTAACAACTGGTCTTATTTCTCTGATTAGGATGAACAAATTGATTTGCAGTATAGGAAACTTGGGAATAGCTAAAATGCAAATTTTGGTACTCTATGCAAATTCAGTTCAATAAGTTCCTGCATCCTGTTGATAAACTCTTCATCATCAGTCACCTGATAATGAGTGTTCTTGGCTGCACATAAAATATAATATGAATCTTCCCATTGTCTTCAACGTTTTTTGGACCAACTCCTTTGAGCATTTTAGAGTATAACCAATACAGGAAGATATGGCAAGGGAGTTTGAAAAGTGAAGTCTAGTGAATATTTTTAAGGGGAAAAAAAGGGAATGACTGAGTTTAGTACTCATGAAAACAAGAGTCTAATAGCACTAAGCTGAGTCTAACGTAACAAGGGCTGGTGCTGTGAGAGCGTCACTCAGACAAACAGCACTGCAATGTTCCTGCTTTTAGTTAAGTTCCTTAGAGTCTTTTCCAGCTAGACACAGTGCTTGCTCAGAGTGAATTATTGCAGGAAAAAGATCCAAAGTATAGTGACATGGATGACAGGTGAAGTAGTAAAGATTATTGTTGAATGTCTGATTCACAATATGAAAGGACTAAAACATCAAAAATTAATGGATGAATAAAGCCGTACATTTTTGCTGATAATGCTGAGGTTATTAGAGATGCACTCCTCCATATGACCAGATGGAAAGCAGTTTTGCAAATAGTCAAGGGAATCATTTCTATTGAAAGATACAGTATGATTAGGGTATCGAGCTATACTGGTTTACTAGGATTATCTCAGCATCTCTGCAAGATTTGCTGGAACTGGAATGCCCCAGTTTCTCCAAACCATGGAATTTCGGGTCACCTACGGAGCTTCCTCCTATTTCCTCTTTACCCAGTGTACTGCTTTGAGTGCTTCATACATCAGCTCTTCACACCTGCTTTTCCAGCTTCCTGTGAATGTAGTGCTTCTGATTAGCAGAGACAGAGACATCCTTTGGGGCTCACAAAGCCTACTTCTGTGGGTGGCTCTATGATTGTAGGGGCCTAAATATGTCAGGGCTAATCTATGTATTTTTTTTCACAGTAGGTTTCTAGCCCTTTTCTTTGTGAAGATATCCTAAGAAGGTAAATCAAGCCCTACAGTTGGAAATTCAGAATTGATTTTTTTTCTCCTGAAGATCCCATCTACCCCACTACTGTCAACTCAGGCTGGTCTTTTAACATTCATGAAACCCTTGAGCACAAAACTTTTTACTTGGAGCCAGGGACAAATGAATAAATGAGGGACAAGATAAAAATATATACACTAAATCTGGAGACAGGAGAAACAATACAGACACAAAGGGGTAAATGTACGAAGTAGTGGAGCGAGGTCAGAGGGGAGGTGAAAAACAGCACTCCTAGGAACCAATCACCAGAGTATCCAGGCACAATGTGTCCTGTTCTTTTGGCTTCAAATGTTTGAAAAGTCCAATGTAAATTAGAAAGAAAAACTGGTTAAAATCTGATCAGGCATGATACGCCTGTCTCATTTAGGGTTTGATTCTGCAGTTTACAAAGCACAGGGGGATCCACTCCACCCATATTAACTTCAGTGAAACTCTGCATGAGTGCAAGGCTCTTCTTGTGTGTCGTAAATTGCAGGATCCAGACCTTAAAGAACAAACATTCACAGAGAAAGGAATCACCAAAAATATACATCTAATTCAAAATTCTGCTATTCCATGGCAAACTGCATAGAGTTTGTCTCCCAGGGTGAAGGGAATTCAATTCTACAGAAATGGCTGTCACTGTGGAAAAGACAAGTTTCAGCCTGCCAAAGTAGGTCAAGGCACTTTTAGCAATTAAATCTCAACTGTATGCTAAAATCGTTGTTGAAGCACAGCATGTTAATAAGGACAGAATACAGCATCTTTTATAAGGAAGCTCTCTCCTTTTGAATGCACAGCTTTCACTAGAAGGAAACAACAAAAAATAAACAACATACTTAAAAACCAAAACAACACAGACTGTAATTTAAAAGTTAGAGTCAACGTTTTCATTTGCATTCCTAATATAGAATGAGACAGATTTTAATCTTCCATTTATAGGAATCATTCAGAAACATGGGGGTTCAAAAATATTTTTCTGGGTTTTTTTTTTATATCATTCATGGTTCAAAAATAGAATGTTAATGATCATTGCCTATTTTGTGATAATAAGACAGAAAATATCATATTGCCTCTATATGAATCCATCGTATGCCCACATCTTGAATACTGCATGCAGATGTGGTCGCCACATCTCAAAAAAGATATATTGGAATTGGAAAAGGTTCAGAAAAGGGCAACAAAAATGATTAGGAGTATGGGACTGCTGCCATATGAGGAGAGATTAATAAGACTGAGACCTCTGGAAAAGAGATACTAAGGGGAATATGATAGAGGTCTATAAAATCATGACTAGTGTGGAGAAGGTAAATAAGGAAGTGTTATTTACTCCTTCTCATAACACAAGAACTAGGGGTCACTCAATGAAATTAATTGGTAGTAGGTTTAAAACAAACAAAAGGAAGTATTTTTTCACACAATGCCCAGTCAATTGTGGAACTCTTTGCCAGAGGATGTTGTGAAGGCCAAGACTATAACAGGGTTCAAAAAGGAACTAGATATCTTCACGGAGGATAGGTCCATCACTGGCTACTAGCCAGGATGGGCGAGAATGGTGTCCCTAGCCTCTGTTTGCCAGAAGCTGGAATGGGCGACAGGGGATGGATCACTTGTTCATTCCCTCTGGGGAACCTGGCATTGGTCACTGTTGGAAAACAGGATACTGGTCTAGATGGAACTTTAGTCTGACCCAGTATGGCCGTTCTTATGAAAGCCAGGTGAAACAAAACAGAGAACAATGAAGATGGAAATCTGTTTATTTAGCTGAAATGAGGGAAAGACAAACATACACACTGTACAGAAGTTTAGTATACAAGACTGGATACTTCAGAGGTGATCCACAGTCATTTATAAACAGTAACATTATTAAAAGACAGTACATATGAGAAGAATATTTCTGATAGCAGAAGGCTCTATAATCTGTCAAACAAAGGTATAACAAGATACAATGACTGGAAGCTGAAGTTAGATAAATTCAGGCTAGAAACAAGATGGAATTTTTTAAACAGTAAGAGTAATTAACCATTGGAACAACTTACCTAGGGATGTGGAGATTTCTTCAACACTTGAGGTCTTTAAATCAAAATTAGATGTCTCTTTTAAAAAAATGCTTTAGCTCAATGTTAAGATATGGGCTCAATATACGAAACAGTGAAATTCTGTATCCTGTATTATGCAGGAGGTCAGACTAGGTGATCACAATGGTCCTTTCTAGTCTTAAAATTTATGAATATGTCTATCATCAAATAAAAATATCAAACCCTGAGATAGTATCAAACTATGCTCCCAAAAATCATTGAAAAGTGATGCTGTTTCAATGGATACTTTTCCAGCATCTTTCATCCCCCATCATTTACAATTTTTTCTTTACAGATGGCTGACATCTTTTGTGTGGTGGAGGGATGAGAGAGGTTTTGAAGATGTTCTAGCTTCTCTCAGCCACACTACACACTAATTTGTCACTAAAAATCCACAGTGTATGTTAGCATGTTTTGTCTCTACACCAAGCCACCCCACCATCTCATGCTAGTAGACTTAAGAGATCCTTCAGATCTATTGGGAAAGGCTACATAAAACGTTACGAGATGGAAGTATATTTTAGAATTTCACAGGTAATGTTAGAACCCTGATTAGTCAAGGTAATTAAGCCAGTGAGCAATCCCATTGACATCAGTAGGATAAGTCATGTGCTTAAAGCAAGGCATGTGCTTTACTGCCTTGCTGAATTGGGGCACAATTCTATAAGATGCTGAGGAATCTCAATTCTCATTAACTCTAGCGGAAGTCAAGGAAGTTCAGCATCTCACAAAGGCAGATATTTACTCTGGGATGCCCATGCCTAAAGGTCTCTGTTCATCTTATCAAAAAGGGGTTAAAACAAATTTACAATAAGCACAGGTAATATGAGCATGAAAGGAAATCCCCAGAGATAGTTAATTAAAATAAACAGAACTAACATGAAAGCAAAAACTGGAAAGGCATCACATCTGATGTCACATCTCCAGTAGACAGAGCAGGGGGAAAGCACTGTTCTCTCAACCACAGCACTTTAAACTGACTTTGAAAAATCTGCAGATTAGCAAATAGGAGACTTGTAAAACTGATCATGTAACCTGGTGCTCTGCACTGTTGTATTTGAAATCCAAGTTTGATTCTTGGCTTGGGATCAAATCCTGGCTCCACTGAAATGAGTGCCATTGTCTTCCGCAGGGCTAGGATTTCAACCCTGGTTTCTAAGTACCTCAGCTAGAAGAGGCTAGGTGTGCCAAAGAAGCAGCACAATCAACTGCTGGAGGAGGATGGACTAAAATCACAGTAGTGACTTTTCTGGCTTGTTAAAATAAAAGTGTTGATGGCCTACAAGAGAGTCTTTGTGGATCAAATATATTTGCAACTAGAAAATCAGACCATCAGGACAAGGGACTCACACTCCAACGCCCACACGTGATTTTTGAAAAAATATAAGCAAATATTCACCATCAAGAAACACATCCATTGTGGGGAATTCCAGAGCTTACAATGTCTATAGAGAGATTAAATTTTGCTCAGCTTTCAAACATTGCAAAATGTATGCAGCTCTCTAAACCAATTTTCTGAGAAAAAAATTAACTTGTGAAAGTAAGAAAGTAATAAAAATGGCAAACCTTTAGGCCCTTTAACATCTGATAGACCAGGAACTGGATTCGATCTTCAGTTAGTTTCTCATGCTTCATTATCTTACTCAAGTCTGTTCCCATAAATGGCATGACTAGGTAGCTAAAGAAAATGGAGTACAAAATAACTCCATCAAGTTTGTCAAAGTGAAACATACCCGTACATTACATCTCAATGATAATTAGAAATTACAGTTCTTACCATTTAGTTAAGCTACTGGTTAATTTGATCTCCCATTTAATTAAATACCTCTAGGACCAAATAATTTCTATTAAAAATAATATAACTTCCATGCTTTATTTTTATCAATTATGATTGCTTGAAGCAGGTACTGAGTAACTCAATCACTGGTTATAGGGAGTTGTCAATTAATAGGAAATGACAAATTCTGAACAAGATAAAAGAGCCCAAGGAAGATCTTTCTGTGCTTAAAAGATAACTAGATAAAAAGCTCTATAATTTACACACTGTTTACCTTAAAAGAACTATCATGAGTTATGCAAACCAGTGGGTACTATCCATAACAAGGTCAACTACATACCTCAGTCAAAGTGACAGGAACAAGATCTGATCAAAGTCAGAAGAGGGTATTACTGTAAGGCATGATTTCTCAACCTGAAGGTCATGAAAAAGTATCAAGGGGTCATGACCACCCTGCACTTCCCAGATTTCTAAATGGGAAGGGAGTCCAAGTATGGAAAAGGCTGAGAACTATTGCTGTATGTCAAGTAGATATTTCAGGCCTAACCTTAAGAATGGGACAGCTTGGGACCTCACGTTTCTGAGGGCCTTCAGTAAGCTCACAATTCAGAATCTAGCCTAATGTCCAGGAGGACCAGCCTATAGCAACTAATATAGCCAAATACACTTCCAGCAGATTAAGGATCAAACCTTAAGGCTGCACCTGCATATAATGAAAACTAGACTCAATTATGATGTGTGGAAATAATTCACCAATTTGTCTTAAAGGGTTTTTCTTTGTTTAAAATCTATGGAGTTTCAATATTTTATGTTCAGTCGTATAATAACTGAGGTTTGCCACACAGCATCAATGTCCTTAAGAGAAAAATAGAAAAAATTATTCTCAAATTAAAGAAAGAGCAACAGACATCGAATGGTAAATCACAGAGAAAAGGGACAATAAGGTAGTTCCAAAGAACTTTGGCTGGAATTATCAAAAGAGCCTAAGAGAATGAGGCTCCCAAATCCCTTTCAATGGGATTAAGCACCTAACTCCCTCAGACTTCCTTTGGTGCAAAGTTTAAGTAATTTAATTCAAGTACAATGTGGAGAAACAGAAGATAAGTGGAGGAGCAGAGAATGAATCCTCTCTGCTCTCTATCAGTATATTTATGGCACGTGAAAAAACATGGCTCACTGATAAAGTGGATGACCTGGACAATAGATTTTAACCTCAAATATATTGGTGTTCCTGAACAACGAAAGCATAGATGGACAAATTATTTTTTCCATGATCTTATCAAAGTCAATTATCGAGAGGCCATGAATATTTGAAGTGAGCTAGAAAGAACTTAGTGAATATTCTATCAAAAATATAGGGTTTAAGGAAAAAATCTAGAGGATTTACCAATGACATTTTTGTTATTAATTACTAATTATTATTAGAGATATTCAAACATGCTGAAGGGATTCAGAAGCACTGATCCAGAGGTTCTCAAACTGGGGGTCGTGACCCCTCAGGGGTTTGCAATGTTATTATGTGAGGGGTCGCGAGCGTCAGCCTCCATCCTCAAGCTCTGTTTTATAAATAATTTTAAAAATATATAAAGAAGTTTTTAATTTATAAGGGTGGTTGCTGTGTGAAAGGGGTAGGGTTGCCAACTTTCTAATAGCACATGTCCCGCCCATGTCCCGCCCCTTCCAGAGGCCACGCCTATGCCCCATCTCTTCTCTGAGGCCTCATCCCCTACTTGTTCCATCCCCCCTCCCTCCGTCGCTCGCTCTCCCCCACTCTCACTCACTTTCACTGGGCTGGAGCAGGGGGTTGGGGTGGGGGGGAGGTGTGAGGGCTCCAGCTGGGGGTGTGGACTCTGGGGTAGAGCCAGGGATGAGGGGTTTGGGGAAGCAGGAAGGGGCTTATGACTAGGGTAGGGGGGTAAAGGGTGCAGGCTCCGGGAGGGAGTTTGGGTGTGGGAGGGGACTCTGGGCTGGGGAAGGGGGTTGGGAGTCCCTGGGACCCCTAGAGTCTAGACACATGGGCGACCAGGGAGGCTTCTCGGCACCAAGAGCTGCCCTTGTGCCCAGAGGCACTGCCCCCGCAGCTCCCATTGGTCACGGTTCCTGGCCAATGGGAGTTGTGGATCTGGCACTTGGGTGGGGGCAGGGCATGGAGCCTCCTTGAGCCTAGGGGCTACAAGGCTCTAGCTGCTGCTTCCAGGAGACACACAGAGCCAAGGCACGTAGGAAGCCTGCCTTAGCCCCAGACCCCTGCTGTGCCACCAACTGGACTTTTAACAGCCTGGTTGGTGGTGCCGACTGAAGCTGCCAGGGTCCACTTTCAGCCAGGCGTTCTGGTCAAAAACCAGACACCGGGGAACCCTAGAAAGTGATCACCAATACAAAAGTTTGAGAACTACTGCACTAATCCAACGTTCAATGGAACTTGTGTGCCTAAATCCTTTAGGTGCTTTTGCACATTCATTATTATATTTTGTCAAGTATCAGAGGGGTAGCCGTGTTAGTCTGGATCTGTGAAAGCAGCAGAGAATCCTGTGGCACCTTATAGACTAACAGAGGGTTTGGAGCGTGAGCTTTTGTGGGTGAATACCCACTTCGTCAGACGCAGGTAGATTATTATATTTTGGTGACACAAAAACACTGGTCGAGACAGGGACCCATTGTGCTGGGTATTGGACAAATGTATGTGAAGATACAGTCCCTGCCCCACATCTCTTACAGTCTAAGGGCCTGGGCCTGTAATCTGATACATTTGGGTGGATACCTCCACCCATGCAGACAACCAAGAATTCCTTTAATGTAGGACAAAATGCAACCAGTGAATGTGATAAACAACACGATGGGAAGGAGGTCATTTGATTACACTAACTAGCTATATGTAGGTATAACTCCCAAGGAGATTACTTAGAGTCCTGGTACTCTGTGTGCTGGTAGCTCAGAGAGAGGCACACAGTCCCTAGTAGAGAGGGGGAGCCAAAGGCAGACTCAGAGTCTGCTTGGCAACCAACAGGGAGAGAGACGCCCTTCTCAGGGAGCTCAGGAGAGAGGAGGAGTCATTTTGGAGCAGTCTGGACTCTGGAGTCAGCCAGGGAAGGGGAAGGACTAGCCTCTGGGGACCTGAAAGCAAGATCCCTCTGCTTGGACCTTTCCCTCTCTAAAGGTGACTTCCAGTTTGTAGAGTTTTGATCTCTATGTGAGATCAGTCACCACATGGCCAGCTCTGCTCTGGCTGCTAGCCGGGGTTGCTGCCTGCTATGAGTGTGTCTGAGCACTAGGGTGAGAGAGTAAAATCCAGAATTTACTATAGTTTTGTAATCTCCACCTTGATCCTTACACCCCTTTGTGGTAAGAGGAAATCCTGGCAACAGAAGCAGCCTGACTCCTGCATGAAGAGGAGGACACCTGTCAGCAGTGGTTGTCAGCCCTCATACTGAGAAGTCCAGAGCCATCTCTGAACCTGAGGATCTGTGGTGGAGTTGTGAGTCACCAGCTTTTAGTTAGCTAGTCAGGGAAATTGTTTGGGAAACTGCTTACCAGGAGCGCCATTTCAGGGGTGTTTAGGGGGTTCAAGCCCCTCCTTCTACCCCCCCCCCAGTTTCATATTTGAGGTTTGCTAACAGCACATGCCCTACCCCCAGATGGAGCTCTTAACTGCAACACAACTTGAGTGTGCTACGTGATGAGTTCTGTGCTGCTCCAAGCTTCCGCCTTTGAGGCAGGGAGTTTGTTTATAAACAGAGGCAGGGTGATTAAGATAACAACAGGCTTTCATTAAATTAAATTAAGGATCGTTAGATGATCCTGAAAGCATTGCCAGGCACTCTAGTTAAAAAATAGGAAACAAAGGGTAGGAATAAATGGTGAAACTAGAGAGAGGTAAACAGTGATGTCTCCCAGGAGTCTGTACAGGGACCTGTGCTGTTCAACATATTCTTAAATGATCTGAAAAAAGGGGTAAACAGTGAGGTGGCAACATTTGCAGATGATACAAAATTACTGAAGATAGTTAAGTCCAAAGCTGACTGCAAAGAGTTACAAGGGGATCTCACAAAACTAGGTGACTTGGCAACACAATGGCAGATGAAATTCAGTGTCGATAAATGCAAAGTAATGCACATGGCAAAATATAGTCCCAACTATACATACAAAATCACGGGATCTAAATTAGCCGTTACCTGTCAAGAAAGAGATCTTGTGGACAGTTCTCTGAAAACATCTGCTCAAAAAAACTAACAGAATACTGGAAATCAGTAGGAAAGGGATAGATAAGAAGACAGAAAATATCATATTACCTCTATATATGGAACACTCACATATTGCATACTGCATGCAGATTTGGTCACCCCATCTCAAATAAGATATATTGGATTTAGAAAAGATACAGAGAAGGGCAACAGAAATGTGTAGGGGTATGAAACACCTTCCATATGAGGAGAGATTAAAAAGACTGCGACTTTTCAGCTTGGAAAAGAGATGACTAAGAGGGGATATGGTAGAGGTCTATAAAATCATGACTGTTGTGGAGAAAGTGAATAAGGAAGTGTTATTTACTCCTTCTCATAACACAAGAACTAGGGGTCAACCAATGAAATTAATAGGCAGCAGGTTTTAAATAAACAAAAGGAAGTATTTCTTCACACAACGCATAGTCAACCTTTGGAACTCCTTGCCAAAGGATGTTGTGAAGGCCAAGACTATAACAGGGTTAAAAAATGAACTAGATAAGTTAATGGAAGATAGGTTCATCAATGGCCATTAGGCCAGGGGGTGGGGACGGCACAGTGATCAAACACCATATTCTGCGTGTCCCTAACCTCTGTTGCTGGGAATGGGAGAAGGGATGAATCATTTTGATGATTGCTATGTTCTGTTCATTCCCTCTAAAGCATCTGATATTGGTCACTGTTGGAAGACAGGATATTGGGCTAGATGGACCACTGGTCTTCCCCCCTATGGCCATTCTGATATTCTTATATAGATTCCAGATGGATGTGCCTCCCGCTGTAACCCACTAGACCCCACTCCTCTCCCAGAGCTAAGACAGAGCCCAGGAATGCTGATAGGAGCTCTCTCTCAACAGAGTTAGTAACAAAGTAAGAATACACATTCAAATTTGAAACCTAACCAGTCCCTTAAGTGACTTGCCACAAGATGTCAGAACACATTAGTATTATTGCTGAGTGGGTCCAATATTTATTTCATTTTGTTTCTTTTATTTAGGAATTAAATACAGTGCTTCTGCCAGCTAACTGTTAAGTTATCTGCCAAAAAACTAGAGTTTTCAAGTGTCTAAGTAAGCCCCTAGAATCATAGTTAAAAGTTGTGCCACCCTACCAAAATCTGAAATGGTGCCACTGTCATTTCCTGAAATGTGTCTTCAAGCCAGGGAGTAAGGGATTGGGAATTTTGTTACCTGCTGCCTATTAAATCCGCAGAGGGACTTACCGCATGATCCCACATGTTAGTCTCTTCGACTGTACTGAACCCAGTCAGCCACAGACTGCTAACTGCTGCACAGACGATATTGTGGTCACAGATCATCAAAAGCCCCCACAAAGTATGCACACAAACAGGACATTAATTTTACATTTGCTATATCAGGTCACATGACTGGGGAAATTCACGGGTATTGCAGGGGCCCTCGTGATCCTGAGAATAGTATTTTACCCTAATATATTTATCTTCTGTTTAATATAATTACTGTATTAAATATATTGAATATATTTGTGTTATTTCATGGAAGTCTCCAACTATCTGGCAACTAAGTGATGGTTACCCAGTGATTAGAATGTTCCTCCCAAGCTGCCCTGGTGACCCTGCCAGGAAGGAGCAAGGGAGTGGAGGCACCACCAAATAAATTCATATGGGAAGAAAAAGAAGTTACACCCTGCTGAATGTATGGCAGGATCCAAAAGAACCCTGGCCTGTCTATCAAAACCCATAAGGAGATTGGCGCTAAAGGCGGTAACCAGGTGGATAGGGGACACTACATACAATTTGATGTTTCTGAATTTTTAAGAATCAGGATAAAGAACAATCTTTCAGGAGAAACACACAGGTGTGGTACAATAAAACAGAAAGTTTGAATATCCAGTGTTTCTGGATATTATTGGAGCAGGAAACAAATTACAATGCAGTCTCAAGTTATAGCCAGTAAGGAATTAGCTGCAGTGTAAGATTCCAGAACAAAACCTCAACATTGTTTTAAACATGCCTCTAGAATATGAAGAACACTAAAATCTACATAAATAAATAGGCTTCATTCTTCCAAGGCCCTGCACAAGCAGCATGTTTCAGGATTGGGTCAGTCAAGAGAAGACAAGACATAGCTGGTTATCTGGACATAGCTAAACTGAGACACTCGGTCCAGCCCATTTTTGGCAGAAATCCAGCCCAACTAAGGCTGTGTGATCTATCTCTATGTTATCCTAGAGATTCCTGTATGTTCTCAAAATTCACCACTTGGTTATAAATCCAAGGTCCCAGGAGCTTGTTGGAATAACATTCATCAAGGAAGAAAGGGAAATTAATCAAGGAAAGTATTTTACTTCAGTTGCATAGTTATCTGCTAAATGTTTTTACTTCCAAAAGTGTAGCTGAATATTAGGAGATAAGTTCTGATCTAGACATACCAGTTCAAATTCACTGAGTAGCAGAGAACTTTATTTTACTGACAGCAATTTTATAAACACAGCTATTATTTGAGTACTAATACGCACAAAGGTTGATTTTAATATTAATTCACCATTGATACAATTCAGACTGAGTTTTCATTTTACTTTCTATTTCTTTAAAGGCATGCTGGGCTTATTTGGATTAGATACAAAGCTCATAGTTAATTCCAAAACTGGAGTTCTTAAAGGAGTCTGATGGCATTAGGTGCAAAACCCTCAATTAATTTCAAGGAGAGTTGGGCACCTAACTTCCTTAAGTTCCTTTAAGAATTCCAGCCTAATCCCTACAAATAGAAGGCTATAAAGAAGCACTTGACAGCATGAAAAATAGTGACCCCACAGACTACATTACAGTTCCCACTGTGCAGATAAAAGAGCTATTCCTAGGGGAATTCCACACCAGTGCACGTGTGCAGAATTCATATCCGTCACACATTTCTTTGCTTCCCCACAGAAAAATTACTTTCTGACAGGGAAGCAGCAAGGGTAGTTATGTGCCCCTTCCCAGCAGCGCAGGTGTGTCATTTCAGGTGCCAAGAGCAGTCATTGGAGAGAGAAATCACTGGGGGGATGGGGTGTCTGGGGACACCCCAGCTGGTGCCAGATGAGACCCACCAGGAGCCAGGGCCAGGTCAGACCCATCCCTCACACACCCAACCCCAGTGTATCTGGACCCCTATACTCAGACACCCCCATCGATGAGCCTCACTTTCTGCACCCAAACCCTATCACCAAGCCCTCTGGATCCCCTGCTGAACCCCACCCCCTGCATCCAGACCCCCACCCCTGCACCCCGACCACCTCCTACCAAGCTTCACCCCCCAGTACCCAGAACCCCTCCACACCCCTACGGAGCCCCTGTGCATCCAGATTTCCCACACACACACCCAGACCGTCACTGAGCCACCCACTCGCAAACTGCCCAATACAGAACCCTCTCACTCTGTACCTGGATTCCCCCACACTAAGCCCCTCCACACTTAGATCCTGACAGGCTGAGCCTGCATGCCCACATCTGGTGTGCCTGGTTTGGAGGGGCAGGGGCCCAGGGCATTTCTGGGGCAGGCCTGGCCCTTTCACTGTGTGAGGGTCAGGTGCAGCCTCACCGCTGAGTCTATGTCCTGGGGAGAAGCGGGGAAAGCAGAGTAATCTCCCACCTCTGTGCAGTCAGCGGCCTGTGCTCCCCACTGCCATGCTGGAGCCTCCACATTTATTTTTTGACAAATAAAATGAGCAGAATTTTAAAATATTGTGCACAGAACTTTTTTTATTTTTTTTTGATGCAGAATTCCCTCAGGGGTAAAGAGCAGGCAAGAGACAGTGCAAAGTCCCTCATTCTCGCCCTCCCCTCCATACTTGTTCCAGGAAGCAACTACAGACCTAGGCTCTGATCCTGCAAAGACTTATGGAAGAAGAGGTGGATGAGGCTTTTTTTTAAACAACTAACAAAATCATCCAAAGCATAGGACTTGGTAGTGATGGGGTACTTCAACTTACAGACATCTGTTCAGAAAATACAGTGGGTCACAGATTATCCAACAAGTTCTTGGAATGTATTGGAGACAATATTTTAGTTCAGAAGGTGGAGAAAGCTACTAGGAGAGAGGCTGTTCTAGATTTGATTTTGACAAATAGGGAGGAACTAGTTGAAAATTTTAAAGTGGAAGACAGCTTAGGTAAAAGTGGCCATGAAATGGTAGAGCTCATGATTGGAAGGAATGGTAGGAAGGAAAACAGCACAATAAAGATAAAGGATTTCAAGAAGGCAGACTTTAGCAAACTCAGGGAGTTGGTAGGTAAGATCCCATGGGAAGTAAGTCTAAGGGGAAGAACAGTTCAAAAGAGTTGGCAGTTTTTCAGAGACATTATTAAGGGCAGAAGAGCAAACCATCCCACTGTATAGGAAAGATAGGAAGTATGGCAATAGGTCAGGGATCGGCAACCTTTGGCACGCAGCTTGCCAGGGACAGGGTAAGCACCCTCGCAGGCCGGGCTAGTTTGTTTACTTGCCGTGTCTGCAGGTTGGGCCGATTGCGGCTCCCACTGGCCGTTCCAGGCCAATGGGGGCGAGGGGAAGCGGCAGCCAGCACATCCCTCGGCCTGCACCACTTCCTGCAGCCCCCATTGGCCTGGGACGGCGAACCGTGGCCAGTGGGAGCCGTGATCAGCCGAACCTGCGGACACAGCAGGTAAACAACCAGCCCAGGCCCGCCAGGGTGCTTACCCTGGCGAGCCGCGTACCAAAGTTTGCTGATCCCTGCAATAGACCACCCTGGCTTAATCAAGAGATCTTCAATGATCTTAAACTCAAAGAAGTCCTACAAAAAGTGAAAACGAGATCAAATTACAAAGGATGAATATAAACAAATAACACAGATATGTATGGACAAAATTAGAAAGGCCAAGGCATGAAATGAGATTAAACTAGCTAAAGACATAGAGGGTAACAAGAAAACATTCTATAAATACCTTAGAAGCAAGAGGAAGGCCAAGGACAGGGTAGGCCCATGACTCAATGAGGGGGAAAAAATAATAACAGCAAATGTGGAAATGGCAGAAGTATGAAATGACTTTTTTGTTTCAGTTTTCACCAAAAAAATTAGTAATAATTGACTGTCTAATGTAGTGAATGCCAGTGAAAATGAGGTAGGATTAGAGGCTAAAATAGGGAAAGAACAAGTTAAAAGTTACTTAGACAAGTTAGATGTCTTCAGGTCACTGGGGCCTGATGAAATACATCCTAGAATACTCAGTTTGCTGACTGAGGAAATATCTGAGCCATTAGCGATTATCTTCAAAAAGTCATGGAAGACGGGAGAGATTCCAGAGAAATGGACAAGGGCAATATAGTGCCCATCTATAAAAAGGGAAATAAATTGACTGATCTGTAATTCCCCTTAACTTCAGTACCTGGAAAGATAATGGAGCAAATAATTAAGCAATCAATTTGCAGACACCTAGAAGATAATGAGGTGATAAGTTACAATCAACATGGATTTGTCAAGAACAAAACATGTCAAACCAGCTTTCTCTGACAGGGTAACAAGCTTTGTAGATAGGGGAGTGTCAAGGTTTTTTCCCCACTCTGAACTTTAGGATACAGATGTGGGGGACCTGCATGGACCCTTCTAAGCTTAATTACTAGCTTAGATCTGGTAACACTGCCACCGGCCAGAATTTAGTGTCTGGCACACTTTCTGTTCCCCCAAAACCTTCCCTGGGGAACATAGATCCAAACCCCTTGGATTTTAAAACAAGGAGAAATTAACCATCCCCCCTCCTTTCCCCTCAGACTTTCCTCTCCCTGGGTTCCCTTGAGAGGTTTCACACCGATCCAAACTCCTTGGATCTTAAAACAAGCAGGAATTACACCCCCTCTCCTTCCCCCACACTGGTGAGTTCAGACCCATTCCCCTTGATCTTAAAACAAGGAAATCAATCAGATTCTTAAAGAAAGGCTTATTAAAGAAAGAAAAAAGTAAAAAAATATCTCTGTAAAAATCAGATGGAAAATACGCTTTACAGGGTACTCAGATTCATATAGATCAGAGGACCCCACCCCCGAGCCTTAGATCAAAGTTCAGCAAACAGAGGTAAAATCCTTCCAGCAAAAGAACATTCACAAGTTGAGAAAACAAACATACGACTAATCCGCCTTGCCTGCTATTACTTAATTTTGAAACATGAAGGACTGATTCAGAAAGATTGAGAGCATGGATTACATCTGTCCATCTCGATCTGGTCCTCTTAGTCCCAAGAGCGAACATCGAACAATCAAAAAGCACAACGAAGCACTTCCTCCACCAGATTTGAAAGTATCTTTGTCCCCTATTGGTCTCTTGTAGATGTAGCCAGGGTTAACTGAGCTTCTTTAACCCTTTACAGGAAATAGAACATAACCTAACTATCATGTTATGAGGGGGGAAGTGGTAGATGTGGTATATCTTGACTTTAGTAAAGGTTTTGATCTCTCAATGACATCTGCTAATAACAAAACCTAGGGAAATACAATTTAGTGGAGCTACTGTAAGGTGAGTGCATAACTGGTTGGAAAACCATTCCCAGAGAAAGCAGCAAAGAGTCCTGTGGCACCTTATAGACTAACAGAAGTTTTGGAGCATGAGCTTTCGTGGGTGAATACCCACTTCGTCGGATGCATGCCATTCCCAAAGAGTAGTTATCAGTGGTTCACAGTCAAGCTGGAAGGGCGTAACGAGTGGGGTCTAGTCTGTCCAATATCTTCATCAATGATTTAGATAATGGCAGAGAGTGTACATTTATAAAGTTTGTAGCTATACCAAGTTGGGAGGGGTTGAAAGTGCTTTGGAGGACAGAATTAAAATTCCAAATGATCGGGACAAACTGAAGAAATGGTCTGAAGAAAATAGGATGAATTTCAATAATGACAAATGCAAAGTACTCCACTGAGGAAGGAACAATCAGTTGCACACATACTAGATGGGAGATGACTGCCTGAGAAGGAGTACTGCAGAGAGGGATCTGGGAGTCATAGTGAATCACAAACGAAATGTGAGTGAACAGTGCAACACTGTTGCAAAAAAAGCGATTATCATTCTGGGATATATTAGCAGGAGTGTTGTAAGCAAGATACAAGAAGCAATTCTTCTGCTCTTCTCCACCCTGATTAGGCTTCAACTGGATTAGTGTGTCCAATTCTGGACACCACATTTCAGGAAAGATGTGGACAAATTGGAGAAAGTTCAGAGAAGAGTGACAAAAATTATTAAAGGTTTAGAAAATATGACCTCTGAGGGAAGATTGAAAAAAGTGGGTTTGTTTAGTTTGGAGAAGAGAAGATTGAGAGGGGGCATGATAACAGTTTTCAAGTACATCAAAGGTGTTATAAGGAGCAGGGGGGAAATTATTCTCCTTAACCTCTGAGGAGAAGACAAGAAACAGCGGGCTTAAACTGCAGCAAGAGTGGTTTAGGTTGGATATTAGGAAAAACGTCCTAACTGTCAGGGTGGTTAAACACTGGAATAAATTGCCCAGGGAGATTGTGGAATCTCCATCAGTGGAGATTTTTTAAGAGCAGGTTAGACAAACACCTGTCAGGGATGGTCTAGAGATAATACTTAGTCCTGCCATGTGTGCAGGGGACTGGACTAGATGACCTCTCAAGGTTCTTTCCAGTCCTACGATTCTATGATAAAGTTAACTGTATGTTCCATGGGTAGCCCTAATAAAGCAACACAACTACTCACAGTGCAGAAAGTTCAACTTAAGCATGAATCTTTGTAGGATCAGGGTCCTATATTCACACTTCTTGAAGTAAAGGGCTGGGAGGTGTGGGTATGTGGGGGAAATGGTCAGGTGCCACCTGGGAGAGCACATGGGATCTCAGAAGGGGTGGGCTTTAGCTCCAATACCTTTTCCACATTGTCTGGCAGATTGATGCTGATGGTAGACCTAAGTGTATGCTTCCCTCTAAAAAATAGAGGTAGAAGCCACATCAGCATATGCTCCTTCCAATTCCTAAAGGATTCACACAGAAATAACGCCCCAGGGGACTGGCAGTGGTGGAACTGTCTGACCCAGCACTGCTGTTTCTAGCCACGAGGCAGCTGCATTATAGTAAGATCAAATTCATATCACAGACCAAACAAGCTCCCACATGACTAGTTAGCAAAATGTAAACAATCAAATCTCCCCTTGAATGACTCATCTGACCTTTAATGCACAAAAGCTTCCCCTCATTTCTGTTTTAACTGTAAACACATTTGTACTTGCTTACAACACATTTGCAGCAGACTGCTGCACTTCTAGTCATGAAAAGAAGCCTTTATCTGCCTCATGCACCCTCAAAACTCCTGGGTGATGTTTTACCCAGCCTGCTAGGCATATTAGACTGTAAGGTCTCTGCCTCAAAGGAACCCTTGAGTAGTCCACATGTTTGGGCTTAATCCAATTTTTGTGTTTCGTTTTCTACTTTATTTTTAACTTTGTATTTTTAAACAACATGGGATAGATTTGTATTACCAGACGAGTGATTTCAAGACATTCTGGATCCGATTCTGATCCCAGGTTTAATAGAGGAAACATACTACAATCTACTGAAGGTAATAGGTTTACTCTAGATGTACAACAATTTAAATGAGATCAGAATTTGGTCCTTTGTTTCACGGATATGAAATCAATACATTAAGCCTAGGATTTTCAAAGGTGCCTACGGGAGGGATGTACCAATTCCCATGGAGTTTCAATGGCAAGTAGGCAGGCACCTAACTCTCTTACAAGCCTTTGAAATTTTATAGGCATGCACATAATACTATATTAAAGTGAAATTCAGAAATAACCATAATCTAATGCCTACAATTTCCCATAGAATCAAAAACTTACAAATCATTAAATTTTTCCAGTGTTACATCTGGTGTGAACACATCCAATATTCCAATAACCTAAAACAGGAGAGAGAAAAAACAGAAATATATGGATTAAGACTTCATCAACACAAAATCATCAAGCCACATAATAAATGAAGAAATATAGTGGAGAACATTACCAAAATGAGACATTAGTGACAAACATAAAGATGAGAAGTAGCTTGCCTATAGCAAAACACACAATTGCTAGTGTAAAGAAAGTCTGTCACCCATTATCCATCAGTTTTCACCTCCATCACTAGGTCTGCTTGACCTAAGGATAAACAAGCTTTAAACGTACAGTTTTTTATAAATAAGCAAGGTTGAGTGATAATTATATAAAACAGCCGATAAAACCTCTCATCCTGAAGGATTCCAAAGTGTTTTACAAACAAACAAAAACTTTACCACACTGTACACACAGGAATAGTCCATCATTGTTATTCAACCATCCTAGGGAAAAGTGAGCCAACTGTGGGTCAATGCATAGTAACACTAAACAATTTAGGATAGCAAATAAAATGAATTTTCCAAATTCATCTGCAGTGGAATTTTGGTAGGCAGAATATAATTCCCAGAATGGAATTTGGTCAGGACCCTGGGACTAAACTTGTTTATTCCTATGAAAAGGGCTAATTGGCCTTAAGTGACCATAAGTCATCAAGAATGCAACTGAGAATTTAACAGCTAGCTCTATATCTTGGATTCTCCTTAACAATACTCTGTGTGTCTCAACAAAACTGTAATAAAATGTATAAAATAAACATGTCTTTCCCTGATTTTCCACTAGTAAATCCATCAATGGAATGAGACCAGTTGGCTGGATATACTTACAGTCACTGCCAATACTCCACCCAAGTAAATTAACCATCAATAAATTAAATATTGGAAAAATACAATAATCAGGTCTAACAGCTTATCATGCTTTGTAGCATTACCATGAAATTAACAATCAACATTAGAAACTATTTTAAAACCTGCTTTGAGAAATGCCAAATTGCCTCTTTCCTTCCAGTACTTAAGAGGTATTACCAAAGATCTTTAAAAAACAAAACAAAACAGGAAGTGAAGCAAAAAAGGGATGAAATAAATAAAGATAAAGAATAGGATTTGTTTCACTTAAATCTTTAAAGATAAAAAGTCTTATCACCCCTTCAAAAATCCCTTACACACAAACTTTCGCCTTTTCCATTATTTCAAAAGTTTACAGGAGGAGTTCTTAAAGTTAGCCTAGATATAATCAAAATACTGTGGTGATGAGTGCAGTATAAACGCCTACATAAACCTCTGCCATGATATAACGTGACCTGATATAACACGAATTCGGATATAACACAGTAAAGCAGTGCTCTGGGGAGTGTGTGTGTGTGGGGCAGGGGGACTGCACACTCCGGCGGATCAAAATAAGTTTGATATAACGTGGTTTCACCTATAATGCGGTACGATTTTTTGGCTCCCGAGGACAGCGTTATATCAGGGTAGAGGAGTATAAAATACCCAGATACAAAAGCTTTATCTCTGCATCCAGGCTGAATCTTTGGAAGCTCTACTAAGCAAATCATTTTCCTGGAGTTTGTAATATAGTCTTTTTGAAGCCATTCAAAGAACAATACAAAAATGAAAGAATCACCCCACTAAGTAAGACCCATTACTAGACCATCAAAAATAAAGTAAAAGAGGATGTATGTATTCAAAACCATGCTTTAAATATTTTATTTTTCAGATTTCTATAGCAGAATTTTATAACTATCCACCATAGAAACTTTTCAATCGTGACACAGAAAGTGACACCAAAGCTGAATCATGGAATTCTAATGGCTAGTTAAAACTGTGCATGTACACTTTTCTAAAGCTGCACCTTGCTGAATCTACATTTCAAAAACTTTTAAAATATATATAGATAGCATTTGAAGAGTGTGTCATTAGAAATGGAAAGTTAGTATTTGAACTTCAACCTGGTCCATCAAGTGCCTTCTCTTCCCATTAAAACCCACTACTTCCTGTGAAGAGTTCCTTGTCCTCTAATCAAAAAGTTTTGTGTGTCCTTATTTACCTGAACTGTTGCTCTATGTCTTGTCTATCTTAGATAGTAAGCTACATGATCGTGACAGCAGGCTTCAGCAGGAAAAGTAATTGATATCACAGAAGATGAGGCAATGTATGGATGCTGCACCACATGGATTTGCAACCAGTATTATTAAGGCAAACAAAGCATGGGAACCTGTATTATGCTCCTGTTCTTGTGAAACATGAGAAGCTGGAAAAGGTGCTTCAACAGAAAATACCAGCCAAAAATCAAAGAAATTAGTAAAGCTCATTAAAATTCCCCTTTATCTCCCATTAAAGTCAGTGGGAGTATATTAGCTACTTGGACTATCCTGTTAGTTAACAGCATGATTTGTCCTGAGAGGCAAAGAACTGAGCTCATACTTTTCAGGTAAACTGGCAAACTCATTGAGACAAGCTTGTCATCTGTCTTTGTTGTTGCAAATCCTCTGACTTGAAGAAAGACCAGGGAAAGAGCAGCAACTCCATTCTAAACATCTTGAAGGAAATTTCAAAAGACCAATGTAGAGAGCAAAATAGGAACTGAACACAGAATATTTTTTATAAACATGCAGTGGATGGTAATCCCTCTTAGTCATACCCATTTGATTTGATAAACTAGTTTCTTTTTTTTCATAATGGATTTTCTAAAGCAACATCATTGAAACTGACATGGACAAGTCAGACTAAAAATAATTAATCATTTATAAATATCAAAGAGAGAACTCTGTTTCCTTCTCATCAGTGACCTTTATTTAATAGCTACGTTTCAGAGTGTTTTTCCCAAACTAGAATATAGTTATTAATATTTCATTTATGCCACAGCTTACTACAGATACATTACAAATAAGAGGATACAAAATAAAATAAATACTCTAAGGAAGATGTAATTTCAGTGATTAATGCAAATGTAAAAAAAATGACTGGATAGTAGGTTGGAAATATTCTTCTCCATGATACCCTGCAAAAACATTTGCTACCATGGAATGCCATCCCTCTGTTAAATATAAGGTACTTAAACATAACAGCTGACATAAAGACCAGTTTGGATAGTAAAGCACAAATGATACATGTGTAGGGATATTAAAGAAGGTTTATATTAAACATGATTTATATAAAAATGATTTATTGTTAATTATACTCTATAACTAAAAGTTTATATTAGAAATAAACGTGATTCCTGAGATTTAGCCTCTAACCTGAAAGCCACCAGCTGTGTCTGGGTGAAGCCTGCTCAAAGAAATACTTTGTATAAAACTTTTTAAACGTTAATTGACTCTAAGTGCCCCTTCTCTAAGTGACACTTTGTAGTCGCTACTTTATTTTGTAACGGCCGCTGTGAGCCAAAACAGTAGCTATTATAGTACATAGATAGAGAACCCCACCCTCTATAAGTTTTCATCTCACTTTATTTTTGAATGATAAAAGACAGGGAGTCTCACATAAATTGGTAATACCCGAAAGTTAAAGAGACAGTGAAATAGATGGGATTAAGATAAAGAGTGTATGTGAATGAGTGCCTAGTTTAAACGATGAATGAATGGTTAGGGAGTTACCAGCCTGAAAAATTCAGTGTCGGCTGAAGAAGGTGTCAAGTGGAATCAACAAGAATGACCCACCACAGGAAGGCGAACCTGGACATCCACCCCAGAGCACCTAACAAAACAATCTGAACAGAATGGAGGCCAGCCAACCTGCTGATTGATCTAGCAAACAGCAGAATGAAACAACTCCCATGAACTAACATAGGGAAAACCCTATAAAACTGGACTCTGAGAGACTAAGGACTTTGAGTCTATGGTTCTGCTGCCACCTCCAGGAGCATAGGTGCACCTGACCCGGACTCGGCTCCACTCTTGTGTACAGGTACCTGCCAGTCATTCTGTCAACAGCAACTTTAGGCTGGTAACTATAATATCTATACAGAACTTGTATGAATGATTGTGTGAATGGACATATATATAAGTATCATAGGAATAAGTAGCCAAATGACATTGTTTGCTGTTCTTTTATTTTATTATGGTATTTACAATAAATGTGACAAATGTCTTGTCCCCTTTAATAAGATCCTGTTAGTTTTTATTGGTGTAACACATGGGCTTATTTCTTTTATAACTTGGTATGTATAAAATAAAACAGAAAATATCTTGAAGTTATCAACAATGATATAAAAGCTAGGTCACTGATACAGAGTGATCTGCAAGACTCAATAAGCTGGGCAGAAGCAAATAACGTGTTTTAATACAGCTACATGTAATGTATACATCTAGGAGAGAAGAATGTAGGCCACGCTTAGAAGATGGAGGACTCTGTTCTGGAAAGCAATGGCACTGGAACCGGGAAACGGAGCAGTGGGCAACGCGCCCCCACACTTTTAAAAGTGGAAGGCCACACACCCCACTTTTTAACAAAAAAAAACCCCACATGAGTTTGGTCTCCCAGAGGCGACCCATGCCTGCCCAGTGAGGGCAGTGGTTTCAGCAGATATTACTGAGCATGCTCAGTCCATCTGAGCCTGCTTAGTACAAGCCAAGCACCAAATCTTTGCGGGTATGTGACCCTGCATCCCGCCTGCACTTCTACAAAGGTTCCAGTGCCCTTACTGGGAAGCAGTGACTGAAAAAGATTTGGGATCATGGTGGATAATCAGCTGAACATGAGTTCCTAGTACAAAGCTGTAGCCAAAAGGGCTAATGCTATCTTTGGATGAATAAACAGGAGAATCTCAAGTAGGAGCACAGAGGTTATTTTACCTCTTTCTTTGGCACTGGTGCAACCCTGCTGAAATACTGTGTCCAGTTCTGGTATTCTCAATTCAAGAAGGATGTTAATAAACTGAAGAGGGCTCAGAGAAGAGCCAAAAGAATGATTACAGGATTAGAACATATGCCTTATAATGACAGACTTGGGGGGCTCAATATATTTAACTTAAGAAAGAGACGGTTAAAGGGTGACTTGATCACAATCTTTAAGTACTTACATGGGGAACAAATATTTCATAATGGGCTCTTCAATCTAGCAGACAAGGTATAACAAAATCCAATGGCTGGAAGTTGAAGCTAGACAAATTTAGACTGGAAATCAGGAGTAACTGTTTAACCACTGGAACAATTTACCAAGGGTTATGGTGGAGTCTCCATCACTGAGAATTTTTAAAATCGAGATTGTTTTTAAATATATGCTCTAGTTCAAAAGAAGTAGTTCTATAGCCTGTGTTAAACAGGTCAGACTAGATGATCACAATGGTCCCTTCTGCTCTTTGAATCTATGAAAAAACATTCTTCAATTCTATTTTGATTGCTTCCAATAAAGTGGGTTCTAGCCCACGAAAGCTTATGCCCAAATAAATTTGTTAGTCTCTAATGTGCCACAAGGACTCCTCGTTGTCTTCACCAGTGTGTTACCCAAAATTGGGCCAGTGAGTAAGCTTAGGGAGGACTAATGTCCCACCAGAGTTTGGCAGAAAGCAACATGTTTATTATACTGATAGCAAAGCTCAAAAGAAAGGGGGTGGGGCTACACTCACTCTCGCATACTCACGCTCCCAGGACAGGCATGGCACTGGAGATGTTGGGATCCTTCAGGGTAAGTATCCTACAGCGCAGTGATGGATGGTGTGATGAAGGTAAGTGTCGATGAAATGCAACATGACAAACCACTAGTCAGGTGGTGAAGGGCCTTCACGGGAGGTACAATCTTGTGAGAGCACTCTCGAACACATGGCCTCTTCCCCTTTTATGGACCTGCTCCTCATAGCCTGCGACTAGAGATGACTTGGCCGCATCTGGTTGGTCACACTCCACCTCGGGCAGTGTCCATGCATTGGGTGTGTGATCACTGCCTAATCAGAGTCCCAGACACCTTGTCTACCTGGGTGCTCTTCTGATTTTCCAGCTGCTCAAGCAGCTCATTCATCCCACAAGCATTCCTGGAGGGAGCAGGAGGGGGAAAGTCACTTCACAGGTATTCAAAGTGGGAGAGGAGACAAAAAAGCGGGGGGAGAGGTGTAACAGACCTTTTGAACATACAGGTTATACAGAGCATACAGATCACTGTTGCTCCTACAACACAGTACACTTGCTATTATTAGAGATGCAAGTTCTGTGGACAAGGAATGCTACTGTGAGACACCACTGGCAAAGGTCTATGTCTATGGGAGACGCTAGCGGTGATGCTCTTCTCCAGTGTCTCACTTTTATTAATCAGTTTTTAAAATGAGATTTCTGGCATGGAATAGCACAATGAGGTGTGTACGCCATCAACCCATGGTCATCTCAGTGATTATTTTATCCTGTGTTCATTGGTTCCTTGTAAACTCAGTCCAAGTCCCTCCACCGTCCCTTTATAGACAAATCCAAAGTGGAGTGAATGGTATGGGGAAAAAAAATCAAACTCAGATTTTCTTGTTCAATGTTAGTGTCTTGTGTAGCCTTCCCTAACCCCTTTCTCCTTCTCCAGTAGAGTAGGAGGAGCTACTTTGAGGATAAAGTAGTAGTGTAACTGCTCTTGAAAATCTGGAGTGCAAGGTAACAAAGATAATAGCAATAAAATTCAATTGCTGTCAGGAATTGTTATTAGCAGCTTGCGACACCATGTTTAAGAATATTTCCAGAAGAACACATTCTGAAAGAAGGTCTAGGGATAGAGAAGACAAAACAGTCAACGCTAAGTTGTTAAAAGAATTGATTCCTGGCAAACAAAAAGATGGATTTCTTTACATACCACTGTGACACAGAGACCCCTTGGCAAAGGGTTCCCTATTCTTTGCAAACAACTCTCACCACACACCTGACAAACTGACCACACTAAACATCATACAGGATGTATATCCTTAAAGAGTAACACGTAAGGTATCTACAGAAAGCCTATAACTGGTCAAGATTCATAATCATTGTATGTATGGGTAATATTTAAGGACGAATATATTTATATTGAAAGTATGCTCTATGAACTTGAAGTAAAAGTTAGGGCTTGTTTACACTGCAGCTTTGACAACGAAACAGTAGAAGTGAACACACTGCAAGGCCACTTTTGGCAACTAAACTCAGTTTCAGTGACAAAATAAAAACTCCATGAGTCATAGAGCTTTTTATGAAAAAGTTTTGTTGCCAAAGTGCCAATGTAAACACTGCACTTGATTTTATCGCTTTAATTGAGGGTGTTCCACAACGCCCCTCCTGACCGCTCTCGTCAGGAGTTCCAACTCCGCTGCCCTGCAGCCAAGTAAGCAACCATCCGCCCCTCCTCCTTTAAAGCCCTGGGAATTTTTGAAATTCTACTTCCTGTTTGCACGACATGGAGAGCTCACATCGAGTCTTCCCAGCTGAGCATGGTGGCTCCAAGCAGCAAATGCTATCCTGCTTGAACCAATGCAGAGCTGCTGGATCTGCTCAGTATTTGGGGAGAGGAAGGTGTGCAGTCCCAGCTGCACTCCAGCCATAGGAATTTCTGTACCTACAGGCAGACTTCTTGAGGCTTGTGCGAAAAGGGCTATGATCAGGACATAAGGTATGCATACTACAAGGCAAGGGAGGAAAACCATTGCTCCGGTGCTGAGCCTCAGACCTGCCATTTTTACAGGGAGCTGGATGCTATCCTTGGTGGCGATCCCACCTCCACTGCCAAGAGCCCTTTGGACACTTCATCGGGGATGGAATCAGCAGAAAGTGGACCTAACCCAGAGGATGAAATCATTGACGAAGAGGTGGAGGCAGACAACCATGTGGAGCCAAGGCTGGATTAACCCATAGGCTAATAAGGCTATAACCTTAGGCCCTTCTATTTTTAGGCCCTAATGTAGGCCCTCCATTCCATACTGAAGTAATAGCTGAGCGATGGTAGCGGGACCCTCGGAATTTTTTTGTCTCGTTAGATATTGCGTTGTACAAATTAACCCATAAAGATTGGGAATTCAATTTATAGTGGTTGTGATTTTGTCTTTATGGGCTAAGGAAGTGGTTATGAGCCCAAGAAATATTGAACTTTGTACACAGTAGGCCTACGCTAGACAATAGAAACCATGTCGAAGAAAGGAGGATGCCAGAAATTGAAGGAGGCCTGTAGCGGGTTGGTTATCCACTCCTGCCCTGAGGGGCTTAAAAAGCAGCCTGGTTGGGCTTGAAAGCTGCAGCTCTAAAAGCTGGGCTGATTGGGGAAGTGGCCACAGCTGGGCCACACCCCAATCAGGCCACAGCTGGCCCCTATAAAAGGCTGTGAGCCAGGAGCCCAGTCACTCTCCCTCTGCCTGTAGAGGAAGAAGGCCCTGGCTGCAGGGAGTAGACAAGGTACCTAGAGTGGAGCAGGGCTGTAGAAAGGCAGAAGAGCTGGAGAGCTCCTGCATGGAAAGCCCCAGGCTGCGGCCTAGCATTAGGCCAAGAGGCACTGGGGGTTGCAGGGGGCAGCCCAGGGGTAGGCAAGGGCAGCAGGTCCAAACCCCTTTGCTGATGATGAGTGGCTGATACTGCAGTCTGCTCCAGTGAACAGGGGCTAGATGGAGACTGGGCAGTAGCTAATACTGAGGCAAAGTGGGGATAGTCGGGTGGGGGTTCCCTGAGAGGGGGAGACCCAGAAAAAGGGCACTGGGGTCCTGGGAGGGACATGGGGTTCAGTAGCTGAAAGGTGGATCACCAGCCTGCAGAGGACGTGCCAGGCTGGATTGAGCTAATTCCCAAGAACGACCAGCAGGAGGTGCCACAGGGGTGAGTCTGGCCTGTCTACAAGGCCAAAGAAAGATGGCAAAGACAAGATGTAGTGCTGAAAGGTACTCCTTCTCTAACTATTTTTCCTCCTAAGTTTGGTGGTAAAGAAGTCCAGGTGAATACCACCTCAAGTGAACCTGCTGCACCTGTGCCTGATGAAAATGAGCAGCCTCCTGTGACGTCTCTACCTGCAGTCTCACCCCACTCCTCTGAAGACTTTCCCAGTGATAGTAATATACAAATATTGTTCTCCAGTGATCCAGGTGAGTGGGACATGACTTCTGAAGATCTCATTGCACACTGGACTCAGAAGGGCCAAACAGAAAAGCCAGAATCTAGATGCTGACTTTTCATTGATAAAGTGAGAGTACACCAATCAGAATAGTTATCTGACCAAATCAGTGTTTGAATATGAAGCCTAGTAAACAGATTGGCAAGCGAGAATGGCTCATCCATTCACCTTCTAAGAAAAAAGTGTACTGTTTTTATTGCCACCTGTTTTGTGATACCAGAAAGTGGGGAATGGTCTGTGAAGGCTTCAGTGGTTGGAAGAATACTGCGTACATTACCAAACATGCAATGAGTGAGCAGCATACATTGTTAGTTAACAGCTACCAAGCCCAAAAGAAAGTTAGTGGCAGAATTGATACCCAAATGGAAAACCTGTTTTTGGAAGCTCGTGCTTATTGGAAGGACATTCTCAGATTTGTAGTTGAAACCATAGTTTTTCTTGCTGACCATGGTCTGCCATTCTGTGGCTCAGATGAGACTGTTGGATCAAAACACAATGGCAATTACCTTGGCATTCTAGGGCTAATTGCTAAGTTTGACCCTTTCTTAGCTCAGCACATCAATCAACACACAAATCGTGGAAAAGGCCATACATTTATCAAAGACTATTTGTGATGAATTCATTACACCGCTGGCAAAGAATATGCTATCAGTCATTGTAGATGAGATCAAAGATATGGGATATTTTTGTGGGATATTTTTCAGTGTCCATTGACTCAACACCGGATGTGTCACATGTAGATCAGCTGTCATCTTGCGTTATGTGCTACCCAGTAGACCAGCTGAGTGTTTCATGACCTTCATAAACATCACTAGCCACATAAGGGAGAAACTTGCCCTGTACCTACTTGATTTCCTCACTGAAAATGAGATTGACATCAGGCTTTGTTTTGGCCAAAGCGATGACAATGCAAGTAATATGACTGGCAAATATTCAGGGATGCAGGCAAGTATAAAAGAGTGCAATGCTTTGGTTGATTACATATCATGTGCTGCACACTCACTCAACCTTGCTGGCCAGTCTGCCATGGATTCTTGTGTTGAAGCAGTTTTTTTTTGGATTTGTCCAAGAATTGTACAATTTTTTCTCTGCATAAACCAGTCGTTGGATGATTCTCAGAGATTCACTACCAAAGGGATGCCCAGTGCCCAAATCACTCTCAGGGACGTGGTAAAGTGCCATTGCTGAAGCTGTGAATGCAGTTTCTCTGGGATACTCCAACATCCTCGAAGTGCTAGAGAGCAAAAATCAGCAACAGAAAAGATGCAAAGATCCTTAGTGAGGCAATGCACACTTTGGAAACTGATATTTTGTGTCAGGTCTGGAATGATATACTTCAGCCATTCAGCAGGTGCAGTCTAAGCTTGCAAAGTGTTGAAATTAACCTTTCACTGATGTAAACCAAATGTGGAGTCTTGGAACTGTTCTTCAACAAATGCAGGATAGTTCTGCTGAGTATGAAATTCAGGGGCTGGAAGGACTGCTAACCATGAGTATAAGTCAGCCAAACGCCGCAAAAGACAGAAGACATGCAATGATGCAACTGCCCACTCATTCAGTGACAAGGAGGCCTTCACCATCATCACGATCATTGACAAACTGAAGAGTTTATTAGAACATCGGATCAAGGCTTACAAAAATATTGACAAAACCTTTAGTGTACTGACAAATTTTTCACCTAACATTTCAAGTTCAGAAGTCAGTGAAGGTGTCAGAAGTACCCAGACTATCTCCCAGTAGATTTTACTAAAGAATTTCTTCAATTTGTTTAATTCACATCACTCTCAGATATAGAGAGAAAAGATGATGAAAGCAAATCTATTTGGATGTAGCAAGTTATCACTGAATCCAATGTGATAGACTGTTTCCCAGTTGTTGAAACTACATTACAGCTGTATTTGTCACTAATTATCACTAACTGTAGTGGAGAACGTTCCTTCTCTCTTCTAACAAGGATCAAACCACCATGACTCGAGAGCATCTCAGTGCTTTGTCCCTCTTGAGCATTGAGAATGAAATTGTCAAGTCTTTGAATTATGATGACAACATTCATGTCTTTGCCACAGCTAAAGCTAGGGGAAAAAATTATTTGTTTGAAGAATTGAGTGTAGTGAGAATAAATGTATTAACTTTACATAAACAAACAATATGTAAATATTGTGACAAAGATCCTCCTCTACCTTGGTGGGTCCTGTGCTTATTGGCAGATTTGCTCTCCTCACAGATTCACCCTGTGGGTTGGGAAACAGCCCAGAGACCTTCCCCTCTGGTAGAAGCTACAGTCCAGGTCAATTCCTCCTGTGTTTGATCAGGAGTTGGGAGGTTTGGGGGGAACCTGGGCCTGTCCTCTACTCTGGGTTCCAGCCCAGGGCCCTGTGGATTACAGCTGTTTAGAGTGCCTCCTGGTACAGTTGTGTGACAGCTACAACTCCTTAGGCTACTTCCCCATGGCCTCCTCCCAACACCTTCTTTGTCCTCCACCACCAGACCTTCCTCCTGATGTCTGATAACGCTTGCACTTCTCAGTCCTCCAGCAGTATGCCTACTCACTCTCAGCTTCTTGCACGCCTCTTGCTCCCAGTTCCTCACATTCGCGAGCTCTCCTTTCCTCTGGCTCCCTTTGGCCTGTCTGGAGTGAGCCTTTTATAGCATCAGAGGGCCTTAATTAGAGTCAGGTGCTTAACAGCCTCACCTGACTCTTGGCAGGTTAATTGGAGTCAGGTGTTCTCATTAGCCTGGAGAGCCCCTGCTCTGGTCACTCAGGGAACAGAAAACTGTTTATCCAGTGGCCAGTATATCTCCCTTCTACTACTCTCCTGTTCCCAACTGTCCTGGGTCTATCACAATACGTATGTAGATAAATGTTTGATGACTTCATATTTTTTTGCAATATGTAATTCCACTTAGGCCCTTCCCTCCCATTAGCCTTAGGCCCCTCATAACTTTAATCAGCCCTTCGTGGACCTACAGTAGGGTCACCAGTGGTGTGTCTGGTCAGGAGCTGTTTCTCTGCTCCAGGGGTGTTCTAGCCAGTCTCAGCAGTTGCGCTCTGGCAAGCCACACAGGAGAGAAACCCCGGTGTTACATGCCTGATGCTCTGCAAGGACGAGCCCACACACACAGTGAGTTATCTGGCTTTAATGAAGGTAAAGTGACACATCCGCAACGGGGACCTGGGTGTTGCTGTCACTTAGGCCGGGAACCAGCACCGAAGCTCAGCTCGGCCTGGGTTGGAGTCCAAAGGCGGACCGGGAGCATACAGCTATATATACACAATACAAAAGCAACTCATACATATGCAAAAAGGGACTTCCCACAGGCTATGTCCGCCCTTTGGCCTAAGGCCATACAAACTGGTTTCAACCAGTTAAAAGCAAGTTATAACTGGCATGCTGTGTCCTACAATGACCGGCCACTTAGCAAGCAGGGGCTTTTCACGAGGCCACCGAGAAAACGGAGACACCCTAGCTAGGCCGTGACACAGTCTTACGCAGTCCCCTATACCCAGTAAGTGTTTTTGCTTTGTGAAGTGCGGAGGTGTATTGAGGGCATAGAAATGTACAAAGGCTGGCCATGTTACTATGTGTTCAACATTTCCCCATGCAGCTACGCAGTATGGAGAAAGAGGGTGTTGATGCACATGGAGATTTCACGGGAATCCTCCTGAAAAATCTCCAGGAAACTTTCCTGGAGGGACTCGGCAATCCTCTGCTGAAGGTTCCTTGGCAGAGCTGCTTTGTCCCTTTCCTGCGCCATTCCGCAATTACTTGCACCGGGACCAAAGCAGCACACAGAAGAGCAACACAGGGACCAGGGCATGTAGTAGATACACTCTTGCTTCCCTATTTGCCCTCAGGAGTGAGATATCTGGTACAGTAACCCCCACCTGTGGAAAAGGATGGAAAAATTTAAAATATTGTCCCTGGTCGACTGCACTGAATCCCTTTTATACTGCTTTTCTCCCCATGTAAAATGCACCTCGCCCCTAGGTAAAGTCACCATGCATGTGCTCGTCAAGGGTGAGTGAGAAAGTAATTGGTATGTTATTAGAGGTGTATTTTACTATTCTTGAACCACTCCTTACTGCTATCTAAGTTTCCCGTGTAAGGTTTCATGAGCCATGGCATTAAGGGGTACACTGGGTCTCCAGGATCACTATAGGCATTTCAACATCCCCTACTGTAATCTTCTGGTATGGAAAGAAAGCCCCCGCTTGCAGCTTTCAGTATAGGTTGGTGTTCCTGAAGATACATGTATCATGCACCTTTCTGGACCACCCTGCACTGATGTCAGTAAAACGCCTGCAGTGATCCACAAGCACCTGCAACATCATGGAGAAGTACCCCTTCCTATTGATGTACTCTGTCGCAAGGTGGTCCAGTGCCAAAATTGGAATTTGTGTGCCATCTATTGCCCCTCAACAGTTAGGGAAACCCATTTCTGCAAAGCCATCCACTATTTCATGCACATTGCCAAGAGTCTTGGTCCTTCACAACAGGATGTGATTAATGGCCCTGCACACTTGCATTAACACAGCCCCAACAGTCGACTTCCCGACTCCAAACTGATTTGCAACCAACCAGTAGTAGTCTGGTGTTATCCAGCTTCCACACTGCGAGTGCCATGCGTTTCTCCACCAAGAGGACAGCTCTCATTTCGGGGTCCCTGCACCGCAGGACTGGGGTGAGCTCAGCACACAGTTCCAGGAAGGTGGCTTTCCTCATCCAAAAGTTATGCTAGTCATCCCAGACCTGCACAGTGATGCGATTCCACCACTCAGTGCTAGCTTTCCAAGTCCAAAAATGATGTTCCACCATGTTCAGCTGTTCTGTGAATGCCAAAAGTAATCAAAGGTTGCTCCTATCAATGTCAGACAGCACTTCATGTAACTATGAATCCCACTGAGTTCAGAACTTCACAATTAACTGTACTGCCATTCACGATGTGCTACTGCCTGCTAGCAGAGCATCAGAGAGCAGTGTGGGATCCATTCTTTCAAGGTGTCGTGGTGCACAACTCACTGCTGTGGTGCCTCCTGCTGGTCTCTCAGGGAATTAGCTCATCCAGCCTCCGGAGCGCCCTCTTCAAGCCAATGTCGCGCTGCTGCTGGCCCCCGTGTCCCTCCCAGGACCTGGTGCCCCTTGTCTTTGGGGCAATACCTCCCCAGTCTCAAGGTCTCCCCACTGAGGGGAACCCCCAACCCTCTATCCCCACCTTGTCTCAGTCACAAGCTACTGCTAGTCACCATCTAGCCCCCACTCACTGGGGCAGACTGCTGTGTAAAAGCTACTCATTATAGGCAAGTGGGGTTTGGACCTGTTGCCTCTGCCTACCCGTGGGCTGTCCCCCTGAAACCTCAGTACCTAATTGGCCTTCTACTAGACTGCAGCCTGGAGGGTTTCCAGGCTGGAGCTCCTCAGCTCCCTTGGCCTTCCCCCAGCCCTGCTCCACACCAGGTACCTGCTCTCAGGTTCCTTCAGCCAGGTCCCTCTCTCTCAAAGCTAGAGAGAGTCTGTCTCTGGCTTCTGGCCCCAGCCCTCTTATAGTGCCAGCTGTGGCCTGACTGGGCCATGGCCCAGCTGCGGCTGCTTCCCCAATCAGCTTAGTAGCTGCTTTCTCCCAGCCACAGCCCTTCCCAGGGCTGCTTTAAGCCCTTCAGGGCAGGAGTGGGGTAACCACCCCTCTACACAAGGGATGTTGAAAAGTTCCACAAACCAAAGACAGAAGCACATGGAATGCTGGGATGGAAAGCAATGCATCATGGGACACTGAACCCAGACCCATGATGCGCTGCAATCCATTCTGCCTTCCCACAAGACCTCGTGCCAGGTGGAGATCTGAACTGTGGGATAGCTACCCACAGTAGATTGCTCCTACTGTCGATGCTATTGCCCTGAGAGTGGACGCACTTCGTTGACCGAAGATAGCGTGCACATGCAACAACAATTTTCTGTTAGCGCTTTTTGATTGTTGACAAAACTTGCGGCAAAAAAACCTCTGCCAGCGTAGACATGGCCTTAGTCACTAGGAGATAATGTGTCTGAGTGATGGCCCATTTGGATGGGGGGAGTTGTCACCCCACCCTGTTTAGCTGGTGATGCAATGCAAAGCTCAATTATTTAGCTTTGCGCAATACTAGGATTTTCAATGGAAAACCATCAGAGGCAAATGCAAACAATCAAAACCACTTAGAAGTAAGGAACGAACAAGACAGTGGTTTGCCCTGTCTGTGAGTAGAAGGTTGTTTTCAGTGTGACACAGAGGAGGGAGAAGCACTATGGATCTATTCACTGAGGGAACCCCTTTATGGAGAGGGGATGTTTCCACAAACATTTAGATCCAGGTTCTTGGGAAACTGGTCAGATTTGCAACATTTTGAACTTTGGGGGGGAAACCTACTTAGAGTGAAAAGGTAACTATTAATAAGAATAGACCCAAGTTTGCATTTTGGATTGAAACCATTTGTTTCCATCGCTGTCTCTCATTTCTAGCAAAAACAACGAGAAGTCCTTGTGGCACCTTAGAGACTAACAAATTTATGCCCAAATAAATTTGTTAGTCTCTAAGGTGCCACAAGGACTCCTCGTTGTTTTTGCTGACGTAGACTAACATGACTACCACTCTGTAACCTCTCATTTCTAGTTAAATTGTTACCCTTTCTTAAATAAACTTATTTTTGTTTTATTGTAAGTGCTCACAAGTGCTGTGTGGCTTACAGGAGCAATGGTTTAAGGCACATTGCTCCTTTGGGGGCAGCGGATCTGGGATTTCTTCAAGTAGCCAGTGTCAAGGGCTGATTATCACAGAGGAATGATTCAAAGGGATTCTGAGACTAGGGTACATCTGTAGTTAACTTGGAAAGCGAAGGCAGGGCTGGCATAGCACAGAGGAGAGTGCCTACGTGGATGACAGACTGGTGGTATTAGAGGAGCTGACATCCAACCAAGCACAGGCAAATCTCCCTCACACTGGAGGCAGGGGATAACAAGGTGACTCACAATTTTTGGTGCCCCAAGAACCATCACAGCCACTCTCTTTAATATACAATGTTTGCTAGTTTGGGAATCCAGAGGCATCAGAGTCCATTTGACAGACCTAATTGGGCAGCACATCCATTAGCATGAGCCAACAGAGAGTTTAATTTACATTTTTGTATTTATTTTTATGTTGTACCATCAAGCTGCCTGCAATTATTTATTTAATTATTTTTAAAGCTAAAGCTAAAATTAATGTAAATTACATCAAGATTAAAAAATGGAGTCGATTCTCTCTCCTGAATTTTACCATTTGTGGCTACATAGTTTCAACAAGTTCCTTAGCTTAAGTAACTCTTACAAAAAACGTTGGAACCTACCTTTAATTATTATTGTTCATCTATTAGTATCCATCAGCGTTTATGTACTGAACATTTGTATACAGTATTACAGATGTACATGGTGCTTTATGTAGTAAAAATATGGGGGTAAAATTCTGGCTTCACTGAAGTCAATGGAAAAACTCCCACTGACTTCAGTGGACCCAGGCTTCCACCCATGGACCCTGCGCTAGCTTACAATTTAGGGGGCTGATTCTGCAAATGCTTACTATTGAGCAGCATAGTACCATGAACAGTCTCACTGGATGCTCTAGTCAAGAGAATGTTTTCAAGTTCAGATCATAGATTAGAGAAAACATTATATGACACAGGAAGATTCCAGGAGAGTGAGAAGAGAGAAACATGCAGAATAAAAGTTACTTATTTTCATGAGACACATTCTGTTAATTCTCTTTTAAATGGTTATAGTATTCATTTAGAAGACATGAGAGAGAAAAATCACAGCCTATTTAAAGAATGTAGAAAGCTGAAATGTTGGGAGGTTGGGTGGGTTTCAGAATCTGAGGCCCCATCTACACGACGCGTGAAATTCGATTTTAGATACGCAATTTCAGCTACGGGAATAGCGTAGCTGAAATCGAATATCTAAAATCGAGTTACTCACCCGTCTTCACCGCGCCGAATCGATGTGCGCGGCTCGCAAAGTCGAATCCGGAACTCCGTTTGTTTTGGTGGAGTTCCGGAATCGATGTAAGCGCGCTCTGGGTTCGATATATCCCCGTCTAGACGAGACGCAATATATCGAACCCAGAGCTTTCGATTTTAACGCGCCGAAATGGCGCGTCGTATAGACGTGGCCTAGAGGTCACAACTTCAAGATGTTCTCTATACCAAGCCTCACTTGCCCAAGTCTGTCAGCCCTGGCTGGGAGACTTGCTCCAAAATACTGTTGTAGACATACCTGGTGAGGTCCTTGTTCAGGAAAACATCCCTAATTGAGGAAAGCACTTAGCATATGTTTAACTATAAGTATGTGCTTAGGTCCCATTGTTAACATGATTAAGTACCTCCCTGTATCAGGGCACATCAGGAAGCAAGGGATACCTGCGGCCAAAGACAGACTAACATTTAAATGTGGTGCAACTGATGAAAAAATAGCCTCAGATCTGCAGATATGTTTCCATGGCAATTGTGGGACAGATCAGTTGAATTCTTCCGTGCTCTCATAATCCATTACTGCCTGTAGTGAAGGAGGGTGAGGGAACCAGGACTGCTCTCTGAAACTGCAAATTCATTTTTCCTGAAGAGATTTGTGCTTCAGCATGCCTCTCTTGTTTTATAGGTAGGAATCCTTCTGAGCATACCAAGGCTGTGATGTTATTACAATATGAGTATATATTCCACTTATCAGAAATATTTGAAAACTTCACTGAGGGTGCAGACATCTTTGGGCCCAATTCTTTATAATCCCTAAAAATGACCACACAGTAGGGAAAACTTTAAAAGTTCGTGCAGTTTCTAGCAGTATTTACTATTACATCTCTCACAAATGGCTACTATCTGTCTGAGAACATTTCTAAAATATTTGTAGCCATACAGACATATTTCTGATCAAATACAATTTTCAAACAGTTGATGAAATATAGTGTACCACAAAAACTCACACGCTTTTTTTTTTTTTTTTTGCATGCAAAAGTGACAATATGAATAGCACAAGATTGGAGGGATTGGGAACTTGTCAGCTAAATTCTGCTTTCCCTGCAGTCTACATCTACAAAGAGGGCTGTTCATTAAGTTTAACTACCTCTTTGGGTGCTTAATGAAACCCTGTTTTGAAACAGTTTTATTTCTACTACTATTCAAAGAAGAGAGAATTAAGCCCTAAGGACAGGTCTACACTTAAAATGCTGCTGCTGCAGCACAGTCGCACCACTACAGTGCTTCAGCAAAGATGCTACTACACTGACAGAAGAGCTGCTCCAGTCGGTTTAGTTAATCCACCTCCTCGGGAGGCAGTAGCTATGTCAACAGGAGAAGGTCTCCCGTCAACATAACGCTGTTTACACCAGGGATTAGTTGATAAAACTGTATCCCTCAGGGACGTAGATTTTTCACACCCCTGAGTGATATAGTTATACTGATGTAAATGTATAGCGTAGACTTGCCCTAAGTCTACTCTGGATAAAAGTATCTAATCGTATGCCAAGTGTTAGCTATTAACACTGACACCTTGGTTCCAATGTTCGACCTCACTGGCGTGTCAGAACCAATCTAAGAGCTACAAACCCTTAGCTCTTGGAGTGCTGTTGCCTTACGACTTCACAAAGCAGGCTGGGGAGCAGATCTATCTTGGCTGCCTCTCCAAACTCTCCTCCTCCTCCTTTCTTGCACTCTCCTACCGAGCAGCTAAAAAAATATTCAATATCAAGCTGACAGTATGTTACAACTGAAGACCATTCATAACTTTTATTCTTTTCAGCTGCAGAGGGTGCAACTGACTGGGAGTGGCCACAAAGGTATTTGTAACTCTGGCTAGTAATCTTCCTCAGGCCAGTGTGCACTGGGGATGTTTTCCCAAGTGCTGGCTAGAATGAATGCTTTTTCATCAGCTGTTAACAAACAAAATACTGAATTTGTGGAAATCAAATTTAAAAGCAAACACAGACCATTGGAAATGAGTGTTAACTATTTAAAATGAGTGAATAAGACACAGACAGTATGGGAGCAGCATAATAAATTCCATGAGACATGGTTCCTCTACATGGAACACTTGCACTTTGAAGACTAGAATTGTATGACAATAGGAACAGAGATAAAGGAACAGATATTTTACAAAACAGCTGTTGCTCTATTGATCCTATCAACACTTTCTGAAGCATGCTATTATTCGTAACTGGACACATCCTAGCTACCAGGAATAGTGGGTTATGAATGAAGCAGGACATGTGTGTCCCAATACGGATATCACCCTTTATTGGTATAAAAGATTCCTGTTATTCAAAATGTTTGCGTGACTGATATACTGTCTCCGCCTTGCATTATAGCCTGATGAATAGTGAACACTGTTTGTTATATTTTATTTAATATGAACTAATAAAATTATAATCAAATGAAAAAAAGTTATGTCACCATAATTTCAGCACTGTGGAATTACTATAGGATTTCTGATGTAGGTTTTGTCATATCCTCTGTTATTTTTGTCTGATAGGGAGTTTTTATTTCCAAGATTGTCCATACTTCTGTTTCTAGTGAACTTTGTGTTTTACATATATATTTGAAGATGGTCTGGATAAATTTCAAGCCAGATTTGTTCATCAAACTTCATTGTTTGCCAACCATGTTATCAGTATGGCCCGATGTTGCAGTATGATCTGCGTGGGTGGACCCTTGCACCCTGCAGAGCCTCAGTGACTCTAACAGTTACAGGACTCAACACACACAAGAATCCACCCAGATCAGACTGCAGGACTCAATGATGTATATTAATTTCTTTAAAGTATCTGACTAGATATAACAACATAACTGGATAAAGACTTCAGTGGCTTCTTTGAGCAGATATATAATCTCTTTTTTGAATATCAAATTATGCTTTTCTGCAAAATGCAGATTGTCTTCTGTATACTAGATTTTAACTGTAAGAGCAAACCCACTTTTCTTTATTCTCCACTATTTATTCTTTATTAAAGCAGCAGCGCTTTAATGTTGGCTGTGTACAAATGCCTCTAGACTAATAAATACGTTATTACAAGCACTGATTCTGTTTTAATTATACTGATGTATTTTAGAACTGAAATATATATGCTATGTTTTAATATGGTTTCATTTACTGAAGTGGTCTTATCTGAGGAATGATTCCACAAGGTGTATATCAGGGGTTCTCAAACTGGTGGTCCGGATCCCTCAGGGGGTCACAAGGTTATTAAATGGGGGTTGTGAGCTGTCAGCCTCCACCCCAAACCCTGCTTTGCCTCCAGCATTTATAATGGTGTTAAATATATAAAAAGTATTTCTAATTTATATGGGGGAGGGGGGTCACACTCAGAGGCTTGCTATGTGAAAGAGGTTACCGGTACAAAAGTTTGAGAACCACTGGTGTATATAAAGAAAAGTTTTCTGAAGTTAGATACAGCATGTCACCTGCAGTCTCAGATTTTGCATAAGTTAATACATAATGTAGGGCACGTTCCGTGTTGTAAGTGCCTCACATTGTAGGTGTTATGCATGGAAAAACAGTGACGCTGAGTGACTGGCACTCATACTGCAAATGTAAGGACATTTTTATACTATAGGAGTTACCTCTGCTGTGGATATTGCTTGCAGATCACACAGTTTATTTCCTGCAGGGTTAGCTTCATTTTGTGCATATTTATATCTCACATCACATCCTTTATCCCTCACATCACAGGGTCTCTGCATTCATATAGCATTCTAAGGACACACTTTTTCCTCTTTCAACTACCTTGCCACCAGGCCTGTCCTGCAGTCACCTTTCTTCCTGAATGGGTCTCTCTTCAGTGGCTGTCCATTCCACTCCACCAAAGAAAAGGATCACTGCTGATGGATAGAGAACTCTCTTCTCTCTCCTCCACATAATCCAGACAGGCTGAGCACTCTGCCCTTCTAAGAGTCCCCACGTAATTCCATCCCCCATTTAATGAAAGAATGAATAACTAACACCCCTCCGGTTCAGTCCTTCTCCCCCTCTTCTCAGAGACTCAGGGACACTTCAGGTTGTTGCCCTTTATTTATATACAAGTCCCCACCACCAGTTTCCAACTATATACAGGCTTTTTACAACAGCTTGGGCTACCACAGGCCTGGCCAGCAACAGACTAGGCAAATCCCACCTCCCTCTGAGCCTGACCTTCCCCTCCTGCCCTCACTTCTTCCCAGCCTTAGAGCTCCTGCTAACAAGGCTGGCAGGTGTGGCCAGTTACCGGGCAAGCATCAGGCTATCTACCCAGCCCCAATCCAGTCCCCCTGATTGGGGCTGGAGTAGCAGGAACTGATTAAGGCCTCTCTAGCAGCACCCTGCCACAATAACCCAGAAGAAAAAGTAGCAGAACAATCAGGAGAAAACGTCCTACCCAGTCATAGATTCACTACTGTCCTGAGAGAGGAAGGAGATGATGCTCTTTGTAAAATAAAACAGCATCAGGACTCATGTGACTACTGGATGCTGACTTGTGTGGTGAGGAAGTAACACTCCAGCAACATGACCAAGGGGTGATGTCAACATGCCTAAAGACTCTCAAGTCAGGCTGGAGTAGCTCCAGTCTTTTCTCTGAGAGGTCTCATAGTAATATTTGCTTTCTCATCTGCCCTGAGGGCTCTTTTCTGTGATGTACTGCAGGGTTCTATTCTGTCACTCATTCTGTTCAGTTGTGTACATAGGGCCTGTAGGGCAGATAGAAAGAAGGTGTGGGTTGCAGTGACATCAGTATGCTGATGACCTTCAGCTCTACATCTCTGTCTGATTGGTTCAAGTTTGTGCAATTGATTTGCTTTCCTAATGTCTAGCCAAGCTTGGGGCTTGGATGACAGTTAGTTAGCTGAAGCTTTGTCCAGAAAGGAAAATTGGTAGGTTGTCAAAAACTAACAAAGGAAGTGACAGAAGTGATATGTCACTGCACTGAAGATTTTCCAGACTTTTGTTACTGAAGTTCATGACTTGGGGATTCTGTTAGATCCTTGGCTATTCTGAATACACAGACAGCAGAGGTGGCCAAGAATGGTTTTTTCCATCTGTTCTTGAAAAAAAAGTTACGAATGTGTCTTTTGAATGTGATCTCTCAACTCGTATGTCTTTGTCACTTCCAGCCTACATTACTGCATTGCACTCTACTGGAGTCTACACCTGATGTAGGTGAAATTTTAGCTAGTGCCAAAAGTGGCTGCCCAATTACATAGCAGTATTCCTTGCAGGGAGCCTATGCTCCAAAAACTGCAGACTTTCATTACACTTCCTGTTGCAATCCAAGATGCATGTTTGGATCTATAACTTCCTTCCTGCTTTGGGTTTTATGTATCTTAGAAACTGCCACTCTTCCCATGTTTTAACTGGAAGTTGAGCTCAACCAAGATGGTTAAGCTGGCAGTCCCAAGATTTGTTCAGCTGGGGACAGGGAGTTTCTCAGCAAAGGGCACTTTACTCCCTTGATCTGACATAACCTGAAATTATTTGCATTCAGGACATGTTGGAAAGTCTACCTATTACTCAGGCACTTTGTAGGTGGATGAATGGGTGGACAGGGGAACATCAGTTTAGGTGGGATGCGGGCTATTTTAGCTTTGCCACTGCCTCAGGATGAATTATTTGACAAAATGCATTTTAAATTGTTCATGGATTTAGAGTTTCCTGATAGGTGCACTGTATAAGTCTAAACAAATAGCCCTACAATATGAGCATTTTGCAACACAGAATTCAGTTTGTTTAATATTATCTATCTAAAAACTGGAGGGCTGTAGCTTACTCAGAAAAATATATGGCGATTGTGAGCTGATTTGGTATCTAATACACACCTGAATTCTCTCCAAAAGTCAGGAAAAAGTAACATATTTCTTATATTATAAAACATACATTGCTTTTTGGACTTGGGAATACACTAGAGAATGATCAGTAAATCAAACAGTGAATAGGAGAACAGTATAGAGTTTCTTCTAAATAAATAATATTGAATCTGAATCTCTAAACGCAGTGTTCCAAGGAAGAGAAAACATCTGTAGTACATGAACCAATTCAAAACTTTGAAATATTATAGGTCACTTATCAAGGGATTCAGACCAAAAATATGTTCTGAATTTATATTTGGAAGGGTTGGATCAAGGATGTCTTCTAGGTTTTATCAATAGGATATTTTAAAACATTTCACTCCACTGCTGAGAAATTAAAATAAATTATTTTAACAACAGATACTGTTTTTGAGCATCATAAAATCCCCCCTCAATATTCTGCACTCCTACTGGTGGCTTTGCAACAGCCATTAACTAACAAATATCCCCAGAAGGACACCAAGATGGATTTAATATTGGTTGCTATACAAATTGTTGTTGAATGAAAACAGGCATGTTAATGCCAGCTCCATTCAGTGTGCAAAACAAAAACCAAAATCATTTGTCAAATGGAAGTAACAAAGAACCTGATCTTGCAAGTACCTGCACATATTTAACTTTATGCTCCATTGATCTCAGTGGGATGATTCATAGGTGGAGAGGTAAGCAAACACATGTGTTGCAGGATCAGGTCCAAAGTTGGTACATTAAAATATTTGTATCCTTCTGGGTATCACAAACAACTTTTTCTTTTCTGTTCAGATTTAAACCTATAATGTAGAGAGTTGTAAAGGTAACAATTATAGATTTAATGTCAAGTTCAAAAGAAAAAAAAATGCTAAAAAATCCTCCCATTGGTAAACAGCCTGTTTTTCTGTATGGGTTGATGCCTTGACCTCCACGATATCCTCCATCAGCTTATACCCAGAATTTTTCAAATTAAAGGTAAGCTCTAAAGACTAAAAAAAAAGATGGACACTACTGCTACTAGCTTAAGTGGTTCATTTTGTAATTTGGATACAAATGGAACAATCTCCCAAATTCTCAATTCTCTGCTCCACAAACAACCCTCACACACAAAACCTCTATAGTCTCACATCACTTCTCCACATGGGTTCAGCAGCAGAGGGCTGAAGTGAAGTCTCACATCACCAAGACTTTGTTGCCTTCATAAAATCTTCTATAGCAGTGGTTCTCAAACCTTTTTTTCGTGGACCACTTGAAAATTGCTGAGACTCTTGGCAGATCACTTAATGATCTTTTCAAATGCTGTTTTGTACCGTTAGCTAACTATTGTAAAGCACTTTGGATAAAAGCACTATATAAAAAAACCTTAAAAATAAATAATGTTTTTTTGTTCTACAAATAAAAGCACACAATTCATATTTTAATATAAGTAGTCTTACCTTTCTAATGCAATGGATGTGCCCTCTCTCCCCTGTGGCAGCAGCCCCCGAGCTGCAGCTAGGAAGGATGGCCGTCTCTTCCCAGCAATCGCAGCCCTGGAGCTGGGGAAAGTTGCCTCTTTCTCTGGCCACTGCAGCTCTGCACATCCCAAATCCCCCCCACCCCTGCTTCTCACCCCACTGTCCCCTCCTACCAACGCCCACTTTCCCCCAAGGTTACCACTTCATCTTACATGTGTGTCTTCCCCACAATCCAAGCACCTAATTTGTGGAGCCAAGCCTGCACGGTTCCACTACTTAGGAAGGTGGCCTTTAATTCTCTTGTGTGCGGCCACCCAGGCGTGCACCCTAGAGGGAACTATCAGCAGACCACCTGAATGGAGCTCACAGACCACAATTTGAGAACCTCTCTTCTATAGTACATTTAATAGTGTACTGTTGTTTCAAAGCCACCAACATGAACAAAGATCTGGAGTATATAAAAGAAGACAGTATCCCAGCATCCAGAGATTTATGATCTGGGGCTGTGTCTTGAAAATGCTTAAACATCTACTGATATGAGTAGCTCCACCTGTGATGACATACCAGTTAAATTCAGTAAGACAACTCACATATTTGCAGGATTGTTCCCAAGGTGACTGATCCTACACCCCTTACTCATGTGAGCAGTCCCACTGAAGTCAATAGGAATGCTCCAATAAGGATTACTCATGTAAGTAAGGCATTCTAGAATATTGATAGTAGTTACTTCCAAATGTGTTGATGCACTGTTGTGGTACAGTAGTGGATAGAGTAAGCATACCATGACGAAAGTTCAAAGAATTATTGCAAGGATTTTTGACATAATATATCATACCAAGACACATTCTTCTATCATTCTGAATATGCCATCAAGTGAAATGATTACAGCTGAACACAGCCACATATATTCAACATAATGTATGATCTTTCATTTTACTAGCTACTTGACACATGGCTTCACAAATGAATAAAATCATTGCAATAGTTCTATTGTCAATAATAGACAAATACTTTTCATAAGAATTCCATATTAAATGCTTAACTACTGCAGAAAATACTTTCTAAGAAAAACATTATACACAGAAAATTGGATATAATTTTAACTCTGATGGCATTCCAGAATCTATAAATCATTTACATCTTGAGGGTGAAAAAAGCAAACTGAAGAAGACTGAGTACTAGCAGATTAATCCAATATTGCAGCAGTGTCCCAAGCATAAAATGCAGCAGGAGCACTGTTAATGTTGGCATGAGGTGCTGATAGATTACCTGGTATATACTGCCTGCTCTAGATGTCAGTGGCTAGGTGCTATTAAAACCTAAGATAGATAAGACAAATATTAGTAATATTCACCTCTGTCCTGTTCCAACATCATCTTATTTTGGAAACCAGCACTGCAACTCTATTCATATTTTATAACAATTGTATTTATAGTAGAACCAGGAAAGAACTACCCACTATATCTTTCCCATTAATGTCTTTTGGAACTTTTTCTTAAATAACTGCAGCTATGGTACTCTGAGCCCCCTTACTTTATACCTATTCCACTGACTAACTGCTGTTACCAGAAGTCCATTCAAATGCAGAAAGGCCCCTCAAGGTACTCAGTGTCACTTCAGCTCTGTGGCAGGGTTGTCCAAAGAAGAGGGAGTTGCTGGGGCACAGTGGTGGTGGGTCCAGTGCATGTTTCTGCAGAGGAACCACCGGGGTGGCTTGGAGTCAGGGGCCTCTGGATCCATACATGTCTATATTCAGTGGCTGAGAAACCTCAGAGGGGCTGTGTTGCAGGTCCAGCTACCCCTGGCTGTGCAGAGTAGTTGCTTTCTACCCCCCTCAATCCCCACTAATTCCCAGCACAGATACCACTTACTCAGGCTTTGTTCTAGGAGCCTTGTGATGAACTCTTCCTTAATATCTAGCCTAAACTTTTCCTCCAATAGCTGCAAGTTATCACTCCTTGATTTCCCTTCTGAGACCTTAAATTGCTCATTTCCTTCATATATAGTGATTCTTAAGTCTTTTATGGATTGAGATCACATCCCCAGAGTCCGTTCTCTTTAGAGTCTTTAATTATCAAGTGAGCACATGGAAGAGTTCAAGATTACTATCCCAAAGGGCATATACAACACAAAGGGCATATACAACTGAAGAATGCTAGCCAAGTGAAGGACAGATTACTCTGAGAAACTGAGGGGAAAAAATCACCCAGCTTGATGGACACTTGGTAACTGCATGAGCCCATCATCTCCTAAGTGTTCAGTCAGAATGCTTTGTGAATGGTCCAAATGTAGTAAAAAAGCCTACCTGATGTATAAACATTAATTGAACAGCACTTTGAACATATAAAATGATAGCTACTAATGGCAGAACACAATTACTTTAGGGGTACAGTGAGTGAAATGAATTGACCATAAATTATAAAAGAAGGCTTAAGGCTAAAATGCCTGAGGGACAGAGGCTAGTGGGTTTGTAAGTATAAAATACAGTCTGCTTCATCTAGACAGGGAACCAAGGTGTTTCATAGATTAGTTTTAAAACTGAACTCAGATAGTGTTGGTGCTGTGTTCTAAGTGTCAATGCCATCATTTTCAATGACAAGGATTGGCTATTTCAAGCCGTTAGCCTCCCTTGCCCCCATGCTCCCTCCTGGACAAGCTCTTGCTCTTTTCAAGCAACCTGCTCCTCTCAGTTTAAAAGCATGGTCTGATCTCCCATATCCTCAAATGTTGTGCCACTTGCCCCACTCTCCCTCTCTTTCTAATATGTCTCCATCTCCTCCCTTCCTTCCCCTCTAAACCTTTGGAACATGCCATTTGTAGCCATTACATTGGTCCTCCATCTTGGGCCCTTTCCAGTCTGGCTTCAACCCCTTCACTCTATCAACCTTTCTCTCACCCAAGTCTCTACAAACTTCTTCCTGGCTACACTTAAGGCCCCAGCCTCCACCTGTTCTCCTTGACCTTTCTTCCACTTTAGGTACTGTTGATCATGCTCTCCTTGAACCTTGGCCACTGTCCTTTCCTGGTTCTCCTATTACCTCTCCAATCACTCTTTCAACATCTCTTTTGTGGTTCCTCCCCTCCCAGCAGGAGCCCCACAGAGCTCTGTCCCTGACTGTATACACCCTCTCTTTAGGGGATATCTTCAATTTACATCTGTATCTCAGTGACTCACAAATTAACCTCTCCACTAATGAACTGTCTTCCCTTCCTACATCTAATCTCACAATTTAGCCTCTCTCTCTGTGAGATCTTTTCCTAGCAATCCAGCCATCAACGTGAATTTAACATAGTTAAAACTGAATCTGAGATTTCATTTGAACCCCTTTCCACTGCTTACTGTTCTCTCCCACTGTTGACAATATTATTATCCTTCCTGTCCATCTAGCATGTACTCTGGGAGTCATCTTTGACTCCTCCCTCACCTCCCGTCTTGATTACTACAGCCTCATCCTCTTCCACTTCCCTGACACATCATCTTCCTCCAATCCAAAGCAAACACAGCTGTTACAATCACTTTCCTCTTCCACTACATTGACGGTATCACCTCCTACCTTCTCATTTTCTCTGAATCACCCTCTGGTCTCCCTTTTCCACTGACTATATCCAATTCAAGCTTTTCCTTTTAGGTAAAATTTTCAAGAAGCACCTAAATGACATTTTCAAAAGTGACTTAGGGCTTGTTTACAGTTGAAACCCTACAGTGGTGCCAGTGTGCATGGCAGCTGCGCCACTGTAGTGCTTCAGTGTAGACATACTACAGCAACGGGAAGGGTTCTCCCAGTAGCTAGGTAGACATAATGCTACACAGGCACCAACTTTCCTTGGCATTGGTGGGTGCTCGCGCCCTAGCCCTGACTCCGCCTCCTCCCTGCCCCTATTGGATCCCTCCCCAAATCCCCACCCCGGCCCCGCCTCTTCCCTGAGTGCGCTGTGTTCCACCTCCTCCCCCTTCCCTCCCAGCAGTTGCCATGCAAAACAGCTGTTTTGAGGCTCAAGTACTGGGGGGGGACGGATGCAGGACTCTTCAGCATGCTCAGGCGAAGAGGCGGAGGTGAGCTGGGGCCTAGGGGGCAGGTCGGGGAGCTGCCAGTGGGTGCAGAGCACCCACCAATTTCTTCCCGTGGATCCTCCAGCCCTGGGAAGAAGGTTAGGTCAGCTTAACCACATCAATCAGGCATGTAGATTTTTCACACTCCTGAGAGACGTAGCTAGGACAAATTAACTTTTGAGCGTAGACCTGACCTCAGGCATTTAGGAGCCTAAATCTCATTGAAAATCAGTAGGACTAAGGCTCTTAAGTTTTTTTTAGGCATTTTTGAAAATGTTACCCTAAAGGCTTGGCTACATTTACATTTTATACTGCTCTAAATTGCTGGCTCAGGGGTGTCACTCCCCTGAGCGCAGCAAGTTTGAACACTTTAAAGTGCTAGTGTGGACAGGCTCCAAGCACTGGGAGCTGTTTTCTTCGTGGAGGTGGATTATCAGGAGCGCTGGGAGAGTTCGCGCGTGACCACACTCGCACTTCAAAGTGCTCCCTCAGCAGCACTTGGAAGTTTCTAGTGTAGACATAACCTTAATCTTCATGGCTCTTTACAATTCTACTTCTACCTATTCACTCATCTCTTATCGCTTTCCCCCATCCCATATGTCCACCAATAATGCCAGCCTTGACTGCTGCTCCTCACAAAACCATTTTACTCTCTTCTAAATCACCCCGAGTTAATCCTCAAAGCTACTCACATATCCCTCCACTCCAATAAGCCTTCCATTGCTGGAGACAGGCATATTCACAGCATAGGTTACAATGCTTATATCTGTATATTTATTGATTTGTTTGTATTACAGTAGTGCCCCAAATGTGCTAGGCTTCGCATAGACACCCAGAAAAATCATATCCCTCATAGCTTACAATCTTCAGGATAGCCACAAACAATGGAGTAGCCACAAAGGAGGCAAAGACAAGTGTTACAAATGTATGATCATGCAGACAGAAGAAGCTATAGTCACTTTTTGATGCCTCCTCCCTGATGGCACATACACACACTCCCTTCATCAGATTTTGCATGCTGACCCACTGATGGCTTTGCTCTTTATCAGGACTTTTGGTAATACATGGCTAAAAATCTCTGTTACAGCTAAATTACTGATGATATGCAAGGACATATCTACCTTGGCAGATTATGGGCATAGTGGAGGCAGAGGGGCAGTGGATCAGGCAGTGTACATGATGGTGTGTACGCATTTTGTTGTGCAAGCTACAGACTTGAGGGGATATGCTAATGACTAAACTCACATTTTCATGCTTCATGTGTTTCAGGAGGCGCAGTTCCCGGTAGGCTCGTTTGGCAAAGAGTTCGGACTGAAATGGGCGGTACAGTTTCTTGATAGCCACTTTGGTGCCATTTCTTCCATCGATAGCTGAGCTTTAACAGAACAAGAAAGTGAGGATTGGAGTGATGCTGCAAGTCCTGCCACCCAAGATGCACTGAACAAGAGGTTAGAGGACTCCTAGCGTGTGGCTGTGCTCTGCCATGCGACTAAGGCAAAGTCACATAACGTCTCTGTGCCTTTGTTTATCCTACTGTAAAGTGTGGATAAAAACTCCCTAAGTATCTCACCAGGGTATTGAGAATCTAGCATGCTCCCAGACCCTTTGATGAAAAGAAGCTAGTATTAGAAAACTGTAAATGGGAATAGGAAGGGAAAAAGAGAGATGTCTTAATTCCACTATATTTTATCAGACTAAGAAAGGATTTTTGGTAAAGGTAGAAAGAAGGGAAATTAAGAATTGGCTAGGAAATAGACCATTGCCCTTAGCCAAGTCAGATGAGCCACAGCAGAGGTCTATAAAGTAATGGATGGCACAGAGGTCAAAAAGCTCTCATACTGTAATAAACAGTGGAACATTTTTATGAAGTAGAAATGCAAAAGGATAATAGGGATATGCAGTTTTACAGGATGCTGTAACTGTGGAACTCACTGCCACAGGAGACCACAGAGGACAAGACTTTAGGGTGGGTGGGAAAGTCCTTGGGCATTTCTATGTATGGGAACATGCAAAGTTTCTGTAGACATAGGGTGACCAGATGTCCCGATTTTTGGATTTTTTTCTTACGTAAGGTCCTATTACCCCCTATCCCAGTCCTGATTTTTCACATTTGCTATCTGGTCACCCTACCTAGACAGGAGAAGAAAAACAGAAGGGACATAAACCCTCATGCTTCAGGGCATAAACTCGCTGCCCCTAGCACTTGAGGAAGAGATTCCCCCTAGGGGCAGATTACTGTAGAACTGTCCGCTCTGGGCTTTTCTTGCAACTTCGTAGCAGCAAGCGCCCCGGCTAGCAGGGCAAATGGGAGGGGAGTCCCGAGCAGAGCAGGAAACGGGGCGGGCCGCACCTGGGCTGGGAAGAGCCAGCACCTTTCCCCCGCACAGGAGCGGGCCGGGGCGCTGTCACAAACTGCTGCCCGTCCGAACTGGCTGTGATTACACCGGCACCGAGGGGAGCGGGGGCCGGACCGGGCCGGGGCAGCCAAAACAAAAAGTTGGAAGGAATTAAAACGAAAGTGGCCGCGGAACCGGGGGGTGTCCCCGCGAGCCAGGGAGCCGAGCCGAGCCGCCTCCGCTGGGACCCGCCTGCCGCGCCAGGGCGGGCAAAGTCTCTGCCGGTGAAGGGGGCCGCCAGCCCGGCTCCCGCGGCCGGGGCGCGCAGGCAGTGGGCAGCCCGATTCCAGCCGGGGCGCCCCGCCCGGCCAGGGGTGTCTTGGGGAGGGGAGACCCGCCCCCGGGCCCCCCACCTCACTCACCAGACAGCGCCGTAGGCTCCGGAGCCCACCGGCTGCAGGTCCCGGTAGCGCTCCCGCACCTCCCATAAGGTTTTCGTGATTTCCTGCCGGTAAAAGCCTTTCTTGGTGGAGGACATGGTGACTCAGCCCCCTGTCGGCGCCTTCCAACAAAGAGCCCTGAGGAGCAGAGAGGGAAGCTGCGGCGGCTGGGCTGCTGCGAGGGGCTGGGCTTGGAAGCGCTCCCGGTGTGTGTGTGTGTGTGGGTCCCTCTCTTAGCGGAGATTGAACGTGGCTCCTGCTTTCTCTTTCTCCCCCCTGTGCCCCCCCCGCAGCATGCCCTCTCAAAGGAGGAGGAGGTCCTGCTGGAGCCACTGTGAATGAATCCCCTTCCCTCCCCCCCCCGCATCTGGGGGCTGCCTGCTTTGTGACAGATAAATAACCCTCCTGTGTGTGGCTGCTGCCTGGTGGCAAGGCTGGGCCCAGGGGCTAGGGAGGAGCTGCTCGCCGTTCTCAAACCAACTAGAAACTGGCCTTTTTGTTTGAGATCACGTGGTGAGTTATCCCTCCACACACACCCCTCCCCTTCCAAAAAGCCACTTCTAGCCTGTTTCTGTGAATCTGCTGTATTTGAAGGCAACCTTCTAGATAGGTGAGATTCCCTCCCTGAAAAGTTCTTATAAAAAAAAAAAGTGTGTGTGGAGAAGAGATATCTGAATCTCACGCTCTTGTTTAAATAGAGTGTGCTTGGACATGCAAGCGACAAGGAAGAAGGCAAGGTTTGCACTCTGCATTACAGACAAGGTCCCTGCCAAGAGGGGCTTATGAGGCACCAGCCAATCCTGCAAACTGGTACCTACCTGCTAATCCATTTAGTTTCCTGTATGGAGCCCACAGGTTTGTCCCAGTGAGCAGTTTGATCCTAGATAAACATTGCACAGACATAAGTAGAGGAAAGTAACCAAAAGCAAGGTGGGTTTGCAGTTAAAATTGGTATATATTTTAGTTCTATAACTTTTGTAAATTCCATAACTTGGCTGATGACAATTGCTAACAAAAAGAGACTGGAAGCTGCCCACCACCATCTTCTGCCAGTTCTTCCTTTACTTTTCTCACTTTCTCTTTCTTCCCGCAGGTAACCAATTCAATGCTTTCTTAGCGTGTCTCCCATCTTCCATACGGTATCATGTCTCAACCACCAGTGTCTTCTTTCTTTGCTGATATTTTCTAGCATGTCCTGCTCTGTCAGCTCCCTTACTCTCTCATTTGTTATTTTGTCTTCCCATGAAATGTGTAGTGTCTTCCTTCACCATCTATGTGGGCAGCTTCCAGTCTCTTTGTTAGGCAATTGTCATTAGCCTAGTCTCTGCTCCATACAGTAGCATGCTTAGTATAATTGTATGGTATAATCTCACCCTTAGTTTGGTGCAGAGATCTGTCAGGGCAGATGTTGTTCATCCTTCCAAAAGTGGTGTTTGCTTTTCTTAATCTCATGAATATCACAACTGCCTTCAAATGTCATGACACTCATCAGATAGCAGAACTCTTCTACCTCTTCAATTTCTTTTCCAGCAGTGTACATCTTTGTATCTGTTGTACAGTTTCCTACCTTCATCATCTTGGTTTTGTATGCATTTACTTTCAATCCAATTTTTGCTGCTTCTTGTTCTATCTCTAATGTAAGGGTAATCCTTCAGTTCCACGTCATATTTAGTAAAGCAATGTCATCGGCAAAGTCAAGGTCATATAACGCCTCCCTGCTGACCCATTTTACACTGTCCATGATGCCTTTTGTTGCTCACTTCATCACCCAGGTTATTGCTAATGCAAAAAAGTCTGGTGATAACATGCACCCTTGTCTGACTCCACTCACAATATTGAACCACTCACTTAGGCCTGTATCTCATCTTAATTTATATCTCCTTCCATCATATTATGTTGATAAGCTTGTCTGGTATTCCATAACTTCTAGCAATGTTCCACAGGGTCTCTCTGTGGACACTGCTTTCTTTAAAGTAGATCAAATTAATTAAGAGGGGGTGTTGCTGCCAACCAGTAGCTTTTTCGATGATCTGTCAAAAAGTGAATATCTGTTCATAGCATGACCTACCTGGAGGAAACCCAGACTTTTCTTGTAATCTTTCATCTACTGTCTCCTTCATTCTATTCAGCATAAAGGTAACCAATTCTTTGCCTTGGATTGATAGCCGTAAAATACCTCTCCAGCCTGTGCACTAAGATTAGTCTTTTTTTGGCAATGCCATGATGACACCATCTTTCCAGTCTTGTGGCACTTGTTACTTCACCCGTATTTCGTTACAGAGTTTTGTTAACTGCTCAATCAGAATTTTGCATCCAGCCTTTATTAGCTCTGCTTGAATTCTGTCAACCCCAGGATCTTTCCCCTGTTTAAGACCTTTGATGGTTGCTTTAATGTAATTGGATGTTATTGGTCCCTCTTCTAACTTAGCATTGGCATTTCTCTCCAAGCTGTGTGTGATCATCAGCTTTGGATAGTTTAGTATAGAATGGAAATGTTCTTTCCATTGGCTAGCTTGTTCTTCATGCATTTTCAACACATGTCCATGAGAGTCCCTGCTGGGCACCACGTATGACTGTCTGGTTCTTCCTTAAATGTCTTCCGGTATTCTGTGGAGCTGCTTGAAATCTCCCCTCTGTGCTGTTTCTTCTGCCTCTGCAGCCTTCTCCTGAACCCGGGCATTTCTATCTTGCCTGCATCTCTTCTTTATTTCTCTGTCCTTATCTCTGTATCTCGTAAGCTCCTGTACGAGTTCTGCCTGTATCTTGCACTGTTCCATTTTTGCCTTCAGAGCTTTCAGCTCATCAGCCACTGACCATGTTCCAGTTGTAATCCATACATCTTTCTTTGACCCTCTCTCATGGCCTACTACTTCCTCTGCTTTCTTAAGTACCATCTTCTTCCAGTTTGACCATCTGTCTTCCAGGCTTTCATCAGCCTGGTACCTGGGGTGCTGGAACAATTTGTATAGTGGGGGTGCTTAGAGCCAGTGAACCAAACTGTAAATCTTGTTTATGATGGAAACCACTGCACCCCCAGAACCCCTAGTTCCAGTACCAATGCCTGGTACTTTAAACATTGGAATGGTTGATAAATGCAATCTGGAATCTGATCTGCATTTCTTTGTCCTTGAACTTCTCTGTTGCTGTAACATTCTTTTGACCACCTTCATGATCTTTTTGAGTTTAAGATGTAACATGGCTACTAAAAGATAATAATCTGAACTAATATCTCGACTTCTCCCAACTCTGACATGCCTCAAAGAAGATGCCCATCTCTTAGATATACACGCATGGTCTGTCTGGTTGACAGTTACGTTGTCTGGTGATCTCCATGTGAGCTTGTGAATCCTCTTGTGTTGGAAGAGAATACCTTCTATCTTTAAGGTGTTTGTGCCACAGACATTCAAGAGCCATTTGCCATTATCGGTTCAGATGCCTTCCACTACTGTGCTTATGATTCGTTCCCAGCCAGTAAAGTTGTTGCCGATTTGTGCATTGAATTTGCCTATCATCAGCATGATGTCATGATTAGGCATGTCATCTGATACTTGCTGTACCTGCTCCTTGAACGTATTATTGTCACTGTCACTTGCTGTGTTTGTTCATGCATATACTTGAATTATTGTATACTTGACTTGTCTTGTTTGCTGCCCTGACTATTACTAGTCTGTCCTTCACCGTCTCCCAAGCCAGCGGGGTCTTTACTGTGATGTTATCCAGTGTAATTCCTACATCACATTTGTGTGTTCCTCTTCTTGAGTATAAGACTGTAGCACCATCAGACTCCATCTTGCCACTCCCTACCCATCTTGTGTCACTGACACCAGGAATGTTCAGATAGTATTTTTTCATTTCTAATGTAACCTGTACAATTTTCCCGTGCGATACAAAATATGCACATTCCAAGTGCCGACTCTTGTTATAAATGTGGTTGTCAGGATTCGATGTCTCAAGCACTTTCTTTTCTGCTTTCACTGAGACCTGTCCTACTTAGTGCATGCAGATGGTGCTCAAAATCCATTGTCCTCAAGTTTTGGTTTGACTGAATTGTTTCTGTTGCAGTAAGGTTTTACCTGCGTGGGTCGCAAACCCTGTAAGTGCAAAGCTAAGGGAAAATTCCCAAGTCTGATCATTTTCACTGGGAAGTCCATTGCTGTGATGGTTCTGCAGCACTACAGGGTCTCTGCTGTGGCAGCTGAGCCTGGAACCGGAGAGTGGGGAGCAAAAACTGGCTGGAGAAAATTGGAGGCTTTTGGGGGAATGGGTTTGTAGTATGGGGTAATACCACTTTAGGTGAGAGGCTTGGTAGGTCTGTACTACGGTACACCTTGACACAGTGGTGTAAGTTAAAGACAAATGAAGAACCTTAACTATGGATTTCTACATCGTAGCCTTCTCTTTAATTTATGCACAAAGGGCTTACACTGCACCATCTCCAATCCAGCTTTATTTTATATAATATGTGTTATCTAACCTGTAACTGGGTTTGACTCTTTGAAGTGTTTTGGGATAAAAAGTAAAAATAGCAATAGAGCAGGGAAGAAATTCAAAGTTATAGGCAAGGGAGAAAAGGTTTATTTTCAATTTTGGTTTAAAATGAGACACAAACCTTAATTCTGCACCTAGTTACCTCAGTGTAAATCATGAATCCACTGCACATATTGGCATTATGTTGGAGTCAGAGGATGTAAATTGAAAGAGAGTTGTCTCTGTGGAGTCAATGAAACAGAAACCCACATGATAGCAGTATTAGGTGGCAGAAGCTTAAAAGGCACTTGCGTCAGCAGTGGCAAGACTGTGGATGGATAAGAAGCCTTACCTGGGGCAGCAGACACCACTGCTGTGTGAGGATAATTTTTCAGTGCCATATGGAGGGGTTGTGATGCCACTTCCCCTTCCTGCTGCACTAGCTGCTTTTTGTGCTCTGTCAGTGCTTGGTTGTTTTTTGGCCTTCTATTTGCCGTTGCCTCCTGGTGTAAGTTAGAGCAGTGAGCGCAAAAGTGAGCTTTAAGTCCCTTTGCATATCTACACCAGTGGATTGTGCTCACTGCTGTTCAGTCTTATCCCAGGAGCACACTGCAACTTACAACATTTTAAAATAATAATAAACAAGCCTCAAACTACACTTGACTTATACAGTCTTTCAGTGCAAGCAGCCTGGTGCACATTTGCAGGAAAACGTGCCTACAGCAGCTTAGAACAATTTCAGTGGAACTGTATGAAGTTTAAGCCCCTTGACAGTACTTCTTTAGTACGGCCATGATGCCCAAACTTTGTCTATTGCATCCCTCTCTTACCAGTAATGGAATCTGTCTGCGCCCTACTCCGTTCATCACTGTACCATTGGCTCAGCAGAGGAGCTTGAGCTGAAGGCAGAGCTGGGCTGGGAGCGGAGCAGAGTGGAGCTGCATCTGCTGGCAGAGGTTGGCTGGGGCAGAGTGAAACTGCGCCTGGGGAAGGAGGTGTGCTGGGGATGGCATGGAGCTGTGATTGGGGCTGGAGCTGGGCTGGGCAGAGTGGGGCTGGCCTGGGCCCTGCCCCTGTGGGGGCTGGCCTTAGCCCCCCCACGTGTCCCCCTGAATATTCCTCCTCACCCCCCTAAGGGGGAACGCGCCACAGTTGGGACTACTGCGTTAAGGTATGCGTAGAAGCAAACACCTGCTTTTAAAAATGTTCTACATTTTCTCTGTGTGAATATAATTAAAATTCTTTTCCTTTGGGGAGCTGGTAAACCCTTTGTTTTGTCTGACTTCACCCCTAAGCAATGTTGCAGAGGTTAGATAATTCAGGCTTGCTGTCACTGGAGTTCTATTTGTGGCATAGCTCAAAATGGGCTCCCAAACTCCACCTGTGGACAAGTTGATTGTTCCGTTCACCTTTTTGGTAGTTGCCATGGGTCCATTCCTCTTCATGTGTAAACAGCATGTTTGAAAAAACAGCCCCACCTCTCTTCATCTGATGATTTAGATGTCACATGCAGGAGAAAAATAGGCTTTCCAAATTGTTTGTGGAGACACATTGTATATTCATTCGCAGCCACACCAGAACAACTCTGACATCCTTTCACTACATAGATATTTTTCCATGGCCATTCCCTACTGATAGCTGACCTGCCTGACTCACTGTTTCAATGAACATGGAAACTATAGACTTTCTGACATTTGGCAGTCTTTATAGGAACAGACTCCTGAAACTCTGACCAGTTCACAAAAGTGGTCCATAGTCATGCAAATAGTCCCTTTATCTTTAATGCGATTGATCAAATGATTAAGGGTTTACAGGATTAGGTTCCAACTTTGTAAATTGTTCTGGATGAAACTGCCAGTGCCTGAGCTGTCAGTTCAGAAGGAGCTTTATTCGAATAAAGGTGGGCAGATGTGTGATAAGTCTTAGCTCCGTTGCTAAGATGAGGAGCATATTTTTCAGCAAAGTTCTAGGCAGATTCCTGAGGCAGATGGTTTAAAGCCATCAGTGTCCAGCATCATAATCTTCACTTATATTTCTCTCACCCACAAAGTTGGAAAATGAGGCATTTGTTTTGCTGCTCCAGTTCCAGTTAACAAAATGCATGTTAGACTAGTTTGGCTGCAAAGAAGAATTCTATGTACACTGGGGACAACAGGTGATTCCTGTAAGGCTACAGAACTGGGCTGACATCAAAATCCAAACATCCTCTGGTCAGTGCAAGCAGAGGTATTTCTCTAATGATTTGGACTTGACGTGATGCAGTATGGATGTCATGGATAATTCAGACCAATGGGGAGAAATAGAATTAAAAACATTGTTTAAATACCTTCTGTCCTCCCCCGCTCAACCCCTCTTGAGAATTCCTGATCAAGGTAACAGCACAATACATATGCTAACAAACTTAAACAAAACCTTTGTTTAAGTTTGTTAGCATATGTATTGTGCTGTTAAAACCATTTAAAGAATGAATGCCCTCCCTAGCCCCATTCTGCTCCTTTAAGGAGCAGAGTGCAGCCTCACCCCTCTTTCCGGTACCCCATACCCGCTCTAAATCTCTTGCTGGTACAGCATACTGAAGTGTACCACCCTACTTGCACTCCTGTTTGGCAGACACTGTAGTACAATGTGTGTCTGTATACTGTTAGATTAACAATATAGATTTTTTTTTTTTTAAAAAGCCAGGACTCTGGTAGAATTGCTTTACTAAAATTAATATACTAACAGAAGATGGTAACTTTTAGGGGATAAGCTGGCTACAATGAAACCTGGTACGGTTAGAAGTAGGCTGGGGCTGTCATTGAGTGGCTGAAGTAAGTTTGCTTCCTAATCAATGGTCAGTCAATCTACTATATACATCAAGCATACCTAGAACAAATATATGCTTGTGTCTGATTTTATAGTGAGTGTGAGCCCCTCCACAATACATCCCAGCACCTGATTGCCCTTTTTCCCATTCCAGGCTCTAGCAAAATAATGCCATTAGAAACTTGCTTTTTTTTAATTTTGGTCATTCGGGGAGAGAGAGATGTGGTTGATTTGACAGTGTGGGATGAACTGAACCAGCATCAGGACAAAACTTTCACTTGCCAGAAGCTCAGAAGAGTATAGAGCAAAGGCTGACTCTAGTAGAGACCTTCTCAAACACCTAAGGCTAATTCTTTCTCTTTTCCCCTTTTGTCTAAGTTACTATTGCAAATAATGATAATATGCCCAATATTGTTGCATCTGGGTGCAATGACAGCATAGATCAAATGCAAAACAGGCTTTTCCCAGTAAGAAGGGGGACATACAGAACAAGCTCATCACAAGAGCAAATAGCCTTCCCTGAAAGGACTAGGAATTACTACTGTGAGACTTGGTGAGTGAGAGTATTTGCCTGATAAGCACTGCTGTGATATCTGAGAAAGGAATGAGCAGAGACACTAACTAGGGTGACCAGACAGCAAGTGTGAACAATCGGGACAGGGTGGGGAGTAATAGGAGCCTATATAAGAAAAAGACTCAAAAATCGGAACTGTCCCTATAAAATTGGGACATCTGGTCACCCCAACACTAACATATATTATGTCTACCTCTGCCAGGTCCTACAGTCAAGTCTCAGCACTTGCGATCAACAGTATGCAGCTGCTGGCACATCTTATGGTATCAACATGGATGTCTGACATTGTCTTCTGCTTAAAGGAAATCTATCACTGGGACTATTGCTACTGATATATCCTAGCCCAGTCCTAAACTAGATTGATTGAGGCTTAAAAACAAAAAAAAAAGTGATCTTAGCTGTGGCTGGCATGGCACATTATTTAATTATTTGCATTATAGCAGTTGTAGCTGTCAGGTCCCCATGACCCTACGTATTGAATAAACGTGAAGCAAAAAAACAGCCCCTACCCCTAAAATTTATAATCTTGGGGCATATCTACACTCTAACTGGAGGTGTGATTGCAGCATGTGTAGACATACCCAAGCTAGCTTTGATTTAGCTAGTGTGATGACCATAGCAACAAAGCCATGGTAACATGGGTGTCAGCGCAGATTGTAGAAGTTTGCCCAGAGCCCTGGGTACTTATTCAGCAGGTGGTGTGTGCTGAAGCCTATGCTGCTGTGGTTTCATTGCTGCTGTTGCGCAAGCTAGGCTCTGTCTACACGTGCGGCAATCACACCACCACTTGCGGTGTAGACATACTTGTGATTGTATAATGACAAGCCACAATAAGTAGATAAAACAAACATCTATGCTGAAGGCAGAGAAGGATGTAACCATGAAATAAGGTTTGTATGGTAAGTACGAGTCACCTGTGCTGTTGAAAGGCTCTAAATACAGTCCAAAAACAAGGCCTGTCAACAGTAAGATGGGGGCATTTCCAATTCTAAAAAGTAATATATTAACTATGTGAACATCATCACGTTCTCAATGCCCTTCTCCAGAAAGGAAAGGTTTGCAAATGGGCAATAGGTGGCAAGGTGGTTATTGTCAAAAAATGTATTTATTTTTAAAAGGCCCAGACCACAGCAGTGCTGAGGTACAAGAGAAGATTGGGACATGGGGTAAGTACAGGAGCTCTTATACACTGTCCCTTACCCCAGGTGCTGATAATGTAATTTGCACCCTATTGTACCCATAGAGACAAGCAGTGCCAGAGGAAGGCTCATCCCAGGCCCTACGGGATTGCAGCGGGGAGATTAACTCCACTTTCCCTGTGGGGTTCTGCTGGGGAAGATAGCTATAAATTCTGGCAAGGACTCAGTAGTAGCCCCACCAACACAGGCAGCCTTAGAGAGGTGCTGAATCAGTACATGTCCCAGCCACACCCATTCCTGAGACATCCTTACCCACTTTGTATGCTAACCTGTCAACTCTGGACCCTGAGGGGGAGGGGAAGGGGGGGAACAAGGAGAAAGAGCATGTGTGTGAGAGTGAGAGAGAGAGGAGAGGGGGTGTTAGCAGGTATTTTACCGTACTGCACCCTCAATTGAGGCAACCGGCAGCATGAGTTCTGCCAGTGGAAGTGAGGTGATTCAAACTCAGTAGGAAAAGCAAACCCCTCCCAGCCCAGCTGCTTAAATAATAGATTATGTATATTTCCAGTCAGAACAAATTAAAGGTGCACATGATTCTGTCTGTTTACTTGGTTACATGCTTTTAATGATGAGATTTATTAACTCTGCCTTTGCAGGCTATAGTGCTGTTGCCCATATTCTTATGTTTTGCGATAAAAACAGTTCAATAAATATAAAATAAGGCTCTGTCTTGCTGCATCATTAAAGGATATTTCCTAGGTGTAAATTGATTTGTTAAAACAGCTTCCTCTCCCCCCTTTAATTAGGCACATTCATAATTATCCTTCTAGTCTACTTTTTAAAAAAAGGCATAGTTTTTTTTTAATAAGTAGACCTTAGTTTGTCTGAAGAAAATAGAATTATTTCATTCACTATTTCTCTTTATTTAAAAAACAACAAAAATCATTTTTTTCTGCTGAAAAACCCATTTCATACTGTTCTCTTCACTGTTCTCTTCACACCCTTCCATGCCTGATCTGCTGCCCAGTGTTTTGTTTTTGTTATTATTGTGACTTCTTAGCTAGGTCCTTGCATTCAGATTTGTTCTGAGTGCTGAGTTCAGTTTTTGTCATTAAATAAATAACAATTTAAACACGAAGTGAAATGGAATAAACACCAGCTAGCTGAATTCTTCTTATGAATTTGCATTTTACAGATCAGTCACTTTGGATGTTACAGTGAGAGCTTACGGCTGACCTACAGCTGTTTATCTACTGTTTTGTTGGAGGGAAGAGCAGAGGAAATAAAGCCAGTAGGGCGGGGTGGTATGTTAACTGCCATGACTGATAAACACACTTGTCTGTAAACTTTCTCACTTGTCTGTAAACGTATCCACTCTCCTCTCTTCTTTCAAATCCAGCTTAGGACCCTGATGCACAGCAATGCCTAAAATGAAACTGCCAACTGATAAATGGATGGGTAGAAGCCTGAGGTGTTATTTACGTAATTTATTTGGCATTATGTAGTTACGCACATAGCTGGCTTATGCAACCAACCATGCTGCTTAGTGTGCCACTCATCCTCTCTTCCCTAGTCCCCTTATGTTGTTATTTCACTCATTTATCATGTTTGTTTTAACTAGACTGGAAGCTGGACCAGGCAGGCCTGTCATATTATGTGTACAGTGCCTAGCACAATGGGGGCTCAATCCTGACTGGACAACTGTAAAATAAATGGTAATAGTAGCTCAGTACTAATCTACTGCATGCCACTAGAAAGCACTGTAGAGAATGAGGTACTGCTGATCACAGGCTGCCAACTACACCATGTTATGTGGCAGTGTTCAAATAGTCATAGAGACTAGGTAGAGACCACTAAGTTCATTTCACTTTTGCTTTAGTTCAGATCTGTAATTAAAAGGGCTAGGAATTCTAACCGATTAAAGCCCCAATTCTGCCAACAAGTTCTTTTGACAATAATTGAAGCCAGTGCGTCTACATGAACGTAAAATTAAGCGTGTGCATGTTTGTGGGATTGAGGCCTAATTTAACAGTTCTGCTTGTTATAGAGATTTACAGTACAACAGATTGGACATCAGGTGGGTTAGAAATTCAGATACCTCCCAGTGTATCCTCTCTCTTCAGTGGAAACAGTATAAACAGTTTTATGAATATCACTTGGATATTTTACATTACAGAAGAAAACAAGATCACTGGCAGCTGCACTCCTTCATCCTTCTTGATGCTAGTCACATAAAAATCCTTATGTTTTCATCTTCACTACTTACAGGGAACCCATTTCGTAATGCACATTGCACACTGTGTTGAAAACCAACATTACAGCCTCATAAATGAATTACACTTGGTTTGATCACTCTGTTAGGAAGTGCTGCTTTTTCAAGAGAAAGAAGTCAGGTTTAATGAGTTGCAATGTGCTTATGAGTGCTAGCTGCTCAGTTCACATGGAGCACCTTGCAGCAACAAACACTTCTGTTGCTCCCACCCGTGCTGAGAAAAATAGAGGTGCTGTAATTAGCACTTAGATTCCTAATAAGACTGACACTGTGATGGCTAGGTTGAAAGATTTGCTGCTACTAAAAAAATGATAGAATTTATCCAAGGACCAGCCATCAGGTTTTGTGCTACAAACCTAGATTTAAAAAACTTTTCCAGAATGAAATGAAATAAAAAAATACAAACAAAAACCAAGTATACAGTAGAACCTCAGAGTTATGAACACCTTGGAAATGGAGGTTGTTCAGAACTCTGAACAAAACTTTAGGGTTGTTTTTTCAAAAATTTACAGCTGAACGTTGACTTAATACAGCTTTGAAACTTTACCATGCAGAAGAAAAATACCGGTTAACCATCTTAATGTAAATGAAACAAGCACATAAACAGTTTCCTTACCTTGTCAAATCTTTTTTTTTTAAAACTTTCCCCTTTTTTTTAGTAGTTTATGTTTAACACTGTACAATATTTGCTTTTTTTTTTTTTTTTGTCTCTGTTGCGTGATTGCATACTTCCTGTTCCAATGAGATGTGGGGTTGACCGGTCAGTCCATAACTCTAGTGTTCATAACTCTGAGGTTCTACAGTATATGTATCACCAGCAAATTTTTCAGAGATTCATGAGTGGAGCCTGTGATTACTAATATTGCAAAGGATATTAAGATAATCTTTGAGTGATATTAAACATGCCACAAGTGAAGGTACTTTCTTCATAGTCATCTTTGGCAGCTTCTGAGAATTAGAGGAGTGTGTGTGTTCTTTTGATCTAGAAATATATAGGAAGGAAGTGGTTTTTACACTGAATGCTCTTCAACAACTTCAAGGAGAGGGTGGAAACTGATTACTGAACTCAACAAATTGAAGATAACTTTTTTCAAAAGTGTGACTAAGCCTGATCCTGTGAGTGCTAAGCCCCCATATCATCTCCTTAATCCCATGCAGTAAGAGAGGCCACTTACATTATGAGGGACTCTATACTGGGAAGCACTGACTTTGAAAAAGATTTGGAGGTTGTGGTGGATAATCAGCTCCCATTGCGACGCTGTGACCACAAGGGCTAATGTGATCCTTGGATGCATAAATAGGAATCTTGAGTAGGGGTAGAGAGGTTACTTCACCACATACTTTACCACTGGTACAACCGGTGCTAGAGTATCCTGTCCAGTTCTGGTGTCCACAATTCAAAAAGAGTGTTGATAAATTGGAAAGGACTCAGAAAAGCTACTAGAATGATTAAAGGATTAGCAAACATACCTTAGAGTGATAAAGTCAAAGAGCTCAATCTATTTAGTTTAACAAAGAGAAGGTTAAGAGGTGACTTGACTGCAGTCTATAAGTACGTATATAGGGGAAAAACATTTGATAATGGGCTCTTCAATCGCGCAGAGAATGGTATAAAACCATCCAATGGCTGGAAGTTAAAACTAGACAAATTCAAACTGGAAATAAGATGTAAACTTTTAACAGCGAGAGACATTAACCAGTGGAACAACTTACCAAAGGTCATGTTGGATCCTCCACCACTGACCATTTTAAAATCAAGATTGGATGTTTGTCTAACAGACATGCTTTAGGAATTATTTGGGTAATATGGCAGCTTCTGGCCTTGGAATCTATGAATCCATATGACGATTTTAAAAACTATTTTATCAAGTAATAGGACCGCTGACCCACAGCTGCATAATGCACTTTTCATATTTTACAGTTTTGTGAAATGTAGTTTCCCCACTTCAATTTCTGTTCTGCTACCAATTCTAAAATGCATCAGAAGCCAAGTACATTTCTTCTGATATTTAACTTTTTTCTACATTCTCCTGTGAGGAGAGCACTCTGAGGATTATGGTACTAAATACAATACAATGATATGCTTTCCTTATCAGTCCCCACAACTTTACTTCCTACTAATATGACTGTAATTTAGCGTTTCTCTAGTTAATGTGTACTTTTGCTTTGGGTATGGTACATGAATTTCAGATTTATTTACAACTCTTGGAGCTTGGGGAGTTATGCTCTACTATGGTCCTTCTAGGGCCAGTCAGGTGGCTAGCTCCAAAGTATCAAAATATTAGAAGAAATGTATACTGGGCTGCTAATGCATATGGCACAATAGTCAAGTGCTATGTACAAGACTTTCAAGAAAAGCTTTATTAATTGGCATTGCATTTAAAATGGATTAGATTTAGAAATTTGATAATGGAGAGCTCTTCAGTCTAGCAGGCATAGGTATAGCAAGATCCATTCACTGAAAATTGAAGATATTCAAATTCACATTGGAAATAAGGTGCAAATTTTTAACAGTGAAGGTAACTAACCTTTTTTTTTTTTTTGGTTAAATACAATCATCTATCTGCCTTAGAATCATAGAATACCAGTGTTGGAAGGGACCTCAGGAGATCATCTAGTCCAACCCCCTGCTCAAAGCAGGACCAATCCCCAGACAGATTTTTGCCCCAGATCTCTAAATGGCCCCCTCAAGGACTGAACTCAACCCTGGGTTTAGCAGGCCAACGCTCAAACCACTGAGCCTTGTAAGTCTATTAGGCATGAAGAGACTTGCTCCTAAAATTAAAAGTCTATTTTGGCTAAGCTGACAAATGATTTCTTCCCCTGCTTTCAAATGATAAGCATTGCTAGCAATACATTTTTCACATATTCACTTCAAGGTGGTAACTCCCTTTCAATTATACTGTCCTGCCAGTATAAATTGATAAACCTATCACATTACCATAGCATAGAAGAATCTCTGACCTAAAACTGGAAAATATTTTGATTATTGGGATTTAAGTGAATCCATAAAAAAGGCCCTTAGGCATTCAGGTGAGATAATGACATTTTATGGCTTGTGATTGTATTTCAGTAGAAATAACTGAACGCATATTACCCTATACTTAGGGTATGCATACACAACAGCTTGGAGATGCAATTCCTAGAGTAGCTAGACAGACATGCATTAGCTCTGCTTGAGCTAGCATGCTAATGTCACAGATCTAGATTGGTGCGATAGCCTGAACTTTGGAACAGTCTCTAGAAGGAACTCCTTCAGTGTGCCAGACCCTCTGGGGGCCTCACTCTTCCTCCAGGTTAAGCCACGTGGCTGCATCGCCTCCTTAGACTGGACCTCTGGGCCTTCAGCACTCCCGCTTCACGCCGTGAGCTCTGCTTACTGAGTACTGCTGAAAAAGAGCTGGGGTTATAATGGATCACAAAGTGAATGAATCAACAATGTAACAGTTGCAAAAAAGGCTAATATCATCCCTGGGTACATTAACATGAGTGTCATAGGTCAGATCTGGGAGGCAACTGCCCTGCTCTCCATAGCATGGGTGAGGCCTCAGCTGGAGTACTGTGTCCAATTCTGGGCATCATGCTTTCGGAAAGATGTGGACAAACTAGAGAAAGTTCAGAGAAGCAATGAAAGGTTTTGAAAACCTGACCTATGAGGAAAGATTAAAAACACTGAGGCCACGTCTACACTACGGGATAATATCGTATTAGCTAAAATTGGTTTCTTAAAACTGATATTATAAAGTCGAGTGTGTGCGTCCACACTAGGCACGTTAATTCGATGGTGTGCGTCCATGGTCCAAGGCTAGCGTCGATTTCTGGAGCGGTGCACTGTGGGTAGCTGTTCCGTAGCTATCCCATAGTTCCCTCAGTCTCCCCCGCCCCTTGGAATTCTGGGTTGAGAGCCCAGTGCCTGATGGGGCAGAAATCATTGTCCGCGGGTGGTTCTGGGTACACCTCACCCCTCCCTTTGTGAAAGCAGCAGACAACTGTTTCGCGCCTTTTTCCCTGGGTGAACTGAGCAAACGCCATAGCACAGCAAGCATGGACCCTGCTGAGATCAGTAACGCTATCGTGAACGTTGTCAACACCTCGCGCACTCTCGTGCTGTCTATGCTGAACCATGAACTGCAAAGGCAGGAGGAGAGGAGGAGGCAGCTACGGCAGCGCGGCGAGAGAGCGATGAGGACATGGACACTGAATTCTCCCTAACCGCGGGCCCCTGCGTTTTGGAGCTACTGCTGTAATGGGGCAGGTTCTACCCATTGAACGCCGATTTTGGGCGCGGGAAACAAGCACAGACTGGTGGGACCGCATAGTTTTGCAGGTGTGGGATGATTCCCAGTGGCTGCAAAACTTTCGCATGCGTAAGAGCACTTTCTTTGAACTTTGTGACATGCTTTTCCCCTGCCTGAAACGCCATAATACTAAGATGAGAGCAGCCCTCACAGTGGAGAAGCGAGTGGCAATAGCCCTCTGGAAGCTTGCAACGCCAGACAGCTACCGGTCAGTCGGGAATCAATTTGGAGTGGGCAAATCTACTGTGGGGGCTGCTGTGATGCAAGTAGCCAAAGCAATGTTAAGCTGCTGCTACAAAGGTTGTGACTCTTGGAAACGTGCAGGTGATAGTGGATGGCTTTGCTGCAATGGGATTCCCTAACTGTGGGGGCCATAGATGGAACCCATATCCCTATCTTGGCCCAGAGCGCCAGGGCACCCAGTACGTAAACCGCAAGGGGTACTTTCAATGGTGCTGCAAGCACTGGTGGATCACAAGGGACGTTTCACCAACATCCACGTGGGGATGGCCAGGAAGGGTTCATGACGCTCGCGTCTTCAGAAGCACTACTCTGTTTAAACGGCTGCAGCAAGGGAATTACTTCCCAGACCAGAAAATAACCGTTGGGGATGTTTGAAATGCCTGTCGTTATCCTGGGTGACCCAGCCTATCCCTTGATGCCATGGCTCATGAAGCCATACACAGGCAGCCTGGACAGTGGTCAGGAGCTGTTCAACTACAGGCTGAGCAAGTGCAGGATGGTGGTAGAATGTGCATTTGGCCGTTTAAAAGGGCGCTGGCGAACATTACTTACTCGCTCAGACCTCAGCCAAACCAATGTCCCGTTTGTTATTGCTGCTTGCTGTGTGCTCCACAATCTCTGTGAGAGTAAGGGGAGACATTTATGGCGGGTGGGAGGCTGAGGCAAATCACCTGGCCGCTGAGTACGAGCAGCCAGAGACCAGGGCGATTAGAAGAGCACACCAGGAGGCGGTGCACATCAGAGAAGCCTTGAAAACGAGTTTCAGCACGGGCCAGGGTACGGTGTGACTGCTGTGTTTGTTTCCCCTTGATGAACCCTCCCCCCTTGATTGACTCATTCCCTGTAAGCAACCCACCCTTCCCCTTTACTTACAGCTTGCTGAAGGAAATAAAGTCAGTATCGTTTAAAAATCATGTATTCTTTATTAAAAGTCATTCAGTATTGTTTTAAAAATCATGTATTCTTTCTTAGAAAAAGTCATTCCCTGTAAGCAACCCACCCTCCCCTTTGGATGTATTCTTTAATTAAAAAGTAATTATAAAAAAGAGGCAGAGAATTATCAAGGTATCCCTGCCTGCTGTGCTTTGGGAGAGGATAGGAGGGAAGGAAAAGGCCATTAAGCTCATTTCAACGTAATGACAGCCTTTTGCTTGGACTGTCCAGGGGGGTGGAGTTGGGCGGGTGCAGAAAGCCTTCCCCCACGCGTTCTTACACGTCTGGGTGAGGGAGATATGGGACGTGGGAGCTTTGAGGGTGTGTTAAACATGGGCTGCAGCGGCACTCTGTAAGCCCGCTGCTCTTCCTGAAGATCCACCATGCGTTGGAGGATATCAGTTTTGAGCACGCAGCAGCTGCAGCGTAGCATCCCGCCACCGCTGATCTTCCTGCCTACACCCTCATCTCGAGCGTCTCTCCTATCTCCTCCCTTCACTGGCATCTTTCCTGTACTTTGCTAGCACATCTTCCACTCATTCTGATGAGCTCTGTCATTGCGTGTTACTTCCATGATTTCTGAGAACATTTCATCTCGTGTTCTCTTCCTCCTCGCCTTATCTGAGCTAGCCTTCGGGATGGCGTAGGGAGGCCGGACAACTGTGCAGCTGCATGGGGGGGGGAAAACAGGGAGAGAAGTATGTAAAAAGATACATTTACAGAACAATGCTTGTACTCTTTCACAGTGAATAACACTATCCACCTTACATAGCACATGTGATTCACTACAAGGTCGCTTTTGCATCATTTAATATTGAGTGCCTGTGGCTCTGGTGTTGCAGATCTCACAGACGCAGGTCCAGGCATCCAAATTAAGCTTCCATGCGGCCATGGTAAGGCTTTCTGTTTGACTTCTCCAGCGTTCATATACACAGTGATCTATGATGCCTTGTTCCTGTTAAGAGGAACAGCAAACCCCAAACCCCCTCTTCCCCTCCTCCCCACCGCATGGCTGCTATCATGTAAGATCACTGGTAATGATCGTGGCTGGTACCTGGGAAGATTCCTGCTCGCCAACGCTGAGAAACTCAGCGCTATCATTCCTCCCCCCCCGCTTTGCTACGAGCAAGGAAGGATTAAGCGGCTGCCCAGTAGGAAAATCGCCATGTCTGCCCCCTAATTAAAGTCCTGAATTTCAACCAGGTTACAATGAATGATATAACTCTCCTGAGAATACCACTGCAGGATGCAGAAACGTATGTTTCTGGAATGCCAGCTGGTCACCTGGGCCATACGCGGCTGTGCTTTGTGAAGCTATGATTCCGAATTACTTGCTACATGCATGGCGTGGAAAAGTGTCATACAATGGGGGACCAAATAGGGCTGCCTTGCCCAGAAATGTTCTGCAAAAGCTTTTTGGTACAGTAACTCAGAGATTTATTTGGAGGATTTTTCTAGATACATGAATCTTCGTTGTAAAGGTACACTCACCAGAGGTCGCTTAAACCATGGCTTCACTGTCTGGGCTTTGTGGCTTGGGAGGGCTGGGACGGTAATTCTGGGTCACAAAAAAGCTCCTGGCTGTTGCCCCAGGTCTACGGGTCGCTTCCTGGTTTTACTGTTTGGGTTGTGGCTTGGGGGGCTGGGGACGGTATTCTGGGTCCGCTCGTGGCTGTTGGGGGTACGTAGTGCTGTCGCTCTCGAGCAGCTCTTCTCTCTTTCCTCGCGATCGCCACGGTTGTTTACAACCCTCTGTCCCGGCCGGGTGGTAATGGTTGCGAGCTCCGCTACTTGCATGCAGCGTGCTCGGCTGCATGTTTTTTCGGGCCGTGCCGCCTTCGTTTGCTTCTCTGGTTTTCTGGTTTGCCTGTTGGCTCCTTACTTTTTCTGCACTGCACTGGTCCTGGTGGGCTTTTCCCGTCATTGACTTTGAATTCTTTTCCATTTTTTTTCATTTTCTCTTTTAGACGGAGTTCTGTTAGCATGATCCTTCTCCCATATGCGATCAGCTCCGTACCTCTTGTTGGCGGTCCGTGTGTCTTTTTCATTCTCAGGGGACTGCTTGTTACTTGTGCTGATGAGCTACTGCTGTGGTACTGTTTGCTGATCGAGTCCGATGGGCAAGAGGAATGTTCAAAAGTTCGCGGGGCTTTTCTTTACCTGGCCGTGCTCGGTTTGATGCTGTCGGACGTCGGGGTGCATGTGGGATACCTCCGAGGCCCATACGTCGATTTCGTCCACCTACTGTTCGGTAGCCATTTTAGCGCTACTCCTCTCGTCGGGGAGGAGTACAGAAATCGATTTAAAGAGCCCTTTATATCGATATAAAGGGCGTTGTAGTGTGGACGGCTACAGCGTTAAATCGATTTAACTCTCTTTAAATCGATTTAAACGCGTAGTGTAGACCAGGCCTGAGAATGAGAACTTGAGAAAAGAAATCTGAGAGGCAATCAAATAATCTTCTAATACATTAAAAGCTGTTATAAAGAAGAATGTGATCAATTGTTCTCTGTATCCACTGAAGGTAAGACAAGAAGTAACGTGTTTAATCTGCAGCAAGGGAGATTTAAGTTAGATATTAGGAAAAACTTTCTAATGACAAGGTTAGTTAAATTCTAGAATAGGCATTCAAGGGAGGTTGTGGAATCCCTATTAGCGGAGGTTTTAAAGAACAAATGAACAAACACTCATCAGGGATGGTCTAGGTTTACTTGGTCCTGCCTCAATAAGAGGAGCTGGACTTGATGACTTCTCAAGGTTCCTTCCAACCCTACATTTCTATGATTCTGTGATGTGTGTGTGTTAACGTAGTTTTGTAGCATTAAACACATCCTATGGAAGACTGGCAACTTTTTTGAATGCAAAACAGAGTTAATCAATCCATCTCTCTTGGATTGGATATTTATATGGCTATCAAGAAGATTCAGAATTTTCTTAATTAATAATAAAATTTGGGAAGGGATATTAAACCTTGTGCTTCAAGGTTTAAGCCAATCTCTAAGTATTAGAGATCAGGATGAAACCTATGTTGAGCTCTACTGTATCTACTACTTACTGCTGGGTTCTTAACCTTCCTTGGAAACATCTTGTATTGGCCACTGGGCCTCGGGTCTGATCCAGCATGACATTTCTATGTTTTAGCCATGTTGGTCCCAGGATATGAAAAAGAAAAGGTGGGTGAGGTGATAACTTTCACTAAACCAACTTCTCTTGGTGGAAGGGACAAGCTTTTAGAAGAAGAGCTCTATGAACAACATTACGTCACCCACCTTGTCTCTCAGTTCCCACATTGAAATCTTTAGTATTACATGGAAAACATTAAATAATGTGGAATGGCAGATGAAATTCAATGTTGATGAATGCAAAACAACACACATTGGAAAACGTAATCCCAACTATACATATAAAATGATGGGATCTACAGTAGCTGTTACCACTCAAGAGAGAGCGCTTGGAATCATTGTGGATAGTTGTTTGAAAACAGCCACTCAACGTGCAGCGGCAGTTAAAAAAAATCTAACAATGTTGGGAATCATTAAGAAAGGGATAGATAATAAGACAGAAAATATCATATTGCCTCTATATAAATCCATGGTACACCCACATCGTGAATATTATGTGCAGATATAGTCACCCCATCTCAAAAAAAGATATATTGTAATTGGAAAAAGGTTCAGAAAAAGGGCAACAAAAATGATTAGGGGTATGGAACAGCTTCCATATGAGGAGAAATTAATAAGATTGGAAAAGAGATGACTAAGGGGGGATATGATAGAGGTCTATAAAATCATGACTGTTGTGGAGAAAGTGAATACGGAAGTGTTATTTACTCCTTCTCATAACACAAGAACTAGGGGTCACCCAATGCAATTAATAGGCAGCAGGTTTAAAACAAACAAAAGGAAGTATTTCTTCACACAATGCATAGTCAACCTGTGGAACTCCTTGCCAGAGGATGTTGTGAAGGCCAAGACTATAACAAGGTTCAAAAATGAACTAGATAGGTTCATGGAGGATAGGTCCATCAATGGCTATTAGCCAGGATGGGCAGGGATGGTGTCCCTAGAAGCCTGTTTGCCAGAAGCTGGGAATGGGCGACAAGGAATGGATCACTTGACGATTACCTGTTCTGTTCATTCCCTCTGGGGTACCTGGCACTGGCCACTGTCAGAAGACAGGATACTGGGCTAGATGGACCTTTGGACTGACCATGTATGGTGTTCTTGTCTTCTTATGCTCACAAATCTTACTATTTGTGGCTCTTAGGTGTTAAAGTAGCTGCACAGCAGGCTGGGAATCAACATTAAAATATTTCAAGATGATCAGGCATTGATTACTTGCTGAGAGAAAAAGTAGATCAATTACATGAAATTTCTATTTCTGGAGATGAACTGATCATGATTTTCATTGTACAGTCAGGGAAGTCATTTGGGTGTTTTACAGAAAATTCACTATTCCCCAGAAATCTGACTGATTTAATCAATGTGAAATCATAAGCAATCATTCAGTGGCCACTGCGGGCCTGATTCAAAGTCTGCTGAAGTCGACAGAAAGACTCCCATTGCCTTCAACAGACTTTGTATGAGGCCTTATACACAGCAATTTTCGAAAGAAAAAACCATGAAGACAAACTATTCCCATGGTCAGGTTCTATTGAATCTCAATTGGCTTAACATAAGCACTAGATTTGTTCATTAATCAGTAAAGTTTTAAAGAGAACAAGTTCTCACAAATAAGACGATATTGCTACATCTGAATATTTATCATGAAATGAATACTTATTTTCCCTTCCTAAAATTATTACCTCCTGCATCACAGTGTTCACATATTTTTATTTAGGTTAATTCGGTCATTGATAGTAATCAAGTGCTATGGAAAGTAAAATTTTCTTTTGCCCTTTTTTGTAATTATTTATTATGAAAAAAGATCAAACAGCAAAAATAGAGAGAAAATAAACAAATGCATTCAAATTCATCAGCTGATAGAACTGTACAAGCCAAACTAATGACAAAGTCATCACAGTAAACAAAGTAACAACATTAATATGAAAACAAGCAACCCCCCAAAATGAGACACTGACAGAATGAGACATGGCATGACAAATTACACAAAAAATGGACAGCATCTACTGGCATTTGCAATTGTGAATCAAAGGAATGAGACAAACATGGCCATATATTAACCAGAGGATCTCAGACCAAAAGATGTTAATAATAATGTTCCTTTATCATGGTTACACTTCCAGGGGGTAAATGAGATGATAAGGTTAATTCTTTAAGATATCTTGCATCGGCTATATCCTGCTATGAATTAGCTTTAAATTTAGTTTGTCTAACTCTGCAGAGACATTGGGCCTTTTAAAATATTGCTTAAAATGCAATTCCAATGAGATTGTGGTATTTTGCTTTTCACAAATGTCCAAACCCTTCTTAAGCCTTATCCCTGCTTTGTTTTTTCATCTCAATTATTACTTTGGCCTCTCATGGATTGACTGAAGGGAAAGAAGAGAGTAGGGAGCTGTTGAGTTCAATGAATGAACACACTATCCCTATATTACAATCTGTGGTATCTTTGGTGAGATTTCTGGAAGATTAGAGAAATTCCACAAAGCGTCTGTGGCATGAATTCTTGTAATCTGTGCAAATTCACTAACTCTTCGCATCACACAGAAACACTGTCTCTCAAAAACTTATCCTCTGCCGTTTTAAAGACTATATGGAAAATAATGAGAACAGACACTTTAAATGGCAACATGACAAAGATTTATTCATTGATTTCCAACGGGTGTTAAACCACTCGAGAGACATCCAGTATGTTCATAAGATCACCACAGATATGACTACATTTGCATATTATGTCTAACTCACTACCATGCCCTCTTTTTCTTAAAGGCACTAGCTATAAATAAAAAACAAAAAAACAAATACAGTTAGGGTAATGCCAGGAAACAACTGGTTGCGGGTATGGATGTCTACTTTCATGTTTGCACACATTCATGCTTTAAATGTACAATTTCAAAAAAAGTATATTCAAAATAATAAAAAAGTTACCTTCATTTTTGGCATTACAACTGATAAAATGAAACATGCAGAAAAATCCAGCAAAACAGAACTCAGTGCATCATTTTGTCAGAATGAAGCAGTTCTTGATCACCTTTTATGTTCTGTGATTACATTCATAGTACAAGGCAAAAAACATCTGGCTTCAGTATCATTTACCTGCTCTTCCATTCCTTCTCCAACATCTTTGGATAGTGAAATCTACTTTTGGGAATATAGGTTAAATTGTAATGCTATGTTTTCAACAGTCCTGATAGTGCAGCATGGCAAAACACAGCTGGTTGTATTTACTGTTCTATTTCCAGGCTATCCATTTTTAAATCAGGTGGTTTAAAGCTAATCATTTCTTCATACGTAATCTCTGGAGGGGACAAAAAAGAAAAATAGGTGTGACCTATCTGAATCTGAAATACATCGCATTTAAGCAGTGACTGCATGTAGACCTTTGGCCTAAAGTAGCTGACAAGCATCACACAATATTGATTTAAAAAAAATATCCAAGGCAAAACAGAACACAGGTACTGTGAAATCATTTGTATTTCTAACCTTACTAAGGACTTAATCAAAAGCCTGCTGAAGTCAATGGGAGTCTTTCCATTGGCTTCAACAGACTGCGGATCATGCTCTAAGATATTATTTTATGACTTATTTATGTCCAGCAGTTGACTACTAAAACACACTAGCCCTGGAAAGGAAATGCAGAGAATACTGTCAAAGAGCTGCCAGAATGGCTTAATGAAAAACAAAATACTATATAACATGCAACCTTTAGAAAAGTCCAAACGTTTATTTTAAAGTACATTTTGCCATCACCTTTCTTTAGCTGCAGAAAAGTGTTCTTCATCCATTTCTCAATTCATTGCCTTCAAACATAAATGAAACACCTGAACCTCTGCAGTTACGCTTTGTTCTTTGAGGGTTGTGCTGTAATGTATGTAGATTTAAGGTTTTCTTACAGGATATTTGTTTGCTGTATAGCATGTTAGATCTCAAGCCTGCTTACACCAAGACTCGCCCAAAGTGGTACTATGCACTCCTATTTTGCCCTGCCTTCTGCCCAATCCTTTTTTCTCCACGATAACAGCAATCTCCCTTCAACAAGGAGTAAGGGCCTGTTCCTCTCCACACTGAAGTAAATGACATACTTCATATTGGCGCAGGAACAAGCCTTTGCTCACTGGCCAGTGTTTAGAGCTGATCAACCTGCTCATGTGATCTGGTTTAGTAAAAAGATCCATGTACTGGGGCAGTGAGAGAGAACGCGCGCACATGTGCAGTAAGCATGTATGGCATTTCTTTAAAATAGTTTTTAAATGTTAGGTAACATCTTAGGGCCAGATCCTGGCCCCTGCTGTAGCTGCTTTGCATTGCTCAAGTGGCGCAAAGCAGTCATGATGACTGCTTTACTGACTACCAGAGGATTCCCCCAGTTTAAGGGAATCCCCGGGTAGTGTTACTCTGCACAATCCCCCATGTCTGGGATATAGGCAGGAACAGTTGGGCTCTCTCTATGTCCCAGTGACAGCTCCTAGAATGGCCCCTCTGAGTCTAAGACAGCCCAGTATAAAAAAGAGCCACTGAGCCTTGCGAGATGCAACCCAGGGTCAAGGCCTTAATTTCTTCAAAAGCTGGTGTCGGAGACGGTATTAGAAACGAATACTGTAGGTCAGGGGTAGGCAACCTATGGCATGCGTGCCAAAGGTGGCACGTAAGCTGATTTTCAGTGGCACTCACACTGCCCAGGTCCTGGCCACTGATCCAGGGGGCTCTGCATTTTAATTTAATTTTAAATGAAGCTTCTTAAACATTTTAAAAACCTTATTTACTTTACATACAACAATAATTTAGTTATATATTATAGACTTATAGAAAGAGACCTTCTAAAAACATTAAAATGTATTACTGACACGTGAAACCTTAAATTAGAGTGAATAAATGAAGACTCGGCGCACCACTGCTGAAAGGTTGCCAACCCCTGCTGTAGGTTGTGTATGTTATGCTTTTGTGATTATTAAGCTGCTTATTCTATTCTCACGCCATCTATTCTACTGAGAGTACTTCTGCAGATGTTGTGCCAAAAAGAGGGGAAGTTTTGCAGCAGCTAAGGAAACGTACTGCTTAATGCATTCAACTCCAAATGGTGTGTTCCGGGCTGTTGCATTTTGAGATATTTTCTAACTGATTTAACAGCCAGAAATTTCCTGGCTGCAAACCTCACAATGTGTCATGGAGATTTAGGAAGCTCTTAGGACATACCCTGAGAGATGCTAAGCACTTGTAACCTCAGGTGCTTGGTTCCCCGCTCAGGATCAACCACTTAGGGACTTTTAAGTTTGAAGGATAAAAAAATAGGGAGAAATGGGCTATCACTTTCTTTTGAAATTAGGCCTATACTCCATTAACAACTCAGAAATCCTTTATGTAAATGAGACCTTCAGGGTCTCCCTATTTCAATGCAGCACTTACTGTGCTTGAGAAGCAGTATTAAATCATATTAATTGTCATAATAAAACTTGTAGAAATTTCTGCTTGCAGGAAATATTCAGGATCTTATTATTAATGGAAAGAGAGATTATTTGTTTCCATCATGAAATGCTGTCATTGTGGAGATGTACATGAGCCTGGAGTTGTATGGATTAATGAGAGGACATAGTCTCTCTGCAATTAACATTTCTGGTTGGTTTCTATTAAAGTCTCAGTTATAATCACTTCTCTACTTTCATCTAACTTATATCTATTATTCTGAAATTACTTGTGTGTTATCCTGTGCCAAGGAAAATTCATTTTGGACTGTTCAGAGGAAATCATGAAGGCATTCTTGAAACAGGCTGGAAAATCAGTACAGTGCATTTTTTTGAAATTTATCTTTGCCCCTTTTTTGCCACGTCTTTCACAATTTGATCTAGAAATCCAGAATTGGTTTATTCTATTTTCTCACAAGAAGTGTTAACACTTCAGACTATTTGTATAAAGATAATTGGGTAAGCACTTGCATTAATGCTACGTGTTTCCTTTTATTTTTATTCATAATATAAAATAAAAATAGACTGTTAACTTTACAGAATTGAATCAAAAGAAGAAAAAATCAACCCTGTTTCACTTGGTATATTGTTTGGGTAAAAATCAGTTTTCTACTGCCTAGTGAAATGCTGAGTCCAACAAACTTGACTCCACTTGAATATGAATTTTAGTTGCCTGCTGAGGGCTGAGTAACTATAAACATAAAAGCCAGATTTTGAAAGTCAGCCACCTGATTGACTACCTACTTAGGCACCTAAAAGAAAGACTAACCTGATTTGCAGAGCTGCTTAACTGGCACTGGTGTTGATGGAGGTTAAGGACCCTCAGCACCTTTGAAAATCAGGCCACCTTCATTCAGGTGAATAAATATGGATTTAACTTTAAGCACCCAACTTCAACAATTCTGACTGGAATGTTCTTATTTGTTTTGTTGGTCTTCCTAGAAGGATTCTTCTATTGTCATCCATTTCATGTGTCCTGCTCTACTGACTACATGGAGAGAGTACGACTTTTCTACTATCAAGATGACTTTCATTAAATAAAATTACACATATGCTCAGCCTTATGCACCAGAGAATCTCTCACCTGGGAGTCAAGCACTTGGCTATTTTCTGTCTTTGCTGATTATGTTAACTTTTCTTTGGAGACTATTCCCCAGATTTTTATAGCATGTATCAAAGCAACAGAATAATCCCTCCCCAAATAAACTAGCTCAAAGAATCTCTGTAGATACTATATGAATTGATGAATATTAAGGCGGTGTACACTATAAAAGCTGAATCATTAAATGGCGGTACTTATAAAGTTACTAATATGTTGTTAAGCAAAGTACAATATTTTTGTTCCAGTCTGGTCACAAATGTTGGTTGAAAAGCTTTCGCCTCTTGGGGGAAAATTGCTAACTGACTGAATTGGGCTGGGAGGTGGCAGTGGGGAGACAAGTGTTAATAGGGAGGATTGTGTGAATTTTGGGGAACAGGAACTCCCAGGATGCTTTTTGTACATCCTCCCAAAATCTCTTAGGACTGCCTGATCCTGAACATATTGACCAAAAACCATATGATCCTTCAAGCACTCCCAAAGGATGTCTGAGATGCTATCCCTGATCTAGGTTCGAAGGGTAGCAGTGGGTTGTATCACCCCAAACTGAAATATCATTGCATAATAATTGGAGCTGCTTGCAGATAAAAGGATTTTCACAGACAAATTTCTCTTTTGTCAAAAAGTTTTGAAATTCAAAATGTTTCTAACCAATTTCATATGTGAAAGAGGAATGACCACGTCTAGCTGTCTTCACACAGGTGTTATTTCATGGACTTCAGTTGAGTTACTCTTGATTTCCACTGGTTGGTGTAAGTAAAAAGAGGATTAGGCTCTTAATTTCCTTATTGTTGCAGCTAGTGAGGTTCTCTCACTGGCAGGAGAAGTAGGATAAGGGGGAAGAGTTAAGGTTATTTTGGGTTCCTCAACAGGAGTATTCTTTTCAGCAGTTAGGTGTCGGATTTTTTGTTTTTCAGTAACAAAAAACATTCAAAATTCCAGACTTTTAACCCACCCCCAAATGCCCCTGATTTGAAATCACCATATTATTAAAATATTATCAATTAATGGCTGATTTACAGTCTTAACTCTACCTTACCAATGCTTTCGGTTAGGGAATACAGTAAATACTGTGTTTGCTAATCTGTCCTTTATTACTGCTCACATGAGACTATAAATACCAAAATATGAAAAATGTCAGCTATAAAAAAAAAAGTCAACAAAATACACATAGGCACGAAAGATTTAGGGCAAACAGATATTATGAACAAAAGCATGCAAAAAGTTTAAGATATAAAAATACCATCTCATTCCACTGTAACTCCTGCAATCAAGTGATACAAGGTAAATAATTCAATATTTAAGGCTTTTGATTCTAAAAGGCACATGCAATACAGAATATTCAAAATGTTTTAATACACAAATGTTAGAGCGACATGCTGTTTTTACATGTTGCAGGATTCATGTCGCAGAAAACAGATTGGAGCGAGGCGGTGTGGCTCCCCTCCTCCACAGGGAAGGTTGAGCCCTGTCAATCATCCCCCAGGGCGGAACCGCTGGGCGGAAGTCCCGCCCCTCAGAGGGTCAGGCGGCAACCTGGAAGGATAAAAGCCGGGCCCCAGCTGTCAGTCAGGCCCTAGCCGCCGCCGGGAGCAGACGTGCCTGCCGGCTCTTGTCACTGGGAGGCTGCTGAGGCCAGAGGCTGGTACCAGGAACTGCCAGAGCTGCCCTGCAGCCGCTACGACGAGGAGCTGCCAGAGCTACCCCACAGCCACTACAACGAGGAGCTGCCAGAGCTGCCCCACAGCCGCTAAGACGAGGAGCTACCAGAGCTACCCTGTCCTTACTACGGCCAAGAGGAGCCATCGGACCAGACTTGGGCCGCCTTCCCGGAGGTATTCCCGGACCTACCGCCCAGCCTTGAGTGGGAGGAACCCATGGTGCTGGACGTCCCGGCGGACCAGGTAGGAGCTGAGGGGGAAATAAGAAGTAGCCCGGGGGCAGCTGACTACAGTCAGGCTGCAGAGGGCCCCGAGCCTATGTCAGTGTGTTTCGGTCAGGACCCCCACTGACCGCCATTAGCGGCGACAGCCGCTACTAGGGCCCCGGGCTGGAACGCAGAGGAGTGGGCGGGCCTGCGTTCCCCCTGCCACCTGTAACCGGGTGGCAGAATCCCCTTCTCCCCGGCCTAGAGAGGCCAGTGTGATTGAACCATTGTATCGCTGTGTGTTTGGTGCCCTGCCCGAACCAAGGGCTGGGCCCCCTCTGACTTTGCCATTGCTCTGCCCTGCCCCAAAAGGGCCAGAGCTCCTTGTACTGTGTTAGGTGCCCCGCCCGAACCAAGGGCTGGGCCCCCTCTGACTTTGCATTGCTCTGCCCTGCACCCAAGGGCCAGAGCTCCTTGTGCTGTGTTTGGTGCCTGCCCGAACCAAGGGCTGGGCCCCCTCTGATGTTGCCACTGCTCTGTCTTGCCCCAAAAGGACCAGAGCTCCTTGTACTGTGTTTGGTGCCCCGCCCGAACCAAGGGCTGGGCCCCCTTTGACTTTGCCTGTGCTCAGTCCTCTCCACAGGGACCGAACGTCCCCCGGACGGTGGACTGCGGGTCCAAGGGGCCAGACCCTTGGAGGACAGAACGAGGCCGGTGTGGCTCCCCTCCTCCACAGGGAGGGTTGAGCCCCGGCAACCCTCGTTACACAGATTCTTCCTAGAACTTTTTACAAAATGTGAGATTAGCTGTTTCATTTATTTCTGAGACCACTGACAACCAATGGATGGTATATTGTTACACCTCCCACATCTCCCTTTCTATGTCCCAAAACTAAATGAAGTACACTGTACTACTCTGTGAATGTGCTTAAAGCGAACATAGTTTTTTCCTTACAGACCAATAAAAAATTCAGATTAAAATATATTTTTAACAGACTAAAAAAGGAATAATGCTCGTTTTTCCCCTCATCATTTGAATTTTCCTACGAATTTCCTCACAAATGGAATAGAGACATCTCATATATATTAGATTCTTTAATACAGTGTAATTCTTCTATTGGTGGGGACAGGAGTTAATTCCATAAAAGCTAGAGGAGAGACATGCATAAAAATCTTACAAACTGATGGGAAAAATTAAAAAATCCCTGTTCCCGCCTTTTTTGTTTAGGTAGTAAATCAGCATTTCAATGGACAAATCTTCTACCCTCATCAAGGACAACATGATTTAACAAAAGCACATGCCTACTGCACTTATCTCTAACTTTTCGTGTCTTAAAAGAAGACAATAATCAGTGAAGGAACCGTTTGGCTAACCAATGGCCAAACTCTCCCCTTATATACAGGTTATTAGGTATAACTTATGTTGCTCAGGAGTGTAAATAATCCACACTCTTGAGGGATGTAATTGACACCGACCCAAGCGCTAGTGTAGACAGCGCTATGTCAGCGGGAGAACTTCTCCTGCCAATAGAGCTACTGCCTCTTGTGAAGGCAGGAGGTAAGTTGACAGGAGAGCTCTTAGCTTACAGCGTGTCCACCACAAGCACTACAACGGTGCAGCTATGCTGCTGTAAGTGCTGTAGTGTAGATGTAGCCTATAAGTTAAAACTGAAGCTTTACTGAAGATCTAGATAACATTGCTTTTTCAGTGATGTAAGCTATGATTCTCCGATTCATAGTTTAAGAGGAGTTCATGTCCGACTATGTAGCCATTCAAAGAGTCCCTTCAAATTAAAAATACCAATAGCTAGTTTATAAAGGTGTAATCAGAGTGTTCAATTTGAACCACAATATTGGTACAATACAAATAATGTTTAAGGAAAAAAGAAAAATTGATTCCTCTTAAATGAAACAGAAATAATCTTTTAAGTACAAGTTTGAATGTATTACCTTATAAAATAAGAAATGGGCAACTTGCACAAGAAAGTGATAGTTCTTGCATTCAGAGCCGCGTAAACTACAATTCTGTGTTGGAGTTTTAGTTCCTGGTATTCCTTCCTTTATGGTACAGATTTAATACAGTACTTATCTATGTAATGGATTTTTTGTCAATATAACACAACAGTTTGAATGTACTGATGTAAACACTTTGCAGGTCTGCATGCACACAGCATTTCTTCGCAGCCAAAACTTCACCGACAGTCAGGAACACACTGACTAACCCATCTCTCACTCCTGGCCCCTAGGAAGCTGTTATACTTACAAAGCGTCTATTTACATTTTTGTAACAAATAAGCTTCAAATATGGAATATATCCAAGGACTAAAAATTTCTATTTGAAGCCCACGGCCATTAGTAAAGCAGCCCATAACTGGGCCTATACAGCTGTTTTACTGAGCAAAACCAAGTAAATGTTTTAATGTTAAAAATCAAGAACTTGTATATGTGGTGGAAGGAGAAAAACCCCTCCCTCAACACAGCAGTAAAATTGCCATAAATGTCTTAAGACTCAGAAGGAGCAGCTTCCTAGTCTCTAGAGAAATTCTAACAGAAGAGAGGCAAAAATACTATATCAAAGCTTCAGAATGTGTCAGTTTCTGGTAATACAGAAACTCAATTGTGATAAAGTTAGAGGATCTGCAACTGCTTCAGTTTTGTGACAGATTTTCTAGTAAATGTCAGCAAGCGATCATGCACAAATGGCTCTATTCCTTCATTTAGAATATTATTCTTCCCTAATAAGAAGAACAAAAGGACAGTATTCTGCCATGTTTTAATGCTCTCCTAGCTAAAGCTGCAAAAATATTATTTCAATCAAACCATTCTTTAGACCTACAAAGGAGATAAGGACATTCTTTCTAAACAATCCCAAACCCTTGATTTCTCCCCTTTCAAGAATTTCAACCAGGTTAGCCTCACTAAGGAATGCTTTTACCTGAACTCATATCTTTTAAAGATATACTAACCAAACAAACCTCTCAAATAATTCTTATATAAGATTGCCTGTGCACTTAATTATTCAGCACATGGAATGAGAACACACATTTGCTGGAATGCAGCATCTGAAATATTAATTGTGATTTTCCTCCGATAAACTGTTTGGTCACCTAGATGTTTCTGCTTCTATTCATACAATTAAAAGTCAAAATAATTCAACTGAAATAATAAGACAGCAGAATCAGACTTAGTATTTGTCTTATTTTCAGAGCCTTAGGTATTTTCAAGGTCCATTTTCTAATGAATGATGAAGTACATAGAGAAGAGAATGAGGGAGAACTATACATCTCTTGTGGTGAAATTCATCCTTGTGCAGAGGTCCAACAAAAACGCCTATGCTCAACTTCAATTCCATGCAAGCCCTATTTTGAAGGCTTACGTAGCGTGACCAGACAGCAAGTGTTAAAAATCGGGATGGGGGTCGGGGGTAATAGGAGCCTATATAAGAAAAAGACCCCAAAATTGGACTGTCCTTATAAAAATCAGGACATCTAGGCTACCCTACCCAGTCACCCTAGGCTTACGTGGCCCATAGGCCTCAGGCTGGCCCTTTGAACAAGGGTTAATTTCACCATCTTTTTGATCCAACAGAACCTGCTGCTGCAGCATAAAACATTCTTGCTTTTTATAGAGAAGTTATCTCCACTTCCCAGTTTCAGCTCAGGAAGCGTTAAGCCAAGTTTGCCCCTGCAACCTTTTTAAAAGAGGATTGCATCATAAACAGGAATTAATTTTGTGAAAGGGAAATTGTTAAACCTTCCTGTCAAGGGCTCAGTCATCTGAGGAAATAGCAGACAAACAAATTAAGCACCCGTAGGTACAGCAGCAAATGCAGCATGGATTCATATTAGACAAGATAACTGCAAGGCAACATGTGCTTCCAGGCTTTGCAGCAGACAAATTTTGTGGAGGGAGCAGTTGATGGCAATCAGCTCTCATCATCTGTCCAGAGGTAGCAGAATTATAGGAGAGCCCTCCTCAAGCTAACAGAGGGTTGCTCCTCCCTGACTGGACACTGTGGCCCATTTCCTGCCCCGCACTAGCATAGCTTTGCACCACCACTATACCTCACAGCCTCTGTAGGATTTCACCAGTGTGGAGGGATTCTTGAGTGGCACAGATATAGGTGACCAGTTTACAGGGACACGACTGTGTGTGTGTGTTTGTGGGGTGGGGAGGGGAAGGATAAGAGGGCACTGAAGAGGATCCCTTAAACTCCAGGTATCTCCAGCTGCTGGAACAGAACCCTGGAGCTCTGGGTAAGAGTTAATTTGGAGTAGCCATCAGTCTGCTCTCATTTAAAACAGGGACCAGCTTCAGAACTGGGGGAGCGAAAAGATCATTTACAGTTGTTTTTGCAGCACCCGTTCTGCACTGAGCCCTCACCAGTCGCAGCTCAGTATCTAGTCTAGAGATTCCTCACAAAGAACAGTTTCCTCAAGCTCCCACTTTATAGCACTCACATCAACATAGCCAAACTCCATAGAAGAGCATGCAATGAACCAGGGCCGGCTCTAGCAATTTCGCCACTCCAAGCACAGTGGCACGCCACGGGGGGCGCTCTGCCACTCGCCGGTCCCGTGGCTCCAGTGGACCTCCTGCAGGCATGCCTGCGGATGCTCCACCGGAGCTGCGGGACCAGCGGACCCTCCGCAGGCATGCCTACGGGAGGCCCACCGGAGCCATCTGCCACCCTCCCAGCAAGCAGCAGAATGCCCCTTGTGGCGTGCTGCCCCAAGCAAGTGTTTGGCGCGCTGTGGCCTGGAGCCGGCCCTGCAATGAACCAGGCTCCCCATAGCTAAACTACATGCAGAAATATGCTGTATAAACCAGCTCTGCCATAGCCATTTTGCAATGAGGGAATCGCACAAAGGGTCAGGGCAGGATTTTCTGCTCAGACCACTCAGCACCATGTAAGCAGTGCTAAGTGACTTTAAATTGGCTGGAGACAGAATTCTTGCCCTTTTTCCCCCCCGCCAAACTCTCCACTAGTGGAAAGCTGGCAGAGGTAGCTCCATCGCATGCTGTGCTAGCCGTCCCCACCACTTGCATAAGGGGAAGTGGTGGTGGTGGTGTGATAGGAAGGGTCTCAGAGAGAATGGGGCATGCCAGACTGGAGCTTCACTACACAGATTTTCCACTGGCCTACAGTTCCTTATGCCAGTAGTATACACTAGTTAGTGCTGCCTTTGCACTGGTCAGTCCTGAACTAAGGGGCTGCAACCAGCTACATGAAGCCCCATAGTTTGGATGGAATAGAGAATCAAAACCTTAGAGTCCAGTGCCAATCAAAAATGAAGAAACACCACCCTCTGCCCACAGACTATCTCCCTGTGTACTGCTATGATAATTTGGGGAATCTGTCTATGCATCGTTTATGAATTCTGGTTGCTGTATTTCTGAATACCCCTGTGTATGTGGAACCCACTGTTTGCTGATAGGGGTTTTATGATGTCCCTGGGTCAAATCAGACCACGGACAATGGTTGGTCATTAGACCTAAAATGGTCACCTATTCTGGTGGAATCACCTTGGGACAATGGCTTGGCTGAAACTGGGAGTTAGTTACTCAGACTTCGCTGAACGGAGTGGAAAATCCCCAGCAGCAGAACAAAGAAACCAAGGGACTGATGCTGGCTTTTAAAAGCCACCAAGGCTGGGTAGGTCAGGGAGACTCAGGAAAGTTTGGGCAGGAGAGAGGAGCATCCTGTTTAACAGCAGGACCAGCAGAGGTCAGAGAAAGTTAGCTGACAGAGAGAGAGAGAGAAGTTCCAAGTTTCTGAAGAGAAATCATGAGCTGCAGGAGAAGGGTCCTGGATACCCCGAAGAAGTCTATAGAGCGGTAAGGAAACGGAGGCAGCAAAAATGCATATACATGTGTTTATTAGATCTATGTATTCCTCGTGGTAAGTAAAGAGTAATCATGTTTAGAATCGTATGCAAAGGCTGTCTGTACGTCTGTTGGCTTTCATTGTCATGTGTCCCTGAAGAATTAAATGGTAAACCCACACTGTCCAGGAGGTGGAATCCTGGGGAAGAGTGTGCTTAAGCTACAGGGATCACCACTGGTCCCAGGGGCTAGGCAGTTGGACTGCGGGGTCTCAGCTCTTAGGAGGAAGTGCTAAATAGAGAGTATGCCCACAGAATCCAGCCAGGGGCAATGATTATTCCTGCACCCTCTCCAACATACATATGGAGGGGAGTTTTAAGAAAGAATCAAGATGTCTTGTGCACTCCACTTTATCTTGCCGTGTTTTCAATTTCCTCCATCTCAAATGGAATATGTAAAAATTTTTTCCAAAAATATTCAGAGAGTTTCTTGTTTGTGTGTGTATGCTGAAAGGTAGAATCACAACAGATCTTTTAATGGCCATAGCAGTTGCACGTATGGGGTCAAATTTCTGGAAGCCCACTACACAACTGGAACAAATAGTTTGAGCAAACATTGGGGTTCAGATTCACCCTGTAGAAAGGGACAACAAAACGCATACCCAATACTTTAATCCCACATAATCTTTTTGGAATTGAAATGGTGCAAAGGCCATAGGCTGGCCCTCTACACAAAGAGGAATTTCACCCTGGGTATGCAGGCCTAATTTGCTTTAGCTTTTAGTGTGATTGCATGCACAGGAAATGGTTAACAGGCCATTTGTTGACACATTTGTTATGACTGCAGAAGAAGGGTCAGAGCCAAAACTAAACATGATGTAAACTGGCATCGTTCCACTATCCAAGCTGAGGATCTGGCAAACAAGACTTTACAGAGGAATCAAAGTACAGGATCCTTACAAGATCACTTGCACCTGCCTTCACATGGGGCTGTGCGTGTTGAGGAAAATCCAGTGTCCAGATAATGGAAAGAGTGACTAGAAGCATAGGGGGGAAATAAACACAAATTTGCCTTGTTATTCTGAAGTTTCTGAGTTCAAGTTGTGTTGCAATTCACTAGGCAAGAACCAGACAAAAACTGTTTTTTAAGCAAATACATTTTTTACAGCACATTTGAGCAGCTGCATACAATTCTCCCTTACCTTTCCATTCATCTATGGTTCGTTCTTTATTCTCTATCGACTCATCATATAGTTCGGCCTCAGGCTCATCATCAGGATCATGATACTGAACAAAGTAAGCATGTGCGAGTGCTTCTGAGGCAGTTATTCTTTTATCACTGTCTAATATAAGCATCTTCTCAAGAAGATCTACAGCTAGGGCAAAAAAGAAACTCAAATTAAACTTTAAACATATCACGTGGATAAGAGAAAATCTAGAAGTGAAGATATTTCATAGTGAAAGTTTACATAGACCCTCAGAATCCTTTTCCTTGTTCTTGATATTTAGAGCAAGAAAAAGGAAAATTAATGGGAGAAAAAAATATTTCAGACACATACTGTGTCTCCACACACACAGTATATCATTATTTCTCCCAAGATCATGGAAAAAGCATACTTTTGTGCAATACAGCCTGTAGCCTATGAGGATACACATTCAGAGTAGAATTTTCAGCCATTAAACAAGCCTCTGTTTTGGTTGGTGCATGACACAGGCTATAATGGGTGCACGTCAGGTCATTTTAGACATCTGAATCCTGATTTAGACTTCCTTCTAAGGCCCTGACCATGCAAATACTTAAGCACGTGCTTAATGTAGACATATGATGCGTGCACATGCTTAAATTAAGCATATGCATGTGTGTCTGCAGTATCAGGTCCTAAGTGACCTGTAAGATTACACTTGCAATTATTTGTACCCATAAAAAATGTTCATATGACGATTGTAAAATAGCCTTAAAGGGAACAGTCAAAAAATACGTACAAAATGTATTCATTTTAAGTTTGCATAAAACTATACAATATTATACATGAGAGATATCTGCAGGACTGGAAGTGGTTTATATATTATGTTTTTAATATACATATATTATAATTTATATATGAAAATTTAAGTGTATTGCTTTAACATATAAATTATCATTAGATTTTTTGTTTGATTTTTTCTCTGTAATGTATTATATTTCTTACTAGCATCTTTCTCAGATCATACTATCTGCTGCTTAAATTTGTTCTAGTGGCCCAGAGCAAGTGGCAAAATGTTGATTCAGACAATTTATCTTTTAATTCATTTGTATCAGATAACGGCACTCCATTTCCCAATTAAACTGAGAAATCTCAAATCAACACCCTATCAATAAAAATGTTGCTTAACTTCAGTACATTTTCACTATCAGACAAAAATACTAAATTATTAAAAACATTTCTGCTTTACCTTTGCATGGGATTAGAAAAACTGACAAATTGTAACTTTAATTTTTTATTGAGTTGATGCAGAGTAGGATTAAACCCCATATTTTTCTACAGATTTAGCTACATTTTAATTTGACTATTGAGACTGTTGCCTCATTAATTCTCAGTATTTATGTATTTTTTTCTAACAGTCAGTCACATTTAAGAGGAATCCCATTTCAATAAAATATTGATGACCTAATATTAGGTTATCAATATTTTATTTAAATGGGATTCCTCTTAAATATGGAGAGGAGAGTCATTACATTCTAGGATCTTTGATTTGAATCGTTCTGGAGCAAAAAGATGATGGATACTCATTTCAGATAAAACATTTTTGATCATTCTTCTGTTAGGCAGTTCCAAATTTCTCTTTGCTCTAACTCTGGTTATCTTTCTATCTGTGTAGCTATGCAATATTTGACAGGCTTTTACTTTTTGAAAGCAGCCATTTGCCCTCTAACCCATGGATTGCTGTTCACTGGGAGCTACCTGACTTTTCTTCCTACCCAGAACAGGGTCTGAATGGGCTTAATTAGAGTAAGATGGTGGTCTCAGAATCAAGAGGTTTGGTAATGCTTATGGGGTACTGCCCCATTGTCATTCAGCTAGTTTTAATATAGCAAGTGTAAAACTTGAGCTCAGATGCTGGTGAAGGAACCAAATTGCATCAGTCTGAAAACCCTAACACATTCTTACCTAAAGGGTTGGCACCACGAAATACTGCTTTCAAATCCTGTTGAGGCATATGTGGTAGAGATTCAATGTATTTCCTAGCCTGGGAATAAATCAAGGCATATATACAGATTACATTTTTGCTCAATAGTAAGCATGGCAACTCTGGAAAATAAAAATCTCTAATTGCTATGTTTCCTACTCATGGAAGACATTGTCTATACAAACTCATTATGTGCGTGTGTCTAGGTACAGTCTATCATCTTTATATGTCTTATAATTATAAAGCCCACAGGCAAGAGGGTTTTAAAAGGTGGAATTTTCCCCTTAAAGTTATTTCACATGGAAACACTTGTTTATGTTTTCGTCTACCTGCATAACAGGTTTATCACCATAAATCCTAAAACAACCATCATATCTGCCACGTCTTTCAACCACGAAGTCAGCCTATATCTCCTTTCAGTTACCACTGGTAAACAGGTACTATCCTATCCTTCTCATACAGATCACCATTGTCAAATACTAATGTTTAATCAACTAAGGCTCAAATCCTGACCTAAGATGCCTCCAAGGTGCAGAACCTCAGGACCTTTGTAGCTTGCCTTGGCTGTGGGGCTGAACTGGAATCCTCAGGGCCCCCACGCTAGAGACAGCACATAGCACATACTCAGCTGCCCAACCCACATATTGCAGGCAAGGTGCTGGGACTTGACATCATTGAAGACATTGCTTTCCTGATGTCCAAGCTGATGAGCAGGTGACCTACTGGTAATGGGACAGAAGAGACTAAATAGGGTCTTGACGGTAGACAGACAGATCCTCGCAGATGACAGCTCTGAAAATGGAATTGTCAAAGGAGAGAGGACAGAGCATCCCTGCATGCATCAGAAAGAGTCTCTGAGAAAACTGTAGCTTCTTTAAGAAAGGTTGTTAATAATACAGGGATTTCATCCCTGATCATCTCTCTTCCCTATAGATGGGTTATTTCCCCTCTTCACATGTTACTGCAGGAAACTGAGAAACTCTCCAGGGCCCTACAGAAGACAGCAAGAGGGACAGAATATGCAAAGAGCTGCTCAAACTGATGGTGAGCTCATGACGACCAACTCCCTGGCTCCTGGTCAGAGAGCAGGTACTGAGACTTCTGTTTTCCTTCTCCTGTGGATCTGATGATCTTCAGGATCAATTGGCCCTGCACATCCTGGTTACACACTAATAACACTGGTCTACAATTTTTGAGAAGTCGTCTGCTTCAGAGATAAAATGTGGTATTTATTATGTATTTTGATGTGCTGAATTCAAATATGACAATTAAAACAACTGGATTGGCTACTGTTTCTAAGATATTTAAGTTTTTACATTTTATGTCTATGTATATTGTGTAGATAGTAGAGTTTTAATCATAAATTGTAAACCTAGGTCTTTTCATGTGTTTATGGTTGCTTTACATGATAATATTTCACCTGTCCTGTTTATGTAACACTTTAAAAATCAGCAAAAGGGTTATATAAATAAAATTTATTATGAAACAAAAGGCAAAAAACTATTATGTACATAGTTTAGTCCTATTCAGTGTCTACTCGGCGCTTCTTGGCTTGTCTCTTGTATTCATTAAATGGAGCATCTCTTGTCACTGTCCAGCAATAGTCTGCAAGCATTGATGGGCTCCATTTGCCCTGATAGCGTTTCTCCATTGTTGCAATGTCCTGGTGAAATCGCTCGCCGTGCTCGTCGCTCACTGCTCCGCAGTTCGGTGGAAAAAAATCTAGATGAGAGTGCAAAAAATGTATCTTTAGTGACATGTTGCAACCAAGGCTTTTGTATGCCTTGAGGAGGTTTTCCACCAACAACCTGTAGTTGTCTGCCTTATTGTTTCCGAGAAAATTTATTGCCACTAACTGGAAGGCTTTCCATGCCGTCTTTTCCTTGCCACGCAGTGCATGGTCAAATGCATCATCTCGAAGAAGTTCACGAATCTGAGGACCAACAAAGACACCTTCCTTTATCTTAGCTTCACTTAACCTTGGAAATTTTCCACGGAGGTACTTGAAAGCTGCTTGTGTTTTGTCAATGGCCTTGACAAAGTTCTTCATCAGACCCAGCTTGATGTGTAAGGGTGGTAACAAAATCTTCCTTGATTCAACAGGTGGTGGATGCTGAACACTTTTCCTCCCAGGCTCCAATGACTGTCGGAGTGGCCAATCTTTCTTGATGTAGTGGGAATCTCTTGCACGACTATCCCATTCGCAGAGAAAACAGCAGTACTTTGTGTATCCAGTCTGCAGACCAAGCAAGAGAGCAACAACCTTCAAATCGCCACAAAGCTGCCACTGATGTTGGTCATAGTTTATGCACCTCAAAAGTTGTTTCATGTTGTCATAGGTTTCCTTCATATGGACTGCATGACCAACTGGAATTGATGGCAAAACATTGCCATTATGCAGCAAAACAGCTTTAAGACTCATCTTCGATGAATCAATGAACAGTCTCCACTCATCTGGATCTTGAACGATGTTGAGGGCTGCCATCACACCATTGATGTTGTTGCAGGCTACAAGATCACCTTCCATGAAGAAGAATGGGACAAGATCCTTTTGACGGTCACGGAACATGGAAACCCTAACATCACCTGCCAGGAGATTCCACTGCTGTAGTCTGGAGCCCAACAGCTAGACTAGAGCCAATCAACAATTTTAAGCATCATTTTCGTTCTCAGTGACCCAGAATTAGTAAAGTTTGACTAATTTATTTCAGAAGCATTTTGGCTGTAGAGCAGTGAGGAGGTTACCGTGAGCCTTCCTGGTATGTACTCTGGGTCAGGATACAGCCACTGGAGAGATGGAATCCTGCTCTGAACTCAGTTCTCTCTGTCACAACACATCACTGATATTTCTCTAATTTCCCTGCAATCTTTTTAAGCTTTTCAATTATTATGCACTAAAACAAAAGATACTTTAAAGTATTTTGAGAGGTCATTCCAAGCTACTGTCTCATTCAAAATGTATCCTAGTACAGGGTTAATCTTTAACTTACAACAAACTTCTGAAACCAGAAGTAGCAATATATTTCTTTCTACTTTCTATTTTACTGGAAGTTGTCAAGAGGAGTTGGACCAATATGGCTGCCATTACCAACATATTTCAAAATATTTTTCCTCTTTTTATTATGGAGGTTGGCAACTCAGCTTTCTAAAAGTGTGATTGCTCTTACCAGTGGAAACCAGTCATCTACAGAGAGTACAGGTTTAAAGGACAGAGAACAAGATTAATTTCCCCTCCCCTGAGACTATATCCCTGAAAGGTGTTGTGCACTCCTGGGAGATGATACTGAGCATGTTCTCCTCCCATAGTTGGTAAGAGAGCTCAGCACCTCAGAGAATCAGACCTTTAGGAACATATGTTCATATAACTTGCTGTGCAGTTTTTAAATATATAGCAGCTATACTTTCTTGCATGGAAACTATGGGCTAAAATGGAAATCAACCATTACTCAACAGAAATCATCAGACATCTGTGCATTTGACCATATTTGTGCCTAATCTGTGCTGATTTATTAACATCCCAATTCCTCATTTAAAAAATCCATCAGTGATTGTAGGAGACCAGGCCTGTTTTGTCTTCCAGCTATCTCCAACTGAGACCAATATTAATTTGGCTGTACTTTGTTTACTCACCAGCCTTTCCTCCATGTCCTTGTCATCTCCACAGAAACCCACCCGTTGGAGCCCAGAATATTTAAATAATTCAGAATCTGCAAATACTGAAAGTGGGATTATGGGCTAATCCCAAATTAAGATATCATATCTTCAAACTAACTCAGAGACTTGTTCGGAAACATCTGGTGAAGTTTATATAAAGATTCCCTGCATTTTTCCAGTTTTTTAAATCCTCTGTTTATCAATGAAAATAAGTTTGGATTCTTCATTTAAGTCTTGATCCTGCTTTGAGTGGAGTGTGGCTGGAAATGCACAACTGTTGCTCTTCAAGTACAAATGGAGGCCACAAGCAACATTAAAAAGTAGACATAGTCCTCTGAGCAGAAGTTGAAAAGTAAAAGGAACAGGATGCAGGTGGAGAATGGGCTTACTTGAGGAGATGGGAAGGTAAGTGCTATCCTCAGCCTGAAAACAAGGCATATAGTTATGGACCAGCTTCCCTGGTATTACTCCAGTAACTTGGAGGTAATACAGCAGGACTCTCATTAACTGGGGTCTGCTGCTCTTGGTTCTCCTGTACTCTGTATGTGCACAGCATTTCTTCACTTGTACACATAACATTTTTAACCTAGGATGAAGCTATAAGGAAGCAAAATAAAACCTTCTACTTTACCTAGATTAAGAAACTGACAACAGGTTTTTTCAGTGTACAAGAGAGGAGGATGGGCTTTCATTTTAAATTTAGAGCGAGAAAGAGGGATTTTAACCAAGAGCCAAATATTTTGAGAAACTGGTGAACACTCGAAGGCCTCACTGACTATGCCAGGTTGCTCCATTGTTTTGTCTGACCCATCAGGCTAAAAAACTCAAGTACAGGCCAGATCTCTGGTAACGTTAGGGCCAGCAAAGGCCCTTATACTATTGCTGCTGGTGGTGCCCAAGTTGCAATATAGGGCAAGCCCTGGGGCTGATCTAATTTGTGCCTCCTAGTGCCATTTCCCCATGGGGCTTGAAGTAGTGAGGAATCGCCAAGTGCAGGTCTCCCGTGGTCACACTTCCATTCATCTCATCCCTTTCCTGGTCCCCAATATGCACCGCCACCCTGCTCCAGAATTCCCCTGTCCCAGGGCTTCTTTGGAGGTGATATAGAGATGGCTCTGCCCTGGGTAGAGGTGTATGTTCTGCAGTGGGGGGAATACACCAAAGATGTGGGGAGTCATAAAGGAGGCAGGGTCTGTATAGACCTTTTGTGATTACTTTGGACCAGCTAACATCCAATGCAAGGGGTGAATTCCTCCCCCAAATTCCCAATTGCTTTAGGAAAATCAGAATTTTAATAATCAAGTTTTAGATCTACAAATACACCAAAATGCAGATTTTTAAAGCTTCCTAAACCTCATTTCCCATCACATGATCTTCCAAGGAATCACAAAAGACACCTCTGCAAAAAAAACATGAACTATATACACCTCTACCTCGATATAACACTGTCCTTGGGAGCCAAAAAATCTTACCATGTTATAGGTGAAACTACGTTATATCGAACTTGCTTTGATCCACCGGAGTGCGCAGCTCCCCCCCTCCACCCCCCGAGCACTGCTTTACCGCATTATATCCAAATTCGTGTTATATCGGGTCGCGTTATATTGAGGTAGAGGTGTGTGTGTATATATATATATAAAAGATTCCTGGCATCCATTGATTAGACTTACTGAGCTTTAGTCAGTGAACATCTAAGAACATGCAATCGTTTGTTATTAAGCGAGTTTCATATTTGCAGATAAGATAGTAAAATATTTGTGTAAAGCTCTGTACGGGAATATCAAACAAATGACATTTGTACAGGCAAATTAGTGCCCAACTGGGACACTCTCACAAAACTAAACAGACTAGCCCTCCAGATAAGTCATAGTCCTAGGAATTTAACCTGTAAGGAAATATTACAGTGGTTACACCATTGGCCTGCTAAACCCAGGGTTGTGAGTTCAATCCTTGAGGGGGCCATATAGGGATCTGGGGCAAAAATCTATCTGGGGATTGGTCCTGCTTTGAGTAGGGGGTTGGACTAGATGACCTCCTGGGGTCCCTTCCAACCCTGATATTCTGTGATTACCACCAGAAATAAACCCACCCTTTGGGGCACAATCACACACATACACACACAATCTGACTCATTAAGGTGGCTCTGAAACAAAAGAAATGAACTATGAAAAGATAAAAGCCACTATAATAAGAAGTCTATTCTCCCCATCAGTGAGCCCACAAAATTACTCTGAGCATTAACGAGTTACATATGATACATCTCTGAACCTAAGATACGTGCAAAACACAGAGTTTGTACTACACTGGCCTCAAGAAAAACCAAGTGACCAAGCATTGGAGAGCCCTCCCTACATTTTTTGGCTGGCCCAGTCTCTCAGCACAGGGTATGGAGGGAGAGCCACCTAATTCCTGCCTCAACTCTTCCCAGGAGCCTGAATGCTCACAAACTGTGGGGTTGCCCCAAGCCCATAACGCTTACATTTAAAAAAAATAAAAAGCTGGAAGTTGCAAGAAAATAGAGTGTTAGCCTAGCCATGTTAGTTTCCTCAATTGTTCAACAGATATGAATATACCGGTAAGAAAAACATTAACACACACAAAGGCAAAAAACCAAAAACAAAACAAACAAAAACAAAAAAAAGCCTTCACAGAATGAGAAATAAAGCACTGTTAGAAATCCAGCAAATTAGCAAGAAGGTGTTAGACCAGCTTTATTTACTTGTCACCTATACAGCTCTTAAATTCTGCATTAAGTGTTGGAGTAGCACATTGAACACAGAGGTAAAATATTGACTGCCTGTGTGACAGTCCATCATGCTCCTATGCCACTGAGCGCCTCAGAAAGCAGTCTCATGACCACACAGATTTCTCCACCAAAAATGCGTTCTTTCTCCTTGAGGTCTGTCCTCTGATGTTCTAGACAGTAAAAGCAAGCAAAGGTGGTTGCTCCAGGGACTATTCCGGGAGCCATGTAAAGGATTTAGCCATGTAAAATATGTAAAATACGTAACTAAATGAGCTAAGCCAAAGTTGTTACTGCTGAGAAGGTATAAATATGCTGTAGTTTATCTCACCAGATGTTTATTATATTGTGCCCATCACCATAGCATTTCAGTGCCTTGACAGCCCAACCCAGGTCACAAGTCTCAGCTAATTAACACTCCTAAGGACTTCCCCTGGGGCCTCTGTTGTTACTGCTTAAAAATCTAGCTTCTTGATAAAAAAAAATTAAAGAAATTATTATAGATTTAATAGGGAAACTCACACAAAGAGAGACAGTAGTTTGGACAGAAAATATTTGTTTTAATGGGTTATTCTATTCATGCATCTTATGCATAGAATTTTAATTATAAAATTATGCTTTTGGTGTCGCATAATGAAAGTGGATCCCATATAAGTAGTCAGCAAAGGTGAGCGCATATGAGCCACAAAACTGGGATCCAAACAATATAGCCCTACTCAGAACACAGTGGTATTTGGATCCAGCATTTTTGTTTTGATGTATCTCTAGTGATGAGGGTGCAAAAACTAAACAGAAATCAGTTGATAATAATCTAATGTTCTTTGCTAAACATCAGTTTTATTTATTTTTCAACGTACTGCAGAAAAACAAAGGATCATCCAAATTGACTGCAAGATTACTGAATACATTCTCACATATTCAGTGATTGTTTTTTCAAGAACTAAAACTAAACTCTAACGTTTTTAAGAGCACCTAAGCAACTTAGGAGATAAGTCTCATTGAAAGATGAAATCTTCAAAGTTACTTTTGAAAATTTTTACCCCACTTGCTGAATGTTGCCACTAGCAGCAAAAAAGCAACGATTTTAAACAGCTTTTTGTATTTGGAATTGAGCAGCACGCTATCTAACACAACCAATGGCATACCACCCCAATTATTATGAAAAAGTAAATTATTAACTCAGCTTAATTATGGAACGGTGAACTCACATGTTCCGATGATATTTTCTTGAGAAGTTCAGAACTAGGTGTTCCCACAACTTCCATTATTCTCTTTAGTTGGTCAATATCTGCAAGTATTCAAGAAAACTCCAGGAAAGATTGTAAAAGTAAGCAACAGACAAGCCTTGTGTGTTTAAATAAACCCTGAACTCCTGCACAGATGGTCAGATCCTCAGGTGGAGGAAAGGACACCGTTCTATAGACTGCAATGGAGTTAGCCAATTTATACCAACTGAAGATTAGGTCCAGAGTGCCTTATTGTCCACTGCCCAGAACCTTGTGTATTCATTCACACATGTGGAATGTGAGTGTAATATGCTACCACCAGTGTAAGGTCCCAATTCAACACAGCCATATGCCTAACTTTGAGTTGAATGGAATTAAAGCATGTGCTTAACAACTTCAGCCTAGCTCAAGTGCTTTGCTGAACATGGATGACTGCTGACTCAGGGGCTGAGTGGAGAATTCTATCTGGGTAGCATATTACATCCACTTTACACTGGGGCAAAGGAGTGTAGAACCAGGCCCTTAATCTTTAAAATGTACATCTTATGAGTTAGTATATGATCTGAAAAGTGAACCACATAAACACTTCCTCTAGTGATTCAAGATTAATTTAAAGTTGGAGTGAAGTTGATGAAACACTACAACCCTAGATTGTATTTTACAAAGGGAAAATAAAAATAAAAAAAAAACCACCACACACCCTGGTAAGTCTATATTATGTAAAAATTCTATTTTTGGAAAGAATATACACCAGCTTACCAAAATAGTCAGAAACACCACCTTAGTCAAGGGATGCGAAGCAACAGGTATTATTAAGAACATTGGAGTGATGCTCTGGTGCCATTGTTGACAATAGGGTCTGACTGATTTAAACACTACAGAAAGCTCAATGGCAAGATGTTACCATATCTTAGTCGTTTTTCAGGGATCTATAATATCATCATGCCTTTTCCAAACATGGCCATAGTCTAGCTTTAGCTGCAATGTTAGGATTTTTTCACTTTTTCAGAGTAGTGAGAACAGTCAGGCCTGGTCAACGCTACACAGTTAGGTCGACGTAAGGTAGCTACTATGGCCTGGTCTACACTACGCGTTTATACCGAATTTAGCAGCGTTAAACCGATTTAACCCTGCACCAGTCCACATAATGAGGCCCTTTATATTGATATAAAGGGCTCTTTAAACCGGTTTCTGTACTCTTCTCCGACGAGAGGAGTAGTGCTGAAATCGGTATTGCCATGTCGGATTAGGGTTAGTGTGGCCGCAAATCGATGGTATTGGCCTCCGGGCAGTATCCCACACTGCACCATTGTGACCGCTCTGGAAAGTGGTCTGAAATCTCGATGCACTGGCCAGGTAACAGGAAAACCCTGCGAACTTTTTGAAATTTCATTTCCTGTTTGCCCAGCGTGGAGCTCTGATCAGCAACGGGTGGCCCATAGCAAGTCCCAAATCCAAAAAAGAGCTGCCAGCTATGGACAGTAGCGCGGGACATACTGGAATCTGAATCGCTGTATGGGGAGACAAATCTGTGTCTATCAGAGTTCCGTTACAGAAGTACGAAATGACAAGCATTTTGAAAAAATCTCTAAGACCTATGACAGTCAGAGGCCACAGCAGGGACTCAGTCACAGCGCTGAGTGACAAGCATATACGGAAAGCAAAGAATCAAAATATGACGCTCATGGAGGGAGGGAGGGGGGACTGAGGACTCCAGTTATCCCACAGTCCTGCAGTCTCCGAAAGCATTTGCATTCTTGGCTGAGCTCCCATATGCCTGTAGGGTCAAACACCATTCTGTCCCCAGGGTGGTTCAGGGTATATTCATCGATTTACCTACACCCTCCCTCCGCCGTGAAAGAAAAGACAGCAGTATCCCCAATCCCTCTTCCTTTCCTGCTTGGGATGCGATCGGTATCAACTGATGGGCAATGGCTAAAAACCGTCTCATCATCCTGTGACGTGCTTGCTGGCGCCGTCAGTGAGGTCGGGCCGGGGCGCCTGGGTAAAAATGGGAATGACTCCCTGTCATTCCTGGCAGAAGGTGCCAAAAGCTGGGTAACACATCCTCATCATAGCAGCTGGAGCCTGACTGCTCCATCAGCACCCCCCTTTCGTGTCTAAAGAAAATGATTCTGTACTCCTGGACTATCATAGCAGCTGGAGGCCATGCCCCTCATTTTATCTCACTAAAAAGTCAGTGTTTCTTATTCCTGCATTCTTTATTACTCATCACACAAATGGGGGGACTGCCACGGTAGCCCAGGAGGGGTGTGGAGGAGCGGAAGCAACGGGTGGAGTTGTTGCAGGGGCACCCGCCTAGAATGGCATGCAGCTCATCATTTCTGCCGGATCTCTGGGGCTCTGACCAGAGCGCTGTGCTCTCTGGCCTCTCTAGTAGACTTGCCCCCATATTCTAGGCAGGACTGACTCTATTTTTAGACAAAACATAAAGAAGGAATGACCGGGAGTCATCCCATTTTTGTCCATGCACCCCCGGCTGACCTCAGCGAGGCCAGCCAGGAGCACCCATGACAGCAGCAGACAGTACAAAATGATTGATAACCGTAATCACCCAACATTTATTCCAAATTGCAAACGGTACAAAATGACTGATAACCATCATACTCATCACCAATTTTTAGACAATGGCAGATGGTACAATAGGGATGGTACATCTCTGCTACCTTGCAAAGGCAAAATGAATGCTGCTGTGTAGCACTGCAGTACCGCCATCTGTCAGCAGCATCCATGTACACATTACGGTGACAGTGACAAAGGCAAAACAGGCTCCATGGTTGCCATGCTATGGCATCTGCCAGGGCAATCCAGGGAAAAAGGGCGCGAAATGATTGTCTGTTTGTTGCTTTCACGGAGGAAGGATTGAGTCATGACATTTACCCAGAATCACCAGCGACATTGTTTTTACATCATCATGCATTGGGATCTCAACCCAGAATTCCAATGGGCGGGGGAGACTGCGGGAACTGTGGGATTGCTACCCACAGTGCAACGCTCCAGAAATCAATGCTAGCCTCGGTACATGGACGCACACCACCAAATTAATGTTCTTAATGTGGCCGTGTGCACTTGACTTTATACAATCTGCTTTACAAAACTGGTTTATGTAAAATTGGAATAATCCCATAGTGTAGACATACTCTATGTAAGTGCCCTACTACACTGACATAATAATGCCACCTCCACAAGAGGTGCAGGGCTTAGGTCGGTGAAGTTAGGGTGATGCAGTGTCTCTGTAGACTCATTACTTACATGGGCTGTTGGCTGTCTTGTCAATTTCATGGCTCCAGAAAAGAAAGCTGGATAGCTACAGCCCAGCTCCCCCCAGCACCACACTCCCAGACGGCTGCTGCCCAGACACTCCCTAGTTCCCACTCAGGGAGGCAAGAAGCCCAGGTGGCTCCAGCAGGGAGCTGCATGGAGCTGAAAGCCCTGGCTCTCAGTCCCCTAAACTGTCTCTCTTCTGATCAGTGGAAGCGTTCCTGGTGAGGACGCGCACCACCAACAGAAGAAGGTTAGCATGGACATCAGCTTCTGCAATAATTACTGTGGTGGCTGTAAGTTCACCTAACATAGGTTGAGTTAGGACAGTAGTGTAAGCATGCCCTTAGTGTGGAAAACAACAGAATCTGATGTACACTGTGCCCCTGTTTTGTATGCAGAGAGGTTTTGTGATGTGATCTAGCAATCATTTCTTTATCATCCAGTCTTCAGTCTCCTTTTTTACTTCCTCTGCATTTCCTTTTACTATTATTCTACCCTACTCAGCAACTGCCTTTTCTGCCCTCCTATCAGTCAGCGAAACAACACAGGCTGCAATAGAGCCCATCAATATTGCACTATGAACCATAATAGTCCCACTAGTTTATGTTGGAATGAGGGATTTTTATGTTGCCTCTCTTGCCTACATACAAATAAAAACAACAGTTCTACAACAGTAAGTGACATGCATATTAATTCAATTTTAATAAATGCATGTTGTTTTTGAGAAGCTGCACAAATGAAAGAAATCAATCCTTCTTCAACTAGGTCATTATTTAAATATCAGGCAAAAAATAAAGATTGCATGTAGCTTCTTGTGGTTTAAGAAAACCTGTTATTGCTTTTCCTTCTGATGGTTGTTATGTTCAGCAGTCATATATAGTAAATTGAACAATTAGCAAAGCTCAGTTTGCTGTATTGAAGGCTTGTTACCTGGCAAATATAGCCTTAAGAACATTTTGGTGATTAGAGAACATGAAGAACTGTCGTGCATTTGCACTTCATGTAACTGCATTTTATGTTAAGGATACAGTCATTTCCTGGAAAAAGAGCCTTGCCTTTCAATAGCTCTGCCATGATGCATCCCACTGACCAAATGTCAACTGCCAAAAATAAAGAGAGAGAGATATGCATGATAAACATAATAGAAATGGTTAAATGCAGTTGCTTTTTTCTGTTGAGACTATATTGTTTGTAGTTTTAAAATAAGTATCTTACTTTACCTGTTTGATTATAGTGCATCCAGTTTAACATGATTTCTGGGGCTCTGTACCATCTTGTTGCTACATATCCAGTCATTTCATCATCAGTTTGTCGGGCTAAACCAAAGTCTAAAATCTACAGAAGAAAAAAAATAAAGATTTCTCATTATTTTTATTATAGGAGTTGATTTGTTCCCTGTGTTTATTTCTGGCTTACTTCAGCCATCAAAACACCTCAGCTGGCAATGAATTCGACCCTCAACATTTCATACCCAGCCCAAGTTTGCTCCCAATCTCATGCTTTCTGGTAATACTAAGAAAAATGGAGTCTTTAATGACTAAGAACCTGATCTTGATGTCAGTGGACCAACTTATGCAGTGCCCCATTAAAGTAATCGGGGCTATGTGCTGGTGCCAGGGTCTCTCCATGGTAATATGATGACAGAGTTGGAGATTAAAAGGAATTGGACCCTTTTACACGAACTCTGAATTTGACCTTCAATTTATTTTTCCTGTAATATTACATTGATAGCAATAATCACCATTAGTATATCAGAGCTGAAGAATATCAACAAAGAAAATTAAGCCTGAATAGTATAGGTATAAATGCCAACACCCAAAAACATCAGATCATGACATATTAAAAGCACCACTGTATAACTCACAAATGCCCCAACGTTTCCTTAGCTCAGCTATTTGTGCTTAGGCCTTGTAACACATATAGCATTTATTCAATCACACACATTTTGATGCCACTAAGAGAGGCATATGTAAGCTGCACAAGGAAAAGCTCAGAGTACCATCTAAGACCTCATAGAAATGAAAAGTGAGTTTTTTTTAAAAATACCACACACACATTTGATGGCACAATATTACCCACTAAATGCCCTCCTTTTGGAAAGCTTATGTCCAAGAGAAAGAATTATGTTTCAGTTTATTTCTTTGCTTTTTGGTATCTACTTCTACTTATTAGTTTTCTCTAAATAGGCAAATAATGAAATACAACATCTGAAGCAAGAGCCATATGAATAATTATTAGAATCTGCAACACTAAGAACATAAGAATGGCCCTACTCGGTCAGACCAAAGGTCCATCTAGCCCAGTATCCTGTCTTCCGACAATGGCCAGTGCCAGGTGCCCATAGGGAATGAACAGACCAGGTAATCATCAAGTGATCCATCCCCTGTCGCTCATTCCCAGCTTCTGGCAAGCAGAGGCTAGGGACACCACTCCTGCCCATCGTGGCTAGTAGTCACTGAGGGACCTATCCTCCATGAATTTATCTAGTTCTTTTTTGAACCCTTTTATGATCTTCGCCTTCACAACATCCTCTGGCAAGGAGTTCCACAGGTTGACTGTGCATAGAGTGAAGATATACTTCCTTTTGTTTATTTTAAACCTGCTGCCTATTAACTTCACTGGGTGACCCCTAGTTCTGTGTTTTGAGAAGTAGTAAACAACACTTTCTTATCTACTTTCTCTACACCAGTCATTATTTTATATCCCTCAATCATACCTCCCCTTAGTCATCTCTTTTCCAAGCTGAAAAGTCCTAGTCTTATTAATCTGTCCTCATACGGAAGCTGTTCCATACCACTAATCATTTTTGTTGCCATTTTCTGAAACTTTTCCAATTACAATATATCTTTTTTGAGATGGGGCGACCACATCTGCACACAGTATTCAAGATGTGGGAATACCATGGATTTATATAGAGACAATATGATATTTTCTGTCATATTATCTATCCCTTTCTTAATTATTCCCAGCATTCTGTTCGCGTTTTTTACTGCCGCTGCACATTGAGTGGATGGTTTCAGAGAACTATCCACAATGACTCCAAGATCTCTTTCTTGAGTGGTAACAGCTATTTTAGACCCCACCATTTTATATGTATAGCTGGGATTATGCTTTTCAATGTGCATTAATGTTAATAAATAAAAAGTAAATGTCATCTGCCTAGGACAAGGAAAGGCATTCCACAACAATGTATTTTTAGATTTTTCATAATTGATCATTTCTTGCTCAAATATGTTGATACACTTGTAATTTCCTTTTTGGCTACTCCTTAAAGCACCACCAATTTAGATTTTCCCATAATAGATTGGCCTCATATAAGTGAATAAGTAATGAAAATAATGAAAAATGGAATGTAACCCAGCCAAAGAGTAGGCGAGGAGAGAGGAGGTTGGGTGGTGTGTAAATTCTAGAAAAGAAGATTTGAAGTCTTCTTTATCACCCTAGAGTATAAAGAGTAGCATGGACTTTTATAAAGAGAATGATCAGGCAAAGACTTCCCATAATCCCTCAAAAATGAGACTCCACATACAGGCATGAAAATATTAAAGGCCAGTCATGATATTTGCTGAGCTTCCTCAACTTCCACTGAGGTGAACGGAAGCTGTAAGGGCTTTAGTCCTCAGGTCAACTGCACTGTACTGGGTGTGTTGTCAACTACTGTGATTTTGTTGCAGGTCTCATGAAATCTGGTGTTTTCTTTAAAATGTCAGAGTAAAGCCGTCATCATCATATCTCTGCTTTCATTTAAAAAAAATGAAGTATGTTCTGATTCTGATGACTATGGAGAAAGGCTGGAAAATGGAAAGGGAGTGTCCCTAAAGGCTGAGAAAACTCAAGCTTTTGGGGATTGGGGCTGGCTTCCTGTTCTGTGTTTATACAACACTTAGCACAGGGGGGTCCTGTTCCACCATTAGGGCTTCTAGGTGCTACGATGATACAAATTATAAACAACCAACAACAACAACGATAATCCAGAAGGCCAACAAACAAACAAACAAACAAAAAATGACCCACGATTTATTTAAAAAAAAAAATCATGATTTTTGGGGCCTGACTCATGACTTTTGAACACCTGGGGCTGGTAATACTGGCGTTTGCTTTACCAAAGTACCCTTTTATATATTTCAGCCAGTTTAATCATCGTTAACTTTCTATAAGTGTAGGTCCTGTACATGTAGGGTAGTTGCTGCATGTAGTGCTTCACCTCAACATCTGGGGCCAGATCCTGGAGTCTTGTCAAGTGGAGTATCAGCTAAAATGTAGGGCCCATAAGCCCATTTGTTAACCTAAGTGCTTCCTATTCTCAGTTTTTAAATGTTAAGAGGATTTTTATTCACAGTAAACAATTTGCACATGGTACCTGAAATAGTAGTTGATATCTGTATCCTCACAAATACTGTTAATACAATTTATTTTTTTCTTTGCCAGTATGGCAACAGTAACTAAATACATGGATGTGCACTAACATCAAAATGGCAGTTAATGTTGGTTCAGAAAAATTCTAGTTTCAGAGATATTACAAGAACCTTCATCACAATAGCATGAATCCTACCCTTAATTCACAGTCTTCATTTACAGCTAGGTTACTGGGTTTCAAGTCCTGTATCAGAACAAACACAGCATTAGTCATGCACACCTAATAAGGTTAAATTAGTATTGTAACAATATCAAGCCTAACATTGGGCAGTGCACACTGCATTGATTCATATTCTCTAGCTAACTGAACTCACCCGGTGGATGATTCCAGCTGAGTGAATATACTATGGAAGAAAAAAAAAAAAAAAGACAAGAAAGCAGGATTAAAAAAAAAGGTGGAAAAAAGGTAATAGTCACTTGTTCTATTCATATATTTTTGTCCACTACGTTTGGTGGTTTTATAAAGAGTTAGGAATGTTTCCTGATCTAAATCTTATCTGAGTAGCAATCACAAATACTAACAGGCAGGTAGCACAAGTGTCACTGACTTGCTCCTAGATATAAGTGTTCTCTCTCTCTTTCAAATATGAACACTTCAGGAAAACTAATCATGAAAATTACACTGATAACCTTAGAGCTGTAATACACACCCATCTATCAAAAGTTGTATATAGTATTTGATAAAAAGACATTCATTTCATTTCAGTTTGGATCTCCATTTTGATCATCTGCATCCACATGCTGCCTTCCTATGCAAGTCAATGGATCCATACCCTAGCTACAAGCTAGACTCTTCACACACAAAATACACGGCTGTGTAACTGCATTTATATTGAAGAGGGATGGTGGGTTCGCTGCAAGCAGATATTCATGTGCTCTTTTTAAGGGAGTCCTTGCTTTTCACAACAAACAAGAGGAACACACTTTTAGGATGCTGATAAGATAAGGTGAAATCTGAGCAAGGACTTTTAAAAAAGAACAGTTCCATATTTCAGGTACAATTACCTAAAGTTTGAAGAGCAACTGTACTTTGAAAAATGACTGTATAAACGGCATCTTGGGGTTTCATGTTTCAAAGTGTGTCTCTTTATCACACTTTGATCAGTTTACAAGTAAAAAGATGTATTTGTTTCTTATAATTTTCAGCCCTGTGAACTTGCCTTGGGATGTGAAAGTCAAGATGGGTTTTTTCCTTCTTGGCACATTAACAACATTAAAGAGGGTATAATTAGGCCTGCAAGATCTTTATTAATGAGCCAATATCCAAGAAAGAAATAACCTGATGTGCTTTTCTTATCCAAGGGGGAGTTTACAGCACTGACAATTAGAAAAATAGACATATATTTTATGTACAAATTGAGCTGATTAGATATGAAATTATTGCAAGTCTATAATATTGTAATCCCGCTATACCGTTTTACAAGTCATAGGCCCCAGTCCTGCAAATGCTTACAGAGGTGCACTTTACACACAAGTAGTCCCACTGAAATAAATGGGGCTACTCACGTGTGTGAAGTCAAACTTATGTGTAAGTATTTGAAGGACTGGGGCCTTGTCTTTAGTTCTGAAAGGAATCTGGGGAGTTGTAAATTTACTATGGTTTATAAAAATAAATCACCAGCGATGTCATGAGTATTTGTAAGTCTATTCAGCTCTGAAAATAAATTTAAATATTGCTCTTCCAACGAATTATTCATTATTACAACATTTTGGTTGCTCAGTATAAAATAAATGCCATCATGCAGCGTGTACCTTAAGACCTCTAAGCAACTGGTAGATGAGAAACTGTATATGGTCATCTGTTAGCTTCTGGCACTTTACAATGTTATTCAAGTCAGCACCCATTAAATTTGTCACAAGATACCTGTAAAAATAAAATAAATTATTTCTGACAAGCAGCAGGTAAATCTAATTTGTTTAATTTAATACTAAATTACTCACTCCCATGTATATCCTTCTCCATCCATCAATAGTGAGATAAAAATCCCCTCCTTCCCCAAAATTAGGAGTTTAATCACTTGCCAAGCTAAGAAAAGATCCTTACAGTCCATAAGACATTTAATGTCTTTTTGCCAGACAAGTTTGTACAAACTCAGTAAGTTGGGCAATTTAAGAAAAAAACATATAACAATGGCAGTTCATAGCCATAGGTATGTGGTCAGTGTATTCTCACTGCAACTATAGCAAGCCAAACAATGATCACAGAACAAGAGAACTGTTGTCCAGGAAAGACCACACTGAATCTATCTGGGCTCCCATCTGTTCCCAGTGAAGTCAAAGGCAAATGTCCCATAAAAAAGTCAGGCCTGATTTTGCTTGTGAGGCTCCTGCTTCAACACAGATTCCCTTCAATGAGTAGAGATGGACAAAATTTGAGTCCCTTGGGACATTCTGATATTTTGAAATTAGTTTTCATTCTAAATTGGAATGATAAGTCAAAATTCACAGAATAGAAAATTCTGAAAAATTTCCATTTGGAAATATCAGAATGTCCCAAGGGACTCAAATTTTGTCCATCTCTACTCATTGAAGGGAATCTGTGTTGAAGCAGTTTTTTTGACTGAAACAAAAAATTTTTGACATTCCTTAATCAAATCTTTCATTTGGTTTGCCAACCAAGATCGAATTGTTTTGTTCTGACTCTGTTCAACATTGAAATGTGTCCACTTTAATAACTATGGTGCCTCATGGGAGCTATAGCTCAGGTACCTCGTGCCCTTATTCACATGAGTAATCCCATGAAAGGAGCGAGCAAGGGTTATGTGATCAGACCCCAAACATCCAGGCTAATACCTATAACTGACTACATTTTAAAAACAAATATTTGAAAATTAAGTTTTTTTATTTATTGGCACTTCAAGTGTTCAAAACATTCTATCAACTTTAAGCAATTAATTTACTGGCTATGCCTTAGATTCTAGATTCTGAGGGTCAAGTATCAGAGGGGTAGCCATGTTAGTATGGATCTGTAAAAAGCGACAAAGAGTCCTGTGGCACCTTATAGACAGAAGTATTGGAGCATAAGCTTTCGTCGGTGAATACCCACTTCGTCAGATGCACGATTCTCAGCGCGTAATCCTGGCCCTATTGACATTAATGGGAGTTTTGCCATTGACTTCAATAAAGTCAGAATTTCACCCAGTGTGTTTCTCCGGAAAGACTGAGGGCCTAATTGTTCTCTCACTTGCTCCTGACTTACACTGGAGTAGTAACTCCACTAAAGTTAATGAAGCTACACCAGTGTAAAACTAATATTAGATGAGAGGAGAATCAGGCCCAGAGATGTCATCACCCACTGCAGAATATTTTCCTGCATTCCTTACATGGCTGACGTCACACATGCTGGCTAGAATAAACACTCCACATCCAAAACAAGGGTAAGGTGATCAGACTACAAATTTAGTGGGACATACAGAAGATCAAATCACATGCCAGGTACAGTAATAGAGTCCCTGCAATCTATTAAGTACCATGCCCTAAGGCCTTCGGGCAGAATCCCCTTCCCCTTTTTTTGAAAAGGGGACCAAAGGCACATTAGTCTCTCAAAGCTCATTTTGGCTGTAGCTAGACAAGAAAACTGTGTATCTGTTTTCCAGCAACACTGAAGCATCTATCTTCATAGCTTACCAATTAGTCAGTCACACTGATGTTAAATTTTACTTACACTTCATTAAAATTTTCTATTGAAGTTGCTGGTGTAAAAACATCTAGTAATCCTATAACCTGAAACAGAAAAGGTGATCTCCTTTTTATTTCAGAAATTCATGAGATAACACATCATTTATGCTAGCTGTCCTTAGAATCCCTGGAACTATGTATATGAACAACATGATTTCACCCTGAATATTTAACAAAACCAGCATAGTACTGTATGAACCTGAATGGAGAGGACTGGTTTTTGTTGTTTTGTTTCTGCCACTAGAAGAAAAATTCGCTCTCAGCGCAAACCAAAATTACATTACTTTATGAAAAAATGGAACCTGACTTCTGACAATCTCAAGTCAAGAAGGAGGAGACCTAATCTCCCATTATAGAACAAGTACTGTATGATTTCAATTTGCTTCTGTTGTATTTAAAGCTAAGTAAAGCTTTACATGTTTTCTTGTAACATATTTACAGAAATAATTGTAACCTCCTTCCAGCATACTTTTCAATCTACTGTAACATCACTATGCGTATTGAGTAATTTCCTGTCAGAGACTGCAATCATTTTCATTTCAGTTTAAGTCTGGGAAATTAACAGGAATTCCCCAATTCAGCAAGGTACTTAAGCATCTGCCTAACTTTAAGTAAATTGGTAATTCCATTGAAATTGATGTGACTGCGTTTAAAGTTAGGCACATGCTAAGTACCTTGCTGAATTGGGGCCATAAATCCTAGCAGCTTGCACCCAGGTCAAAGATCAAACTCAGTGTTCAGATAAGTATGTTATATTCCCATTAACTTCAGTGAGAGCTCTATGAGTGTATATGAGAACAGAATCTGGCCTTAATTTCTCAGTAGAATCCCAAACTGACAAATGCAGATTTGAGTTTTATTTGGGTTTGATTCTTTACTCTGCCCTTCTCTACTAGTGTAACAGCACATTTTCAACAAAAGACACCTTGTTAGTGTCTATTAATACCCATTCATGTCAATGGAATTATTCCCATTGGCTTCAATGGATTTAGGATCAATCCCTGGACCAGCAACCGTTTCTTGGCAAAACAGGGATCACATATACTTTACCAATATAAGTGTAGGTAAAGTAAATTAAACTTCAGTTTATAAACTTTCTTTTATAGAAACAGAATGCAAAGTACAAATTCTTGACTTACATTTTCATGTTTCATGTGCTTAAGCAACCTAAGCTCTCGATAGGTCCTTCTTGCATGAATAAGTGACTGAAAAGGTCTTGAAAGCTTTTTTACTGCCACCTTCTGTCTTGTTTTGGTATCATACGTTGAACTAAGAGAAAATTAAAAAAAAATTAAAAAACATGATCTACCCTGGCATTGCTAGGCAAGGCCTCATGATGTAACAGTCCAAAGTCAACATGAGAAAGTTTGAGCTTATGATTCTATTTCCTCCTGCTTTATCACCTGAAAGTGATCTCTGGGAGAGCTATTTGGAGACAACCTCCAATATTCAAAGATAGCTCTCTTGCAATCCTCCTAACAAATTACCATCTCCTAATGATATTGTTCATCCCTAGGTATTACCCTGTCCCCATCTGGCATAGAAAATAACCAGAGAATTAGCTTCATTAATTTTGCTTTCCAACTCCTGCTCAAACTCAAGGCGCTCTTAGGGAATATAAGGATTTGAAGTCTAGCCTTAAGTGAACAAACTGGAGCCTTTAGTAATTATAGGATGCTGCCACACTGTCTAGCAAATATTAATTATGCCTAGCGAGCATGTGCATGGTATATGACATCTTCATAAATCTACTGACACCAGATTAAAATTTCTAACTAGCCACTGTCAGACTATAAAAGTTGCCTCAGGAACCATTACTAACAAACAAATCACCAGTATAAATGAACATATGTGCAATTAAGGCTCCAATCCCACAAACATTTAAGTGTGCACTCAATGTTACACATTTGAGCAACCCACAGTCTTCAGTGGGAGTACTCAGATACATAGAGTTAAGCATGTCTGTAACCATTTGAAGGAATAGGGACTTAATTTTCAATACAGTAGCAAGTCTATATAACATATGGCAAGCCCCAAACAAATACTGCACATTATGTTGCGAATGAGGGGAAAACTGGTTTGTTTACACTTTATCTCCTGACAATGCATAGGACATTTGAAAACTATTTGTTCAGCTAAATCAATAAATCAAACTCTACCTCCCCTATTTAATACCATCCCTGCATTTTTACTTTCCCTGTAAAATAAAATTAAAGCGAAACTGTGCGTATAAAATGAATGCCCACGATACTCAGCTGGTTTAAATTGGCACAGCTCCTTTACAGCCAGTGGACTGCACCAAGTGATGACCTGGCCCATTATATATTTGAAGTGTTTTTCTCACTTGTCTCACCAGCCCCATCATCCACGCTGGATATTAAAACTGAAATTTGTGAAATCTAGTTTCCTTTCCACTATTTATGCTCTTCACTCTTCGCATTTAATTCACCTTGGACAATAAAAATAAACTATTCAATTTTGTTACTTTATATTTTTAGTTTCATTTCTGGTTCTCAGATGTTAGCAGTATGCCGTGCTGTTCAGGCTGCAAACACTGCTGGGAAATACTTCTTTTAATGGGCTTTTTCCTCACAGAAATTCTAAAGCATTAATTTATTGAAAACATTGTTACTGATGTTATTTTTATAAAAGCTAACTCTGCGACCTATCTTAGCAGCGTCCCTTTCAGATGTGATCTCAGTCAACCCAGAACGCTCAGTGGTTATAAGCATTTATTTGCTACCTGGAAGTGGTCACGAGATATCAAGCTTGAGCAATAATGTTGTTTTGGCACTGTTCACAACCTTCTGCTCAGTGTAATTTTAAATCACTACTTAATTTAGAGAGACTGTTTCAGTGTTGCTTACTTTGATTATTTAGTGCTTTTCTGAAAGCTCCAGCTGCTTAAATCATGAGATCATTTGAGAATCTGACCTTTCATTTCCTCAAAGAAGTAATTTTCCAGACTTTATGGTTGCAGAGAAAAGCAAGAACACATGAAGCAAGAGTAGCTGAATGGCTCAGAAACCAGAAGTCAAATGAAAAGAATGCAAAATGTAGTATTTTAAAACAATCTCATGGTTTTCAAACCAATTTCATGATTTTGGAATCCTGACTCATGATTTTGGAATACTTGGGATTGGCAATACAGCTGTTTATAAATAAAAAGAATGGTTTATGTTTATGAATTGCATGACATAGTAAAAATTACATGATCATTCTGAATTCTTAGTCTCTTTCAGTGTGCTTCTGAATCAGTTCAGAAGAAACTAACGATTTTACTTTATATCATTTACATATACAGGGCTGGCTCTACTGTTTTTGCCGCCCCAAGCAGTGCGCCAAATTGCTGCCGCGGATGGCGGGGGAAGTATGTGTGCCCTTAGGGCAGCACGTGTGTTTCTGCGGCGGCGGCAATTCAACGGCAGCTTCTGTCTTCAGCCAGAAGACAGAAGCTACGCTGCCACGGACAGCTGAATATAGAAGCTGCCGCCAAACTGCCACGGTTGCAGAAATGCATGTGCCACCCCAATGGCACACGGACTGCCCCAGCTGTCCGTGGCGGCAATTCCGTGCGCTCCTTGGGGGCAAAAACATACAGACTGCCGCCCCTTGCAGATTGCCGCCCCAAGCACCTGCTTGGAATGCTGGTGCCTGGAGCTGGTCCTGTTTACTTATATATATTTACCATTCCAATCATGAAATCGGTTTCTGTACAGTATGTGATGACTGTTGATTATTTTATTCATGCTATGCCATAAAGGTGAGTGAAAATGACAATGTGTTTATTTTTTATAAAAACAAAACTGCTAAATAGAGACGATATCACAAAGTTTACAAACATCAGTACCTTGGAAAGGATCCAGAAGAGACTGCTCTTAAAGCAGCCTCTGTTTACTGATTTAGGGAGTGAAGTCTAGGGAAAGAGCACATATGCCATCAATCCAACCACAAGGAAATGTGCCATAAGAGCAATTGGCAGCATGGCAGAATCAGGAGGGAGCTATGTTGCAGTCCCAATGTAAAGAAGCAAGCATTTCCCATTATCAGCTTTGGATAAGTACCGCTAACAAACAAAATAAACTAACATAGGGAACTGAAATATTCCCTTCATTTCTCACCCCCAAACAAATGCTTTATTATTTGATGGCACTTCAAGGAAGTTAGTAAATGCAACTTTCAGGGAGCCACATTTACCCTACAAAGCAAAGAGTGCTTCTTTTGTCTACTAGGAAACACACAATTATGTACAGGTACATACGTAAGAATAAATCTATAAAAAATATGAAAGGTAGCGAGATAAAAGGAGAGAGGATGAGTAATGGTCTTCAGCAAAACAACATACTAATGTCATTGCTACAGGAACAACGCTTACTCACTCTACAAATGGTGATGCGATATATTATGGTTTTGCAATGCACTATCACTTGGATAGTGTTCCTACATAGCTTATGTAATGCTCACAAGGTATGCAAGAACTTTAGCTTTGCTTTAACTCCAGCACAACCAGCGTCAATTATTTAAGATGAATTTACAGCTAGCATATGAATGCCAAAGCAGCAAACAGCTATTATATTAACTTACATTGCATATACTGTATTAAACATATCATAAAATTGCACATATCTGCTTCTTATGATTTTTCTATATAGTCATGTCACTTTAGTTTACTAGCAAAGAAACCTAGTTCTTAACTACAAACATTATTCAATGTCAATATAAATCTATTACCAACACAATTTATAAAATAAAAATAATCAGTATACTAACTATACTCAATCATTGGGCTACCGGGGAGATTTAGTCTAATCTTTGTCTTTCAGACCTCCATCCTTCAAATACTTATGCATATGAGTAACTTTACACACAAGTATAAGTTTTTGGGGGGAACGGTTATAGACATTATGACTGAAGTCACTGTGACTAATCACACATGTAAAGTTACTCGTGTGTGCAAATGTATGCAGTGTTAGAGCCTGGGAATGGTTAGCTCTCTTAGTGCAGCGACCATGTGGTATCTCTATCTTACATCGCTTTTGAGTAGACTACCAGTGCTTAAATAATAAAGATCTGTCACTATTGCAAACCTAATATACTATTGAAGATCAAGCTGCATTTTATTCCACCTTTCATCAAAAAAGAAAAACTGTCAGGTAGCTATAGATTATGGAATAAGAAACTATAATTAAACCTATCAACTTCTAAGCTGCACATAAAATTTACTTTAAAAAAAAAAATAGTGCCATCAAGATGCATGCATAAACCCAAGCAAACAATCTCATTTACATTACCAACGTCTTTCTCTTCCCTAAGTCCTCCCATATCTTGTTTGCTCTCTCCATAATGGTCAAAATTTTCAGAGGCAGGACTTGGGCTTCTAAGTCACTTTTGAAAATCCCACACTTAGGCCATAATATAGACTTAGGAGTCTAGAAAATGTTGGTCATCATGCCTAAATTTAGCCTCTAATCTTGCAAAGAGCTACATGCAGCCAGGCGTTAGATCTTAAAGGTCTCTGGAACAAGCAACCGTTTTACTCTATTTGTAAATTGCCATGCTCATTTTGGCACTGGATAAACAATTAACAACTTTATTAATCGTTACAAAGCTGGAAACACAAAGGAAGCTGCTCATTTGCCAAATAGCATGCTGAATGAATTGTACTCTTTGCAGAAAAATGTGTTCATCTTTGGTATTTGTCTTTGCTGAGAGCTGTAGTTCTCCAGAGCATCATTTTATAGTTACTTTTTTCACCAGACCTCCAGAGGGTCCCGCTACAAGCAGAGGTGCCGACTTCCCCTCTTTCCCGTGGGTGCTCGACACCTACCCCTGGCCCTGCTCCCCACTCCACCCCTTCCATGAGGCCCCTCCCCTGCCCTATGGCTATAACCACTACGTAGCCCTTCCTGTTTCAGTGACGCTCCCCTCTCACCAAGATCCTTGCAGCAGTGCAACTTGGTTGTCTCCTTCCTGTCCCCGGGAAAAGCACTCAGGCTGTCTATTATCAGCACCAGGGAACCAATTCTGTCCCAATTCCCCTACCCCAAGTACCCGCACAGCATTTTTCAAACTCTCCTTTTTTCCCCCTCTTTGTAATCATTGTCCATCTGCTGCTCACCCACGTCTCTCATCGCACCCCTGGCGCATATCATCCATCCATCTATCTCCTCCTCCTCCCCCCCACTTCCTTCCCCTCAATGGCTCCATTTCCACATCCTTGTTACTCTCCCCCTCTACATGCTCCTCTTCATCTCAATCTCCCTGCTCTTCCTACCAGAACAAATCCAGATCCCACATCCACACTCTCCTCTGCCTTCTCCTCCTTACTTCTGGTGACATTTGCCCCAGCTCTGGCCCTCCCTCTTCACCTCCTACGCTCATCTCTGCCACCACTTCCGCCCTTCTTGTGTCCCCATTTGTAACCTCACGCCCATCCTCATCCTTCTCCTCTGCCCTTCTCTGGAACAGCCATTCCATCTTTCCAACCTCTTCATATCTTGCTCCCGCCAGCTCCTGGCTCTCACAGAGACCTGGAGTCCTTCATCTTACAGAGGCCTCTTCTTCTCCCACTCCCCACCCTGAATCAGCCCAGGTTGGGGGTGCTGGACTTCTCCTTTGCCTTTCCTGCTGCTTCCCACCTCTCCCTCCTCCCCGTCCCACCCTTTCTCCTCTTTTGACCAGCATTGCATCCAACTCTCCTCTTCTCTGCCTCTCAGTGTTGCTGTCACCTACTGCGCACCAACTCTTCCCCATCAGCATTCCTCTCTTTGACTCTTGGCTTTCTCTGTCTTTTACCACTCAGTCTTCTTTTGTTCAACATCTTCATTAATGATCTGGATGATGGGATGGATTGCACCCTCAGCAAGTCTGCAAATGACACTAAGCTAGGGGTAGAGGTAGATATGCTGGAGGGTAGAGATAGGGTCCAGAGTGACCCAGACAAATTGGAGGATTGGGCCAAAAGAAATCTGATGAGGTTCAACAAGGACAACTTAGGAAGGAAGAATCCCATGCACCGCTACAGGCTGGGGACTGACTGACTAAGCAGCAGTTCTGCAGAAAAGGACCTGGGGATTACAGTGGATAAGAACTGGAAGCATCAGCAGTGCCCTGTTACCAAGAAGCTAACAGCATATTGGCTGCATAGTATGACACACTGCCAGCAAGTCGAGGGAAGTGATTATTCCCCTCTATTTGGCACTGGTGAGCCACATCTGGAGTACTGCACAGTTTTGGCCTCATCACAGAAAGATGTGAACAAACTGGAGAGAGTCAGTGCACAACAAATGATTAGGGGATGGGCACATGAGAGAGCTCAGGAACTGTCTATTTAGTCTGCAGAAGATAAAAGAGTGAGGGGGATTGATAGTGCCATCAACTACTGAAGGGGCTCCAAGAGGATGAAGTTGGCTGCTGTCAGTGTAGCAGATGACAGAACAAGGAACAATTGTTTCAAGTAGCAGTGGGGGAAGCTAGGTTGGGTATTAGGAAAAACCATTTCACTAAGAGGTGGTGAAGCACTGGAATGGTACCTATGGAGGTGTGGAATCTCCTTCCTTGGAGGTTTAAACTGGCTTGATAAGCCCTGGCTGTGATGATTTATTGGGATTGGTCCTGTTTTGAGCAGGGGTTGATAATGACCTCCTGAGGTCTCTCCAACCTAATCTTCTTATGTCTATAAAAAGCACAAGATCCTATTGCACCTTAAAACTAACAGATGCATTGGAGCATAAGCTCCACATGCATCTGACGAAGTGAGCATTCACCCACGAAAGCTTGTGCTCCAATACATCTTTTCTTTAGGTTGTGACAGACCAGGCCACGGGTGCAGAAGTCTGGTAGAGGCCAAATATACTTCACTGATGAGTAGTTTTCTGTTCCTGATGACCAGAGCAAGGTCTGATAGATAGTCAGGAACTTGCTAGAACCAATTAAGGCAGACAGGCTGATTAGAACACCTGCAGCCAATCAAAGCAGGCAATCCGGCACTGGTTTTAAAGAGCTCTCCCCAGTCAGATGGGAGACCAGAGGAGAGGAAGTGTGCTGAGGATTGGGACAAGAACACAAGACTAGACTGAGACGGAGTTTGCTGGGGATTAAGAGTACCAAGCGTTATCAGACACCAGGAGGAAGGTCCTGTGGTGAGGATAAAAAAGGGTGTTTGGAGGAGGCCTTGGGGAAGTAGCCCAGGGAGGTGTAGCTGTCACACAGCTGTTACAAGAGGCACTATAGACAGCTGCAAATCCATAGGGCCCTGGGCTGGAACCTAGAGTACAGGGTGGGTTCCCCCCAAACCTCCCAACTCCTGATCACACACAGGAGGAATTGATCCAGACTGTGGGAGATCACTGAGGTAAGCAAATCTGCCAATAAGCGCAGGACCCACCAAGGTAGAGGAGGAACTTTGTCATAGGTGCCACAGGACTCTTTGTTGCTTTTTACAGATCCAGAGTAACATGGCTACCCCTCTGATACTAGGATTCTATACTCATCCCTGGTGACTTGAAGTTTCATGCAGATGACCCATGCGACCCCTTGGCTGCATGTTTCTTTGCCCTCACCTCTTCTTTTGACCTGCAGCCCCTGTTCAACTCTGTCTGTTGCCATTCACCAAAAGGGCATTCACTGGACTTGGTCTTCACCATGCACTGCTCTCTCTCTGATCTTTCCCTCTCTCCATCCACCACCTAGTCTCTTTCAGCATTACCCATCAGTACCCCTTCCCTCCCCCAACACTGTCACTTGATCATTCTGTGACTTCCAATTCATCAGCATTGATGACTTCTCATCTGTTCTCAGTTCTCTCTCGCCTGCCCTCTCTTTCCCTTTCTTCCATTGATATGGTTGTTGATGCTCTAAATTCTTCACTCCATCTTTGACTCTTTTGCTTTTCTTTCCCATCACAAGCTTTGCCCTACCAATCCATAGCCCTGGCTTGCCCCCAACATCTGCTTCCTGCGCTTCAGCTCTTGTATTGCAGGGCATCTCTGGTGGAAATGCTACATTCAGGCTGACTTCCTCCACTATGAATTTGTTCTCACCTCTTTGTGATCTACCATATTCCTAGCTGCTTAATTGAATCTGATAGTCCCAGTCCCAGTCACTTACTTGCCACTTTTGACTGGGTCCTCAAACCAGCTCTCATGCGCCTCCACTTTTCTCTCTGCACAGGGTCCTACTAATTTCTTCCAAGAGAAAACTGACAAATACAATGACTTTCTCTCAACACACCTCGCCTTTGTTCCCCCCTCCACCTCCCTAGTACAAATTGCTCCTTTTCCATGGAGCAGATACAGAAGTTCTCACCTGCTATCCTTTTCTGACTGCTCCACTTGCCCCAGTGATACCATCCAATTTCTTGATCTCTTTTGCACCCACTCTCACTCTATTCCTTAATCTTCTCCTTCATCACTCATTCTCCCTGGCTCCTTCCCCTCACTTACAAGCCTCTCTCATCTTAAAAATTGTCTTAACCTCTCCCGTTAAAAAAAACAAAACAACAACCTACTCTTGACCCACTTCCCTCTCCAACTACCACCCCATGTCCCTTCTCCCTTTAATTTCTAAGCTCTTTAAACATACTGTTTGCAGTCGCTGTCTAGAGTTCCTCTCCTTGAATTCCATCTTAGACAGCCTCCAATCCAACTTCCAACCTTCCTTTCCACTGAAACTACTCTCACCAGTCACCACTGACTTCTTCCTAGTCTAAGCTCAGAGCTGCTACTCCATCGTCATCCTCAACCTGTCAGCTGCCTTTGCAACAGTTCATCATACTCTTCTTTTTGAAATCTTGTCCTCCCTTGGCTTCCATTTTTCTGACCACTCCGGGTTCACCTCTTACTACTTTAATCATTCCAGCATGTCCTTCAGAGGATCCTTCTCATCCCCTTTCCAACTTTCTGTTGGAGATCCAAAGGACAAGAGTCCTTTTATCTCTTTACTCCAGACCTGTCTCCTTCTGTCCAAACTAAAATCTCAGCCTCTCTGACATTTCCTTGTGGCTGTCTAATCATCAGTTCAAGCTCAATAAGGCAAAAACAGAGCTCCTAATCTCTTCCTGTCCACTTCAGCCCTCCATGCTACCTCCTTTCTCAATCACTGTGGACAACACCACCATCCTGTCAGTCACTCAGGTCCATAACCTGAGCATCTCTTTTGACTCAGACTGATCTCCAGATCCTCAAACTCAGGCCATGTCTGTCTTGTTAATTCTGTCTGCCTCTTTAAGATACATTCTTTCTGATCCATCTACACAGCTAACACTCTCCTCCAGGTTCTCAGCATCTCACATCTCAATTACTGCAATAACATTTTCTCAGGCATTGGCAAATGTAATCTTGCCTCATTCATACCCATTCATCATACTGCTGCAAAGATCATTTTCCTAGCCTATAGCTTAACCATGAAACAGCTTTCTTTGCATCCCTCTGCTGGCTCTCCTTTCTCTAAAACCTCTGTCATGAGCCACTTGTCTTCACTTGCAGGCCCTTCACAGCTTATTCCCACCCTATTCATCACCTGTTATTAGCTATTGAGATGCTGATTTCCACATCTGATCAACATGATGCCAGCCACCACAGCCCACTTGTTAAATTTTCAAACAAGCAACTTCATGTTTTCTTCCATGCTGCCCGACATGCTTGGGAAGAGCTCTCGGTAAAGACCTGAATAACTAATGCATCATCCTTCTTCAAACCCTTCCCTGAAATTCTCCTTTGCCATGATGCCTACAAAAAGCATAACAGTTAGGATGCAGGTGTGCTGTGACCACCGCCCATCATGCTGACCAACATAGTCTCATTGTTTCCTTGTGCACCCTGTAAGTCTGTGTCCATCTGCTGTCTTGTCCCATATTTAGATTCCATGCTCTTTCAGGCAGCCACCATCTTTTTGTTCTGATTTTGTACATTGTTTTGCATGGTGGGGTCCTGGCTCATGACTAGGGGCTCCCAGGCTCCGTGGTAACAGAAATGATCAGCAGCAGCAGCAGCTATAATTCAAGGTTCCCAAGCAATCAGAATCCTGCTGTGCTAGTGTCAAGATTCACTATGAAATGGGGGAGACTGAATGAGAGCAGGAGAGATAGCATCAAAAACCCAAAATGGCAAAGCTGTCAAAGACTCTCTGCTCAGTTCATTTTTCGTCAGATCAGGATTATCGCTCAGTTTCTACCAGGAAACAGAAATGCAAACTTAAGGGAACAAGTCAGTCTCAAGCCTGTCTCCTGGCAGGAGCCCTTCCATTTTCTCTACAAAATGTGTTAGAAAAAAACCCAAATCTTCAGTAGTAAGTGTCCCTTTGCTGCCAAAAAAAGATGTTTTTTGTATTTCCTTTGCCAGCCTTGCTTTGAAATCAGTCTACAACTCCTATAAATAAGATCCATATCTTGCAATTCACTACAAAGCTTTGCATAATCATCTTCAGTGAGAATCATTATCCTCTTTAAAACACAGACCTCATTAGAACCAATGTAGAAATTAGCAGAACCACACTTAGGTCCAAGTTTAGCCTTGATGTAAGCGGTGCCCTTCCAATTAAGACAATGAAGCTAACCTTCAGCAGGGCTGAATGTAGGCCCAAATCCTGCAAAGGGATCCCAATGAGTGCACCTTTCAGACCACAAAGCCCACTTCAGTAAACTACCTCTGCAAAGGCCCACTGGTGCAGATCTGATTTCAGAATCAGAGCCTTCACCCTTGCAGACTTTTCAAGTCTTTGGCTCTCAAATATATCTATATATGAAAAGTGTATGCATTACTCCAAAGTATGATCACTTCTGTATTCTTTTAGCATTCAAATAAGCAGGCACTTTTACAAATGACACAAATTAGTGGTGATGTTTTACTTGAAGTTGAAAGTATACATTTAGTGTTATTGTAATTAATGCTGTATTCATATTTCCATTAGAAATAGATATTTGTGGTGGCTTAAAACAGCCATAAAAAGGTGCTGTGGGCAAAAAGTCCTCAAAAAAGATTGTAGCTCAGGAGTGATTCTACTTTTAGCCAAAGGTGATTTACAGTCTAACAACTTAGTATAATTTTAAAAAATACCAACAAGCTCCCCCGCTCCTCCCCAAACACTACTTAATGGTCTTCGAAGCAGTTTTGGTGCTCTTAACATTAAGACAATTTATGAAATGAGTTTGGTAAGCAATTAGTTTATAATTTAGGCCCCAGTCATGCAGTTCACTGCACCCCCAAGCTGATTTTAAAACCAGCAGAATCACAGGATCAGGATCTCAAATTTTAGAAGTTGGGAACCTTAATCCTATTGCTTCACCTTCCCTTCCAATGCCTCAAAACAAAGACAGACCAAATTCAGGAAAGGATCTTTTTTTCAGGATAGTATGTAAGCTTAACTTTAAGATGCTTACGTTTCATTTCAGTCAATCAGACTTAAGCATGTGCATAAATCTTTTCTGAATCAGGGCATATTTTATTAGTCTGTGGAGAATGAAAGAATTGTGTGTATTTTTTTAAAACAAAATATATGCACCTCAGTTTACCTGTGTGATATTATCCTGCCTAAATATGTGGAGATAAATCAAAGGAGGCAGTAAGAAGGAAACCAACAGGAAATGAAACAATGGCTAAAATAAGGTGCTATCATAAAGAATATCAAGGGTCTGTGAGGAAACAACAGGGAAGCTATTGATCCGGGAATAGCTGCCTGGCTCCAGCTAGTCTGGCAAGGTGTACTTTTCCCAGGCCTGCACCTAGGCGCCAAAGGAGAAGCTAAAACTTTAAACATACTGACCTAAAAGGGAGAAGAGGGGTGGTCAGCATGGTGACAGGGAGACTCAATAGGGGAAACAGTCATAAAGAGCATGCTGTAGAAGGCAGTCTCTGCCTCTTCCAGACAGAGATGGGGTTAACTGGGCAGAGGAGAGCTTACAAAAGCTGGCAAGGAAAGATTAAGATATAGGTATGGGGAAATATGCACATAGACTTTGTCACTTTTACCGTTTGTTCTGCATGCTGTGTATTTTTGGGTTAATAAATAATGCTTTATTGTGAAGAAGCTGTTTCTGAGTCACTTTAATCAGCAGCTGTCACAGGCTCCTGGAGGAAAAGTTTTACAGGTGGCAAACTCAATTGGGCCTGCTAGGTTAACGAGGTTGGGAAACAGGGTGGGGCTGCAACCCAGACATCAAGTCTAAAGGCCTGTCTGCACTGCACTCTATTCTACTAGTGTCAGCGTGCAGCACATGGATATATGCCACAGTAAAGAGCCAGCTGTATCCACACTGCGGCCATGTCTACACTACGGGATAATATCGAATTAGCTAAAATCGGTTTTATAAAACTGATATTATAAATTCGATTTCATGCGGCCACACTAGGCACAGTAATTTGGCGTTGTGCGTCCATGGTCCGAGGCTAACGTCGATTCCTGAAAGCGTTGCAATTGTGGGTAGCTCTGTCTGTAGCTATCCTATAGTTCCCTCGCAGTCTCCCCCCACCTTGGAATTCTGGGTGAATCATTATTGTCGCGGGTGATTCTGGGTAAATGTCGTTAGTCTCCTCCTCTGGGAAAACATCAGCTGGACATACCTTTCGTGCCGTTTTCCCTGGATTGCTCTGGCAGATGCCATAGCACGGCAACCATGGAGCCCATTCAGCTTTTTTTTTCCGGCACCGTATGTGTATGGATGCCGCGGACGAGAGGGATACTCCAGCGCTACAACGCAGCATTCACTTGCTTTTGCAATGATAGCAGAGATGGTTACCCGGTCGTTCTGTACGTCTACTGCCGGAGAAAACTGAATGAGATGACGGTTATCATCTCCTCCCTGTACCGTCCGCTGCTATCATGAGTGCCCCTGGCTGAAATCGGCCGGGGGCGCAACGCAAAAGCAAAAATTGGGATTGACTCACTTGGGACTGAGTCATCCCTCCTAATGTTTCTAATTAGAGTCCGTCCTGCCAGAATAAGGCAAGTGTATAGAGGACCAGTGTATCAGAGGTACAGCTGCTCCGTGTCAAGTATTCACAGGGGTGCCCTGCAACAACCCACCTGGGCTTCCCTCCTCCCCCAGCCTTCCTGGGATACCGTGGCAGTGTCCTGCCCATTTGTGTCATGAAGTAATAAAGAATGCAGGAATAAGAAACACTGAGTGTTATAGTAGTGAACAATGAGGGGGAGGCAGCCTCCCGGCGCGATAAGTCCAGGCAGGACATTAAGCGGTGTAGGGGAGAAGAGCCCAGCATGCTGCTGCTATGACAGTCCAGCAGTAGAATCTTTCTTACACAACAGGGGGAGGAGGGGGCTGAAGCCCCAGTTGCTATGATGAAGCTGGTTATTAGCCGTTCTGTCCTAATCTACTGGGAGTAACCAGCAATGTTGGCCTCAGATGTCAACATGTATGATATTCATTGAGGACGGTTACTAGTCCTATTGCACCATCTAACCACCGGGAGGGGGAGAGGGAGAGGGCGGATACTGCTCTTCACTGCTGCAGCATCGCATCTACCAGCAGCATTCAGTAACATAGGGTGACATTGAAAGTAGTCAAGAAATGATTTCTTCCCTTTTTTTCAACGTGGTGGTGGTGGGTGGGGAAATGAGGAGTTGTTCCCTGAACTCGCCAGACACTGTGTTTGAAACCTACAGACATTGGGAGCTCAGCCAAGAATGCAAATACTTTTCAGAGACTGCTGTGGACTGGGATAGCTGAGTCCTCAGTACCCCATCCATCCATGAGCGTACACATTTGAGGTCTCTGGCTTTCCCGTTGTATGCTTGTCACGCCAGGCTGTTATCTAGAGATTTTTTTTTCAAACGCTTTGCATTTCTTTCCTGTAACGGAGCTCTGATACACAGATTTGTCTCCCCATCACGCGATCAGAATCTAGTAATCTCCCGTACGGTCCATGCTATGAGCTCTTTTTGGATTTGAGGACTGCATCGCCAACCCATGTCGCTGATCAGAGCTCCCACGCTGGCCAAACACGGAAATGTAATTCCAAAGTTTTGCGGGGCTTTATCCTGTTTACCTGCCCGCTGCATCCAAGTTCGATTTCGGCTGTCCAGAGGCGTTCAGTGGTGCACTGTGGGATATCTGTCCGGAAGCCATAACGTCGAATTTCCGTCCACACTACCATTAATCCGATATGTTAATATCGAATTTAGCGCTACTCCTCTCGTCGGGGTGCAGTACAGAAATCGATTTAAAGAGCCCTTTATATCGATATAAAGGGCGTTGTAGTGTGGACGGGTACAGCGTTAAATCGATTTAACGCTCTTTAAATTGATTTAAATGCGTAGTGTAAACCAGGCCTGCGTGTGTAGCTACCCACGGCAATGAAAGTCTCTGGAGCCATCAGAACCTTTTTCCGTTACCTCCCAGTGGTGGGGTGTACCTGGCCTTTGCAGCTCCCTACAGGAGGCCCCACAGTCCTACTACATCGCCCACTAGGCAGCAGCAATGTGGGAGAAGCAGCAGTGAAGGTGGATTCTCCAGGCCTGCCTAGAGAGACCTCTCTGGAACCGTCACTTCGGAAACCACAGAAACCTGGTTCTCCAAGGCTTAAAGATGAGCAACAGCCAATCTGAGCTCGGCTGGCCCAGACAGAAGGAGCTACTTGGTCTTAGCACGTCAGTTCCTGTCTGGGAACAGAGGAGTGAAGAAGGGAGCTGCTCTCTGGGCAAAGGAGCCTAACAATCAGATAGACTTTATGGCTGAACTTACTTAGCTGGGATTGCAGAGAGCATGCTGGCCATGAGATAGGACTGGAGATAAAAGGGATCCAGGAAAATAGCAGCAAAGGATTGAAGTCAGTAGTATGTGGCTGCTGTGTACAGGGTCCCTGGGCTAGAACCCAGAGTAGTGGCTGGGCCCAGATTCCCATACCAGACACAGGTAAAGTAGTGCAAGCCCCAAAGAGGAGACAGGGCTTATGTGGGAGCCTGCACAATGGGCTGAATTTAAACGGGCCAGAGCTGGTGCTGAAGATCCTATTGAGGGCAAATTGTTTGTTTTTATTGGACTCTTTAGTACTCCAGAAGGGTTTCATTGGGACTTTGTGACTTGGCCAGAGGTTGGCCGGCAGCCTGCATGAGGCGCCATGGGTGAGAACTGACTGTGGTACCACACCCACACTTGGAAGCACTCAAGAAGTGAATGCCCCTTTACTCTCCCATTGCCAGAACTTTTCTTTGCTGCTGGAGCCTTTCCCTATGCAACAGGGAAGGCTCTGGCAGCTGGGGAGGCAGTAAGATATCACTCTGCTAAACATAACCATGTAGATGGGGCAGGCATGGCTTGGGCATGTAGACAATCAGGTAGTGTACATACCCTGGGGATTCAGGTGTGATTTTTACCCTATTCACCTAAGCAGCATCTCACCAGCTACAATGCGATTTAGCCCTGTGCCAGGGGATGCATACAGAGTACATATGCTACATACAGCCCTAGCACAAGTATGAATAGCAGCGTAGATAACAAGGCACTGCTTTGGTGCCTGAATCCTGTGGGTATGTACCCTGTCAGGCTCTCTACTCACCCAAGCAGTGCCTCCCCATCCACACTACTATTTTTAACAGCGTACTGGCCCACTGCCACAGGGAAAAGCTCTGGCAGTGGGGAAAGGTTCTGGCAACTCCTGCTAACAAGCCTTTTCCCGCTGCTTCCCCTTGCAAGAGCCTTTCACCACCATGTGCAGCTATACAGCCTGCGTAGATGCAGCCGGCATTTTGCTGCTGTGTATAGCTACATGTTGCCACAAGAAGTATGCAGTGTAAATGTAGCCCAAGAGTGTTTGGATCACTGAGAAAGGTGAGGGAAGCCAGGCCAGTCAGCTGAGAAGTGCACTCAAATAGGATAAAAAGGACTGAAAACAAAACTTGCCCTGTAATTATGACACAGGCCAATTTTATTTTATTCTTCCTAGAACAGAAATAAGATGTACTTCGGTACACTTCTTTCCCATCCAAATAGGCAGATATTACAAAATGCCCTTTGGAACACTGAGGAGGGGAGGATACAAAGTTAATAGAAAAAGTGTAGTTAAAATCAAAAATGGTTTTAAAGCTCACTGAGTAGGGATGAAATCTTGGCCCCATTGAAGTCAGTGGAAGTTTTGCCATTGAGAAGTTAGGATTTAACCCTAGATGTTTAATGTGTATGCATTTCTTCAAGAAAGGGATCTGTACTGAGGATGCTAAAATGCATGATTGGCAACACAGTTACTCTAATTTATTTTTATTATGTCAAGAGTAATTATAGTTAAAGATTGCATAACAGTTTCTATTTTAATCTCTTGTTATCCATCACGTACAGATTCCTGAAATATTCACTTTCTGAGGTAATATGTTTACGCTTGGTCTCTGCACAAAGAAGTTTTGGGGTAAGTTTAAAAGTAAAAAATGTCAGTGGTTTTTTATTTTTATATATTATATAAAAATCCTTGCAAGTTTTCAGAAATGAAAAACTCAACTCTCTATGATAAATGGCTGGGCCTTGAAAGTGGATATTTGGCATGTAAATAGCCCTAAGTGAGAAGAAATGTTGTGGAGTATTACAGTGAAATTTGTGTTTTATTTGAGTAAGTTATGACCCTTTGAAGTTTATGGGACCTGCATACTTATTTATTTGTTTTTTGAGCTATGCTTAAAGGACCTGATCCTGCACCTATCAAAGTCAATGATAGAACATCGACTGACTTCAATGGGTGAAGGCTAAAATGAAAAGTTCTTAGCTAAGGAAGACTGTGCAGCCTACATCTGCAGAGTTAATTGATGAAAATATAGTGTAGGGGCGCAGTGCCTGAGGCGAGGACTCCACAGAAGTTCTTTCTGCAGTGCCTGTGGGCTCTGAAATCCAGCTGGGTACTAGCCAAGGCTGCTATAGGCAGGACCAGGAATAAGCCCCACTCTGATGCACCTTCAATGTGAGGAGGCTAATCTCTGTGGGTCAGAGATTGTATTTTGCATCTGGTACAACATCAAATGCCAGCATTTAAATAAATACCTAGTGAAAGGGGCTGCAAAATGTTTTATACCAAAATCATTTTGAGCTATAGGACCACAAAAACATCTGCTCTCTCCCCCCTTTATTTCAAACTCTACTTTTAAAAAAGGGGATGTAGTCATACAAAAACTAATTTTAAAAAAGTCACTCCAAGGCTGAGAGGTTGTCTGATAGAATCTTCACTAGCATGATTTAGCCCAACATGCTGAATGCAACAATTACAACTTTTTTTTTTTTTTTTACCCCAAAGTCCTTCAGACGCAAGTAACAAGTTACATTAAAAGGGGAATATTTGCAGGAAACAGTTATCCTGAATCAGAAAGGAGGGGAACATCTTACTACGAATAAAGATTTGTTCCAGTACTGTTAAGAAACATAGGATCAAAGTTTAATAGAATCCTATTTCAAAGCAAGTTTTTGGATTTCAAGACTATGGCTTTGATTCAGCAAAGCACTTAGGCATGTGCTTAAATGCAGTTGACTTCAACAAGACTTAAGCATGGTTTAAATACTTTGCTGCATAGGGTTGGGATTAGTCATACAAGGGGCAGAACACATTAGTCAAGAGATGACCAGTTCTCCTGGGTGAGACATATACTAGTTATCAACATATCACTGATTTCACTGTGGAGAACATTCAAAATATCAATAGATATTAAAATAATTGTACAATGGTTTTCTTTTCTTTTTACAGGCCATGAATCCTTTTCTCACAATGATGGGCTTTTGTTCACATCTATAGTCTCCAGGGCCGGCTCCAGGGTTTTTGCCGCCCCAAGGAGCAAAAAGGAGGGGGGAAAAAAAAGCCGCAATTGCAATCTGCAGCTCTACCGCTGCTGTTCCAGTCTTCAGTGGAGATTCGGCGGCTGGTCCTTCGCTCCGAGAGGGAATAAGGGACCCACTGCCGAATTCCCGGATGTGCTGCCCTGCACCGTTGGCCACCCCAAGCAGCTGCTTGCTAGGCTGGTGCCTGGAGCCAGCCCTGATAGTCTCACTGGGGCAACTTGACTACTCATGTAAATAACAACTTACTACTTTGGTCCAAAAATGAATATTTTAGTAATAAGCCCTTACCACCGCTTTCATTTCAGATGCACTTCCCTGCATTTTCTCTCCTAATTTCCATGCTTTTCCATTTGTCAACAGCTAGGATTTCATTGTGGGGGGGAAGAGAGATAACTGGAAGACGTACATTCTACCACAGCTGGAAAAAAAGCCAGCTGTGCAGCACGTGAAACACCACTTTTTCTATTTCCTTATTATGATTGAAAAGTTTTTGGCATTACAGTTGTCATAAAACAGAAGTACTTTATATCTCCTTTGACTGTAAAGGGTTAACAAGTTCAGTAAGCCTGGCTGTCACCTGACCAGAGGACAGGATACTTTCAAATCTTGAGGGAGGGAAGTTTGTGAGTGTGTGCTGTTAGTTTTTGGTGGTTGTTCTCTCTGGGTGCTCAGAGGGACAAGACGTCCAACCAGGTTTCTCTCCAATACAGGCTCTTATAAGTTCAGAATAGTGAGTACTGGATAGATAAGGCGAGTTGGGCTTATGTTTGTTTTCTTTATTTGCAAATGTATATTTGGCTGGGAGGAGTTCAAATTTGTACTTGTATACTTAGGCTGGGAGGGTATTCCCAGTGTCTATAGCTGAAAAACCCTGTAACATATTCCATTTTAAATTTACAAAAATTTTTTACTGTTTTTCTCTCTTTAATTAAAGTTTTTCTTGTTTAAGAACCTGATTGTTTGTTTTATTCTGGTGTGAGACCCCAGGGGACGGGTCTGGATTCACCAGGGAATTGGTGGGGAGAAAGGAGGGAAGGGGGAGAGAAAGATTAATTTCTCTCTGTGTTAGGATTACTTTCTCTCTCAGGGAGAGTCTGGGAGGGGAAAAGAGAAGGGGGGAAGGTGAATTTTCCTCTCTGTTTTGTGATTCAAGGAGTTTGAATCACAGTAATCTTCCAGGGTAATCCAGGGAGGGGAAGCCTGGGAGAGGCACCGGTGGGGGAAAGGGTTTACTTTCCTTGTGTTAAGATCCAGAGGGTCTGGGTCTTGGAGGTCCGCGGGCAAGGTTTTGGGGGGACCAGAGTGTACAAGGCACTGGAATTCCTGGTTGGTGGCAGCACTACAGCTTCTAAGCTGGTAATTAATCTTAGAGGAATTCATGCTGGTACCCCATCTTTTGGACGCTAAGGTTCAGGGTGGGGAATTTATACCATGACAACAGTACAGATTTTTCTTAGAAATATTTGATCTTAAGGAAAAAGGACAGACTAATCAGGTGCAATTAGAAAACTAAGAGGCTTGTTTTCCAACTGCAAATCTAACATAGTTCTCAAACTAATAGCAAAAACCTGAATCCTCAAACTAAGAGCTATGGTTTAAATAACTTAGGAACAGAGATTCACAGAATTGTGCCCTTTGTTGGATGACGATCACACAGATTTTGTAGAAAAAGGAAAAACCTGAAATCTAATTAATTCTAGAAAATGAGTTAAGAGAACTTCCAGGTACACCACCTGCCCTAAGATCCCCTGCCAATTATTGTGGGGGATGGGAGAGAGGCAGAGGGTTAAATCACATTTTTGTATTTTAAAAATGTTTCTCTCCCCTGTTGTGTGAAAGTCCCAAGCAAAAAAATCCTTAAGAAACTGACAATACAGGGAAAGAGCAAAACTGACCATTCAGAAGGCTTTGTCAAATGCACAACACAAATCAAATGGAAACAAAATTGAGAACTTTTTTTCATTAGTGTCTTTGATTATAGTCATGACAGGGGTTTTGCTGTAGATAGATAAAATAATTCAGATAGAGGTATGGTTTTTAAACTGACAGTGACTTTTTAAAGAGTTACCAGTTCTGAAAATGATTCAAAGTTTCTACAAATATAGTTAAATATGAGTCAAATAGGAAAGTAGTTTGATCCTCCAGGACTGGAAGCACAAAGTAAATGAAATCTGATAGATAACTGAGCAATTATTCAAAACAGAAGTGTTTAATGGAAAGGACACATCATAGATCCCTGCACAATATTAACAGTCTACAGTCTTGGGGTCTCATTCTGTCCTGACTTAACAATTCAACTGAAGTCAGTGGGCAAAATTCTGTTCTCATTTACACTGGTGTTGATCCAGAGTAACTCTAGTGCCTTCACTGATTTACAGTGGCGTATCCAAGAACTGAATTTGGCCAAATGAGGCTGTATGGGGTATAAGTCAGAGCAGAATTTGATGCCATGTGCTTTTCAATATATCCTACAGCTCACCTCAAATAATGTTTACCACTATATCATTCTACTTGTTTCTTTGTTCTCCACTCCTCTGCTGGTTCTCTGATTAACCCGTTTGCCAGGAATCACGTAACTCATAGAAACGAGGTATTATTTCAAACACAAATATGGAGCAAGTGAGTTGCAGGCAAGACAATGGGTCACACAGTAATCCTAAAACAGGCATGACAGAATGCAATGAAACTTCTCATAACATTAACAAGGAGAACGTTGCTATTCATGCAAAAATCTCTCAGCACTAACACTCTTACTCCTCTCTGCCTGACTCTAAAGAAGCAGCCAGGTTTTATTTTTGATTCACAGAGACAATGACTCTGCAAGATTTCTGGTAGTGTTGCAATTTTCACTTAAGCTAAAAGTGCACATAAAATGAAGGCTTCCTCCCTGATAGATGGATTGACTCTGTAAACAAACTCCTCATTGTCTCCCTACACCTTGAAACAGGTTTAAATGAGCCTGGAAGTATTTTTAGGTGAAGGTCTGAAGTGATGCATTATATCAACTAGTGAGCAGGCTACTGAAGGGGGGGAAAACAGAGGCTCTGGTGATTTACCCACCTAAAATTTTGTTTAAAGAGAGGAATGGTAAGTTGTTCGAAAGGCAGTGCCAGTCACCTTCACTCCCTAAAATGAATGCACGAGATTCTTCCCCCCCCCCCCATAGCAGTGTGAATAAAAGAGTCATCCTAGCAAACTTTAATTCATGCATGCTGCTCAGCAGTCAGGAAGGTCTTAAATCTAGTCGGGGGAAGCCTCTTTTCAGAAGCCTGGAATGACCTGGGTTACCCTTAGCAACCCATGAGGAATTCCAGAGCTCAACATTATTGTGAGAGTTTCAACTCCAGCTCTTCCTCCGCCTAACCCTAGTGGGGGCGGGGAAGAGAAAAATCACACACATACAGGGTAAGAGAGAGCCTACAGTGTTAGGATCTATAACATGCACTCATACAAAGATCCTATGGGTGCTGGAGGTTCTGCCGCACCCCCTGGCTTGAAGTGGTTTCCATCCTATGTAAGGTTTAGAGTTTGATTCAATGGCTCTCAGCACCCCCACTATAAAAATCTTTCCAGCGCCCGTGCCTATGGCTACTTTGCAGCGGCGGCTATCCCGCATGGATCACAGAAATCCACCCCCTGTTACACACCCGTCCCGATCCTGGGCGTAGCACAAACACACGAACCTAACACCAGCCCAGGCCTAGCGGCTCCCCATGCAAACGGCTTCCGGGCATTGTCTGCGCCCAGCCAGAAGGTTGGCAGCCGGGCAATTCTTGCCGGACGGGCCGGGGAGTGGGGTAGGGGGAGCATGGAGCTGTGCCTCTGCCTGGGGGCCCGTCCCCTCCTGCCCTCCGCCCGCGGCTGGCACCTACCACACAGAGCCATAGGCTCCGGAGCCCACCGGGGTCAGGTTCTGGTAGCGCTGGGGAACCTCCCACACCGTCTTGTTCAATTCCTGCTTGTAGAAGCTGCCTCGCTCGGACATTTTCCGGAGCAGCCGCAGCAGCTGCTCAGCAGCCAAAGCGCTCCAGCTGGAAAAAGCCGCCCGAGCACAGCCAGCGGGGGCTGGGGGAGGGACCAGGGGAGGGGAAAAGGGAGTGGGGAGACGGCAGGAGGAGGGAAGTGGAGAAGAGAAGGGCGGAGGGGGAAGCACCTAGAAAGGTAGCCAGAAATGCAAGCTCAGGGCCAGTGTCACAGTATATCTCCCCCCCCCGCAGCGTGACAGCAAGGGGCAGGGCAGCATTATTCCCCCTGACCCTGTCACAACCCGTGGACACAGCTGATCATTTCAGAGGGTGGGGGAAAGCCTGGCAGAGCTCAGACTATCCGCCCCAGCCTGGAAGAACCAGGGCACCTCCCATCCCGCCCCTTCCAATTCATCATGGACACGAGAGGAGAGAGGAAAGGCGGATCTGGTCACCCAGTTTTGCCAAATCAGCTGTTCACGTGCATTAGTGTATTATTGGGTCTAATGTAAATTTACTGAATTATTAGGAAGCTGTTCCACAACTAGCAGATCTGGCTAGCAGCAGATTTTACCTTGTTGCCAGCTCTAGCGATTTGATCGTGAATCTCACGATAAATAGTATTTTTCTTGAAGCCCGAGCGCCTGGAATCGTTTGATTATCTTAGACTTTCAGCTTCCATTTACAGAAGAACTAAGTTTCTAGCCCTCAGGGTTAAAATGAAAATCTTGAAAAACACAACTCTTAAAGGCTCAAACCCCACAAAGGAAATAAAAAGACCCCCAAATTATTATTTTTTTTACTATCTCATGATTTTTGAAGGCAGGAAGTTGGCAATATTCACCCTATACTTACCCATCTTATAGTTACTTCCTATTATGCCTCACAAACGCTGTGTGCTGCTCTAAATAATTTATCTTCATCTTGTTTTACAGTATTTAAATATCTATAGATTGCTATGCACCTTCTTCTCAGTCGTCACTTACCCAAAGTATATATTTAATCTTTCTTCATAAATCCCCTTATAAATCCTCCATTTCCCAGATCATTTTGCTCTGAACTCTGCACAGTTTGACAATACTGTCACCAACCCCACTGCAGGGTGTCAATGGCCACGTCTACACTACCTGATTAATTCGAATTTGTTTAAACCAGTTTTATAAAACCGATTTTATAAAATCGATTTAGTGCGTCCACACTAGGATCCTTAATTCGAATTTGTGCGTCCATGGTCAAAGGCTAGCATCGATTTCAGGAGCGGTGCACTGTGGGTAGCTGTTCCACAGCTATCCCATAGTTCCCACTTCCTGGTTGAGAGCCCAGTGCCTGATGGGGCAAAAAACATTGTCCCGGGTGGTGCTGGGTACAGCCTCACCCCTCCCTTTGTGAAAGCAGCAGCCAACCATTTCGCGCCTTTTTTCCTGGGTGAAGAGAGCAAACGCCATAGCACAGCAAGCATGGACCCTGCTGAGACCATGGACCCTGCTGAGATCAGTAACGCAATCGTGCAAGTTGTAAACACCTTGGTTGGGCTGCCCATGGAAAGGGTGGGCTTGGTGCAAGAAATCCTTCCCCCACGCGTATCTAACACGTCTGGGTGAGGGAAGATATGGGAAACGTTGGGTGACTTTGAGGTAGTTAAAACATGGGCTGCAAGTGGCACGTCGCTAACCCCGCTGCTGTTCCTGAACATCCACCATGCCGCCTAGGAATCTCGGTGGTGATCACCAGCAGCTCCAGCGTTCCCATCATGCCACCGCTGATCTTCCTGCCTGTCTTCCTGCCGCCACCTCGCTTCGTCCTGCCGCCACCTGTCATCCGAGCGTCTCTCCTATCCTCCCGAGCGTCTCTTCCTGATCCTCTCGCGTCACTGGCATCGTCCTGTATTTGCATCACTTCCTTCCAATTCATTCTGATGAGCTCTTCATGCGGATTACTTCCATGATTGTCTGGAACATTTGCATCTCGAGTTCTCTTTCTCCTCCGCCTGTATACTTAGCTAGGCCTTCCGGATGGGCAGTACCCAAGGACAGACAAGTGCTGCAGCTGCATGGGGTGAGAGGAAAACAGGGCGAGAAGTATTGTAAACAAGATTACTTTTACAGAACAATGCTTGTAAGTCTTTTCACAGTGGATAAAACTATGCACCTGACATAGCCACATTTGATTTCACTACAAGGTTCGTATTTTGCATTCCTTATAATGATTGCCTGTTCCCTGGTGGTCTCAGAGCACACTGCAGACACACGTCCGGTTTCCTGCATCATAATTCAGCTTCCATGCGGCCATGGTAAGGCTTATGTTACTTCTCCAGGTTATATCCACCAGTGACCTATCATGCCTCGGTCCTGTTAGAGGGACCAGTTAAACACCAAAACCCGCTCTTTCCCCTCCTCCCCACTGCATGCTGCCTAATCAGTAAAGCTAATTGTTTATGCCATTCTCCTCTTTCCTTTCCCCCTGCCCCCCGCACACGCCGTGGCTGATAGCTGGAGATTTCCTGCTCAGCAACACAGAAAAGCCCAGCGCAACACTTCCTCCCCTCCCCACATCAAGCTATGGGCCCAAGGCATCGAGTAAAGTGGCAGCACAGTAGGAAAATCGCCATGTTTTGCCCCCCGTAATAAAAAAAAAAATTCCTCAGTTATCCACAGTACAATGAATCAATATCACTCTGGTGAGAATAACAGCGGGATGATGCAGAACGTATGTTTCTTGACTGCGAGCAGTGTGTCCAGGCGCTTACGCAGCTCAGGTGCTTATGATGTGAAGCAATGGATTTCCAAGAATTACTTGATGCATGCCTGGAGGGGGAAAAGTCTCGTACAATGGTGCCTGGCATCCTGGATAAGGACCGCCTTGCCCCGGAAATCTACTAGGAAAAAAGGACTATCCCTTTTATGCGCAGTACCATCCTTAATACTCGAATTCATGGAGATTTCTTAGGTGATAGGATTTTCACCTCCATCCCCAGACAGTTGTAAGGAACTTTTCCTGTAAGCTTTACTAGCTGCGAATGAATGACAAACCCCTGATTCGACAAACCCCGTCTGCAAATATAAATCATTAAAAAACGCTGTGGTATAAGGCTTAAACCCTGTTTTAAATTAGATTGTGGTGGGTGTTAAAAATATACAACTCACCAGCGCAGGTCCCTTCCAGGGCTTCATTGTCTAGGGTTAGCGTCATACCAGTAATGCTCGAACTTGGGGGGACTGGCTTAGACGGTTAATTCAGGGGGTCATAAAAAGCTCTGCGCTGATTGCTGCAAGTGGGTAATTGAGCAGCTGTTGATTATCAGCAATCCTAGCTTCCTCTTCGCTCTTCCTCGATCTTCCACCATCAGAGAATCCTCAGCCCGACGTGATATCGCCAACCACGGCATCTGATATCAATCGAGCACACGCGTGTGGCGGGGTTACTCGGTGCACAGCCCCCCAAATTCATACAGCTCAGCATAGAAGACATGGCATGTTTGCTTTGACCTGCTCCAGACTTCCGTTTGCCTCTGGTTTTCTGGTATGCCTGCCTCAGCTCTTTCACTTTTATTCTGCACTGTACTGAGTCTCTCCTGTGTCCTTTTGCAATCATAGACTTGAAATTCTTCAATATTTTCTATTTCGTTTTGACAAACGGAGTTCTGTGAGCACTGTATCTCTCCCCAGATAGCGATGAGATCCAGTACCTCTGTTGTGGTCCAGGCTGGTGCTCTTTTCTATTCTCAGGAGACTGATTGTTACCTGTTCTGATGAGCCTGGGGTCACCTGTGCTGATCAGAGCTCCAGCTGGCCAAACAGGAAATTGAATTCAAAAGTCTGCGGGGCTTTTCCTGTTTACCTGGCCAGAGCATCGGTTCTGACTGCTGTCCAGAGCGCGTCATGGTGCTCTGTGGGATACCTTCCCGGAGGCCAGTTAACTTCGATTTCCGGTCCCCCACCAGTACCATAATTCCGATTTAGTAAAATCGATTTCAGGGTTACTCCTGTGGTTTTGATGGAGTACAGAAATCGATTTAAAGAGTCCTTTAAATCGATTTACAGGGCGGTGTAGTGTGGACGGGTGCAGCGTTAAATCGATTTAACGCTGTTTAAATCGATTTAACGGCATAGTGTAGACCAGGCCAATGTGTGTTGTGGTACATTAGTCTTTTGGCTATCTGGTAGTGTGATTGATGTACCATCAGCTGGAAAGCAAGCTCTGTAGGCACTCCAAGCCCTGGGGTCTTCAGGTTCTAGCTTTCAGTTAGATTCCCCAAAAAACCATCTACACTTCGCATAAAACAGAATTCTTTCACTAGGGCTGCTGGAAATAAATAGTGCCAGGGACACTTGCTTAACGGTTTCAACAAACAGCAAAAGATAAGCACAACATTCAGCAACCCAACCAGTTGAGGCAATCTAGACAAGGGTGTGAAGGTAACAAAGTCCAGGTGCCTTCTGGCACCATGAGGGGATGCCTGTATCCTACTCTTAGGCCCTCCAGCCCTGGCACCCAGGCTGCCTGATATTCAGCTTCCCTTCATAGCCTGCTCCCAGACTGCTGTCTCAGACCTGCTGCTCATCCTTTCACTAAGCATCTCTACCTCTCGCTGAGTCTCATCCCCTCAAGTAGCACTTCTTTCCTGTGCTGGAGGGATCATGGAGCCCTCTCCTGGACGGATGGTGAATTGAGTGGTAAGAATGCCCAGTAACGAGCCAGCAGGTGCATTACAAAAGCTTGGTTTTCCTCAATATCACCTTTCCAGATTTCTAATTAAAAAATCCCAGTGCAGTCACACCAGAGCTATAGAGAAAAGAACGATCACCTCCCTAGTCTAGGATGTGATTCCTCTAAGTATGCAGGTTAAAACCTTTTATACTGGCAAATTGCAAAGGAGATCTAATTTGCAGCCTTCTACACACTCCAGCCTCTTTCAGAATTATTGCCTGAGGAGCTTCTCCCTCCCATTAAATACTGGATCATTTTTCACCAGATGTAGTATCTTGCATTTTTCCAAGCTGAATACCCTTGTCATTGACTATATTTCTAATCACTCAGAAGTCCCTTTGTATTAATTTTCTGTCCTTGTTAGCAATTGCAATCCCTCTCAGTTTAATATTTGCTCTGAGTGTCTGTCAAGGTATTTATATTGCACTCACCACTGTATCTCTCTGATTTAATTAGCATACTGCTTATATGATGTTCTGACTAGCGAAGATGTTCTGACTGATGAAGATGTTAAAAGACTGGACCCTATACTGATCCCTGCTATACTCCAGTAAACACCTTCCCCCAATTCATTATGCTGACATTTATTATTTCCTTTTGCTTACGGTATTTCATCCACTTGTCCATCAAAATGAGAACATTTTTATCCATTTTCATTATTTTTTTCAAGTAAAATGTTTAGGAAACTAAAATCCTGACGTTAAATCCCAGGAAGCATCTATGGTCTAATAAATAGAGCACATAGGAATCTGGAGATCTTATGGCCAGCAAATTTGGGCTATTTCCAACAAAGTGGGGAGCAAATTAAAAAGCAGAGGGGTCCTGACAAAGTAAACTCTGCCAACATCTCTCATTTTATGTTGAGGGAGGTCAAGCATCTCAGCTGAACTCAGCTGTGGTCATATGGCAAAAGGAGAGTGGCACTTTCTCAGACAATCTGGTCTCAAGCTCTTTAGAGATCTGGGCCCCAATCTTGGAGTTTTACACACACATTTAAAGTGAAACATGTGTGTGAGTCTTTGCAAGACCCCAGCCTCATTTCAAACTCACACAAACTCAATTTGGAAACACCCAGTGCAGATAGGGGTACACAAGAAGAACCATTATATTAATGGTAAAGGACAAACGTTTATTGTAAGAATCACCAAAACCATAGTCTGTGGGTGAACAAGTATCTCGCTCTTTTTTCCTCTGATATATTGTTAAAAGCCCTTGCTGACCACATTACAACTCCTTTGGTTCCTCATTTCTTCTGAATCAAGCTTTAGCATTTGGTTTTCAACTTAGAAATTACTCTTTTAATATTTAATGCAATTTAATGGTTGCACCATTCACATTAATAATAAACATGCAAACTCAAAAGGAGGAAAGAATGTTGCTTGAATGCCAGAAAGATGGCATGTCCTGGTTGTAAATGGAATTGTAGCACTTTAATTCAGTTTAGCTTTTCAGAGCGCAGGTCTGGGTATCAGAAGATCAGAGACCTACTTCTGCTTTCAGTTACGCCATTGTAAACCCAGCGTAACTCCATATAAATCATGGGATCAGTGTGATTTCAGAATGAATCCCTTTGTTTCTGTTTCCGGCTCTGACACAGACTTGCTTCAGATGTTGAGTGTGTCAATTAACAGATGTTTTCACATCCAAAATTGGGGATAATTGTATTTACATCCCAAGCTCTCTAACAGAACTATTGTAAGTAGAGCTGTGGGGGGAAAGAGGATTTTCCTTCCCATGAAAAATGTTGAGATTTTGAATTTTTTTTCCTCTCCAAATTGGAACACAACAAAAATCAAGAATACTTTGCCATTTTTCATGGGAAGGGGAGGGAAGGCTGGAAAAATACTGTTTTGGGAAATGTTTTACCTTTTCAGCTGCTTGCCTGGTGAGTAGGTGGACAAGTATCTGGCTCACAAGGCTCCATGGCTGCATATCCGGTGGGCAGGCAGACTGCCAAACTCCCTGTTTGGTCAGTATCCCAAGCTGCCCAGGAGCCAGATAGTCTGAGGAGCCAGCCAGCAAGAGAGCCAGGGAGCCCTGGCAGCTGGAGAACCCAGCTCCCTAGCTACCCACCCTGGGGAACAAGGGATTCCACGTGTTAACCCAGGCTGCTGAGAAGCCACAGAACCTGGAAGCACTGAGAGCCCCAGCAAACATGCTCCTTGGGGAGACAGTTCCTGCCAGACCTCCTGGACAGGCAGAAGCTGCACAATCACTAATACTTCTATTTGTGAGGTGCAGTTTTCTAACAGCACATGGGGGCTAAGCCATTGTATATGGGAAGGGTGGAATCTGGCAGGGTTCCCAAGGAGTCTTGGAGCTGCAGAGTCTAGGAATAATTTTCTGATGGGTGGGGGGGAAGAGAGAAACAAGAGTTTCCTTCAAGATTTTGTGAAAGTTTAATTTAAAATTTTAATTTTTAGTTAGAAAAAATTCAAATGGAAAAATCCCAACCAGCTCTCTAACTGTAAGGTTTAATTCATTAAATGTTTATAAAGCTCTGAGATCCTAGAATGGAATACGATATCAAACCACAAAGTATTCAAGTTAGGCTATTGTGGTATATTTCAGTTGTGCCTTTATTGATAAGTGCTTGAAATATCAGAGATCATATCTATGTATGTAATTTTAAGGTGGAAACCTTGTCACCTTGTACAAACAAGAGTAAGGTAGCTGGAGAGAGTTATTGGTGCAATAGGGACCATTCCTTAACATTTTTGCATATAGGTGTTCAGCCATTACATTGTGTTAACCTAGGAGTTTTCATGTTTCTTTGTTTTGCAATGATCTGCATATCTTTGTTATTGAATTTCAAAATACTTGTGCATAAGCTCTCAAAGTGGTAGCACTAGCCAGCATTTTAGGTTTTAACAACATATTGACTTCATGTTTCCTGCCAAGTCCCTATCTGTAGGAACCGGAGGTAGAGGTTTTTCGCACGCTAGTAAACGGCCATTTTGCCGCCCCGCGCACCGCTCCCGCGGCTCTGGTGGAGCTGCTGCAGCCATTTGTGTGGAAGGTCCGTTGGTCCGTGGCTCCAGTGGAGCTGCTGCAGCTGTGCCTGCGGGAGGTCACCGGAGCTGCGCAGAGACCAGCAACTTCCGCAGAGGCGACTGTGGCAGGTCCACTGGAGCCACCGCCACCCCCATCCCCCGGCAAAATGCCGCCCCAAAATCTGGTGCCCTAGGTGATTGCTAGTTCACCTCAGTAGAAAGCACCGGCATACTATTGTAACCTTGGGATGGTCCAAGATCCACTTCTCCAATCTGAATATGTGCTGTCTTATTACAGTTAGTCATGATTTTGATATTGGAAGAACTCTGTGTTTACTGTTGTAAGGGTGCTAGTGAGTCTGTCTTGTAGAAAAATTAGCCTCCTGAATTTTCTAATTGAAGTACCAGCTGCTACTAGATAGGAAATCACTGACAATCATGCTATGAATGAGGATTTTAGAAATTAATTGTGATTGATAATCTAATATGACGTGCTTTCATTCGACTCCAGTGGATAGATTTCTGGCCTGTTCAGTCATGTCAATGAAGGCCTCTCTGGGTGGTGACTTTCAGAAGGAGGCTGCAATGAGCCAAATAAATACACATGTAATTTAGATAATTTCATATTAAATGAGCCAAGGTCAGACACATCATGAAAAAAAGTCCAGATAGGGAATAACACAGCCTGCCCTCTTTTTGCTCTGTATTTGACTTGCAGACATATAGTAGTACTGCAATGCTGCTTCACAACACTGATATTGTATTCTAGCATGATCCACCACCATTCTGACACTATCACAATATGGACACAAGCAAATTTGTAGATACAAATGGGCCCATCTTGCTCCCATCAAATCAATGGAACATTTCATTAATTAAATGGACCAAGATCAGACCGTAGATGTTAAGGCAGACAGAACATTTTTGAGTCTGATCTCTTACATCACACAGACCATAGATTTCACCCAGTGATCCCAGATAAGTACAACAACCAGTGGTTGGCACATCAAAAGGCTCGTCAATAATTGGATCTACCTTTTCAGGATGCAGGACAAAAGATATATATTAGGATGAGACACGTTTGACTGACCATATTTGGTCTCCTTTGGTTCCCCATCCCCCAAAAGGCCATCAAGTGCCCTTAACAGAGCATACATGCTTAACTATGGGCCTGATCCTGAAGTCACTTACATATATTACTTTTACTCATGTGAGCAGTCTCATTGCATAAAAGTATTCCCATACCTAAGTAGTGTTGAGTCTATTGAATTTTTCACAAAAGCAATATGAAGAAAACACATGGGCTCAGTTGGGTCTCAAGTAATTATGTTTACTAAATATACACAAACATGCAAAGTCGATCTACATACATATTACTACTCTGCCTTTGTCCTGTTGGTCTCTAAAAAACCGAGCAAGGTGAGCACCATGTGAGACTCTGCAAACTACCCTATTTCTATAGACCACATACTCCTCCTTTAATGTGAAAAGATATATAAAAAGTTACAAATCTATTACTATTAAAACTATTCTCTCTAAATATACAATATACTACAAATTAAGGCTTCTCACTGGATACGTCTCATAGGCATCAGAACAACATATGGAAAAGCATCTGCACTTTCTGGTGTAGCTGTATCAGCAATGTCTTCTTGCTTTGTAGTGTTGGATTCACTTGTAGAAACCGGGACATGAGACTCACTGGCACTATCACAAGTCATTGTCTGTGGCTGTATTGTAGGCTTGGTATTTTCAATAAGTGTCACTGGTGAAGAATCTCCTTTGGAACTTATGTTTAAAAGCTTGTTGATGTGTAAGAACATAAGAACGGCCATACTGGGTCAGACCAAAGACCCATCTAGTCCAGTATCCTGTCTTCTAACAGTGGTCAATGCCAGGTGCCACAGAGGAAATGAACAGAACAGGTAATCATCAAGTGACCCATTCCCAGCCTCTAGCAAACAGAGGCTAGGGACACCATCTCCGTCCATCCTGGCTAATAGCCATTGATGGCAGGAGTAGCAGGTTTGTATAATTTTTGATGGTACCCAGAATGGGTCCAAGTCCCCCCTCCTTTTGCCCCCCCCACCTGCCTAAGGCTCCGGGAGGGGTATGGGCTCTGGGATGGAGTTTGGGTGGTGGGTGCAGGCTCTGGGATGGGGCAGGGGGTTGGGGTACAGGATGGGGTGGGGGCTCTGGGAGGGAGTTTGGGTGCAGAAGAGGGTTTGGAGTGCAGACTCTGGGAGACAATTTGAGTGCAGGAGGGGTGAGAACTCTGGGAGGGAGTTTGGGTGCTGGGTGTGGGCTGTGGGCTAGGACAGGGAGTTGGGGTGCAGGAGGGGATGTGTAAAGGTGTTCGGGTGCTGGGTGCAGGAGGGTGCTGGGTGAGGGCTCTGGGCCGGGACAGATGGTTGGGCTGTAGGAAGGGGTGTGGGGCTGAGCCAGAAATGAGGAGTTTGGGGTGCTGCAAGCTGCCTTAGAGCTGGTGCAGGGGGCCAGAGAGGACTCCCCCAGCCCTGTCCCCGCCGGCAGCAGCTCCCCCCCTTGGAGTCAACTCAGAGTCCCCTGCCAGAGGGGGCAGGGCTGCCATGCACTTCCTCCCCTCCTCCCTCTGCAGGCACAGCAGCTGCCTCAGCCTGACCCCCTCCCCCACAACTCTCTCATAACCAGCAGTGGCAGTTGAGGGAGCACAGTGCGGAACTGCAGGGGGCAGCCTCCTGCTGCCCAGGGCAGGCAGGGACACTCGGGAGAAGTACGTGAGGGAGGCAGGTGGGGCCGGGGGAGAGACCAGGCCCCAAACATTGGTGGAGTTGGGCCCCCTGGGCCCTGAATTTGCTTGAGCCCGGGCACCACAGGCCCATACAACTCACCGCCCCTGATTGATGGACCTATCCTCCATGAACTTATCTAGTTCTTTTTTGAACCCTGTTATAGGCTTGGCTTTCACAACGTTCTCTGGCAAAAAGTTCCAGAGGTTGACTGTGCATTGTTTGAAGAAACACTTTCTTTTGTTTTAAACCTGTTTCACTTTTTTGGATCTCCTACTACAAGTCTTAATTTGGGGTGTACATTTAAGTTAAGCTTCTATTATAGTGTCTTTAAAAAGTTTCCATGTAACTTGCAGGGAGTTTACTTTTGGCACTGTACCTTTTAATTTCTGTTTAACTAACCTCCCTGATTTTGTGTAGTTCCCCTTTCTGAAATTAAATAATATATGGAGATATATCTATCTTATAGAACTGGAAGGGACCCTGAAAGGTCATTGAGTCCAGCCCCCTGCCTTCACTAGCAGGACCAAGTACTGATTTGCCCCAGATCCCTAAATGCCCCCCTTAAGGATTGAACTCACCACAACCCTGGGTTTAGCAGGTCAATGCTCAGACCACTGAGTTATTTTTTCCCATACAGATATTGCTGAAACTTTTTAACTACCCATAGTAAACTCAGAGTTTTATCAATTTGAATCTAGTTGCAGTCTGCAGAGATGAGAGATCTAGAAGTCAAGGCAACAGGCCTTTCAGCATGATGTTCTATGAGTTGTGTAAGTACTGCTCCTGTTCCATAAGGGGAAGTATCACAAAGTAACTTATAGGTAAAAATACATTGTAGCATGTAAGGATGCTTTCAGATGCTACCGGCTTTTCCCTCATCAAAAGCCTTGTTGCACTGTATGGAGCAACACCATTTTTGTCCATCGTGCAACAGTTCTTTTAGAGGATGTAACATTGTAGTTATGTTAGGCAAGACCCTATGATAATAATTACCATTCCCAGAAAGGAACATGGAGGAACATTTTATGGTTGGGGGCCTCAAGAACAGCTTCAACTCTCTCTGAGATGTATTCAAACCATCTTCGTCAATGGTATAACCATAATACACAACTGAATAATTGAAAAGGTCATATTTACCCTTGTTCTCTCCAAGACCATACTTAGACAGATTTGCAAGTACCTTTGGGAGGATGTCAACTTCTTCATTAGTTCCCAAGACCAGTCTATTGTTCAAGTAACACCGAGGGCCAGGAATATCCTGTGATACCCATTCGTTGCCTTACTCAAATAGCAGGCGTAGATGCTATTCCAAATACTAGCCTGTTATAGTGGTGAACTCTTGTGTGTGTTAATCATGAGGGATTTCTTGTCACTGTCTTCAATCTCTATTTGTAGATAGACTTTGGCTAGATGATCTTGGAGAAATGTTTACTACCAGCTAATAAGGCATATATATATCCTGTATTCTAGGTAACAAGATAGTGATCTACATGCAATACTGGGTCAATGGTAATGCTGAAATCACCACAGACATTGACCACCCCACCCTTTTTCATTACTGGCACTACAGGTGTGCTTCATTCACTCCCATTAATCTTGTATATAATTCCAGAGTCCCGTAAAGAGGTGACATTCTACTTCTATTTTTGGACATATAGCAAAAGTTGCTGGATGAGCTTTATAAAATTCAGGAATAGCTCCCTCTTAAGAACATAAGAACAGCAATACTGGGTCAGACTAGCCCAGTATCCTGTCTTCCAACAGTAGCCAATGCCAGGTGCCTTAAAGGGAATGAACAGAACAGGTAATCTAGTGATCCATGCCATTGCCCATTCCCAGCTTCTGGTAAACAGAGGCTAGGGACACCATCCCTGCCCACCCTGGCTAATAGCCATTGATGGACCTATCTTCCATGAACTTATCTAGTTCCTTTTTTAATCCTGTTATAGCCTTGGCCTTCATAAAATCCTCTGGCAAAGAGTTTCACAGGTTGACTGTGTGAAAAAATACTTCCTTTTGTTTGTTTTAAAACTGCTGCCTATTAATTTCATTTGGTAACTTCTAGTTCTTGTGTTATGAGAAGAAGTAACTGACACTTCCTTATTCACTTTCTCCTTACCGGTCGTGATTTTATAGAACACAATCATATCTCCCCCAAGTCATCTCTTTTCCAAGCTGAAAAGTCCCAGTCTTATTAAATTCTCTGCATACAGAAGCCATTACATATCCCTAACCATTTTTGTTGCGTTTTTCTGAACCTTTTCCAATTCCAATATATCTTTTTTTGAGATGGGGCCACCACATCTGCATGCAATATTCAAGATGTGGGCATAAAATGGATTTATATAGAAACAAAAGGATATTTTCTGTCTTATTATCTATTCCTTTTTTGACTGCTGCTGCACATCAAGTGGATGTTTTCAGAGAACTACCCATAATGACTCCAAGATCTCTTTCTAGAGTGGTAACAGTTAACTTAGACCCCATCATTTTATATGTATAGTTGGGATTATGTTTTCCAATGTGCATTACTTTGTATTTATCAACATTGAATTTCATCTGCCATTTTGTTGGCATCCAGTTTTGAGAGATCATGTTGTAGCTCTTTGCTGTCTGCCTGGAACTTCACTATCTTGAATAGTTTTGTATCATCTACTAATTTTGCCACTTCACTGTTTACCCCTTTTTCCAGAACATTGATGAATCTGTTGAATAGGACTGGTCCTAGCTGAGACCCCTGGGAGACACCACTATTTACCTCTCTCCATTCTGAAAACAGACCATTTATTCCTACCCTTTGTTTCCTATATTTTAACCAGTTACTGATCCATGAGAGGACCTTCCCTCTTATACTATGACAGCTTACTTTGCTTAAGAGCCTTTGGTGATGGACCTTGTCAAAAGCTTTCTGAAAATCTAAGTAGACTATATCCACTGGATTCTCCTTGTCCACATGCTTGCTGACCATTCCCAGACAGGAACATAGAGGAACATACTGTGTAACATTCTCTACCAAGTAGCACATGACCCCCTGACTTCACAGCATAGAAGTTTAGCATATCCCATTTACAGTTAGATGTTACTTTCATTATAATAATGTCCAGGAGAATGAAGATTTCTCATGTATATGTCTTCAGAAGCACCTTGGTTTATTGCATCTTTACCTCTAAATAGTCTCGATAGTTTTGTTGTGTAATTACCTTTGTAGCAAGATCCTATATCAAGGTACTTTTAAAGTTTTATTTTCTTCACTTATAAATAACCCCCCAAATCCCTTTGCTGACTGTTTTCTACAAGAGACAGCTGTAGAGATGCTGCAACATTCTCAGTGAACCCCACATTCATCAGCTTGTAGAGGACAATCAGAAATCCTCTAGTATTGCTCTCCTGAGGTGGTGATTTTGCTTTTTGCACTGACCTGTTCATTTGCTGTGTAAACCCCAATTTGGTGGGGTTTGTCCTTGAACTAGCACTAATCCTCATGGTAAGACTGTTCCCTGCAACAAAAGCAGTCTTTGAGTGTTCTTCATGTTATTTATGCTTATCCCCAGTTTATTTACTGTACAGATCACTTACTACTGTTGTAGCTCCCTGGCATACTTAGTAGCTGTTTTCATTGACATAGCCATTACCATTGTACAATTTAGGGTCATATCAATTTCAGTCAATAAGCCTTTTGGGTTGCTTCATTTAGCATACCACCTACTAATCTGCCCCTTAATGCATCATTAAATGATCTCCAAATTGGCAATGCTGTCTATTTCTTAATTTAGCCACATTCAAAAGTTGTTTCACTCTTTTTTTATATTCAATTTCCAGAAGCAGAAATGTTCTGTAGTCACTAGTGGCTTTGGATGTAGGGTGTTAAGAAAACAGCTCTGACAAGTGTCCTCTCAATGCTGTGGGTATATTCTTCAATAGTCTCTTTGTAGCAGCCTGCCAGTCTCTCTTGTGCTCTGCACAGATCAACGGAAGGGAAGTGAAGCCACCAGGCCATTTCCCTGCTTTCCCCACAAACTAGAGTAGGTGGCAACCAGGAGCTGTGGACAGGAGGGCTGGCTGCCAATAACCACTACTGCTGAGCTACTGACCACGTTAATGCTCCCAAAATAAGCAGGTGAGACCTACATTTTGCATTGTTCAATTATTGAATCACCTGCATTTGAGGGCCTAATTCTCTGTTCCAGTCTGCCACTTTATGTCCCTTTGGTAGTATAAAAGGGCCATAAAGTTGGTGAATATGGCCAGCTGGGAATTCCATCTCTATGTGGGGAATCCCCAGATGACACAGAATAGTGTCTTTATAGGTTCAGCTGTTCCCAGCTGTCTGAATGGCCTCTTAGAGCTGGGGGTAGCTGGGCATAAGCATTATTAGCCTTGAACCTGCCCTAACTAACATCTTTGCTGAATCAGCCTCTGGCCTACCCCAAAATCACAGAGCTACAAAAGTGATGTGAAACTACTTTAGTCCCCCTTACCTCTTGGGACTTTTGTGCTGAGCACAACTCATCTCTTACCAGTACTCTTGAGCATCATATGGTGTCAGAAGTAAAATCTTTGCAAAAATGGAGCAAAGACAACCACTTTTATCTCGCAGTGAAGATAACCCCATCAGTGAGTGTGTGTGTGTGTGTGTGAAGAGAGGTAATTACAGTGCTTCAAGCCCATATTTCATAACTGTTATAATATAAGGAATCAGTCTCTCTTAAACAGAAGGCATTTATTAAGGAACACAGCTACAATTACAGACGTGCAAACAGACTTCAGCACAGCTTGAGTCCCAGCTTTCTCGCCAATATTTACCAAAGACCATAACCTGCCAGGAACTCCATGCAGCACACATGTGTAGTATCATCTAGATAAAGGAAGTATGGTGCTGTGGTTAGGGCACTAGCCTAGGACCTTGGAGACCTGAGTTCAATTTCCTGGTCTTCTGCAGACTCCCTGTGAGACCTTGTGCAAGTCACATAGGGATCTGTGGCACAGATCCCTTTCTGTAAAATGGGGATAGTAGCACTTCCCTACCTTACAAGGGTATGGTGAGAATAAATGCATTAAAACATGAGGTCCTCAGGTACTATGGGGCCTGTCACAGGGTGCACCACTCACCACTGGTCTGGTGCCTCCTCTTGGTCACTCAAGGATTAGATCTTGAGATAGACACTCCCTTCTGCAATTTGCATGCCATTGCTCTGATTCTGGTCTGCAGCACCTCTCATTCCAAGACCCTTAGCATCTCCTTCATGACTTAGGTCACTGGGCATTCCCCATTCCAGGGTACAGGCTATCAGCAGTCTCATAGACTTTAAGGTCAGAAGGGACCATTATAATCATCTAGTCTGACCTGCACATTGCAGGCCATAGTATCTCACCCATCCACTTCTATAATAAACCCCTAATCTATGTCTGAGTTACTGAAGTCCTCAAATTGTGGTTTGAAGACCTCAAGCTGCAGAGAATCCTCCAGCAAGTGACCTGTGCCCCACGCTGCAGAGGAAGGCGAAAAACCTCCAGGGCCTCTGCCAATCTGCCCTGGAGGAAAATTCCTTCCCGACCCCAAATATGGGGATCAGTCAGCAGTCTTCCCATTCACTACCTCAGTTCTATGCTACGCCCTCAATAACTGTTAGGGGAACATAGGCCCACCCTTTACTATGGATTCCAGTCTAGGGACCCTCAGCTCAGCCCCTTCCCTGGGCTTCTTCCTGGTTCCCCTCGTCTTCAGGAGTATGAACTCTAAACACTCCTCCCTCTTCCCAGGGAGTGACTGCCCCTTCCGAGCAGCCTTTCCCAGCAGCATTTGTCTGTGGCCAGCTACCTGGCTTTATACAGCCGCCACCTGTTTATGCACAGCTGAGCCTGCTTTATAATTAGCTGTCTGCAGCCTAAAAGCTCCCCTGTTTTCAACCTAATTAGCTGATTGGGCCCACTTGGCCCAATTCAGCTCTTGCAGGTTTAGTATGGGGAGCTCACCCCATCAGAGGGCCATGTAAGCACCTTAGGTAGATAGAATTTTTGAAATATCACTTATAATAATATTCCGTCTCACAGAAGATGTTTCACCAAAAACAATGCCACTGGCTCTGTATGTCTTCACAAAATCTAGAATGGCTGCGCTGCTAGAAATAGTAAAAGCCCACACAATCACTACAATGAAAAACACAGGCTCCATGGGGAAAGAGACTATTTCAGCAGGAAGTGTTTTGAGAACAAGAGGTCACTGTTATCAGAAAGCCATTGAGTTTCAACGATAATGGTTATTGATAGATGTCTACCAATCATTGCATCTGCTGGGGAGGTGGTGAGTTGGATCAGTTAATCTACCCTAACCTTCATCCTAGAGGTCTTATTTGTGTATTTTATAGGGTTGTCAATTAATTACAGTTAACTCATGCAATTAACACAAAAATTCACTGCAATTAAAAAAATTAAAGGTGATTAATCGCACTGTTAAACAATAGAATACCAATTGAAATTTATTAAATATTTTTGGATGTTTTTCTACATTTTCAAATATATTGATTTCTATTACAACACAGAATACAAAAAGTGTACAGTTCTCATTTTATATTACTATTTTTGATTACAAATATTTGCACTGTAAAAATTATAAACAAAAGAAATAGTATTTTTCAATTCACCTCATACAAGTACTGTAGTGCAATTTCTTTATCATGAAAGTATAACTTAAACAGATTTGTTTTGTTACATAACTGCACTCAAAAACAAAAATAATATAAAAACTTTAGAGCCTACAAGTCCACTCAGGCCTACTTCTTGTTCAGCCAATTGCTAAGACAAACAAGTTTGTTTACATTTATGGGAGATACTGCTGATTGCTTCTTATTTACAACATCACCTGAAAGCGAGAACAGGCATTCGCATGGCACTTTTGTAGCCAGCATTGCAAGGTTTTTACATACCAGATATGCTAAACATTTGTATGCCCCTTCATGCTTTGGCCACCATTCCAGAGGACATGCTTCCATGCTGATTAAAAAAAAATAATGCATTAATTAAATTTGTGACTGAACTCCTCGGGGGAGAATTGTATGTCTCCTGTTCTGTTTTACCCAATTCTGCCATACATTTCATGTTATAGCAGTCTTGGATGATGACCCAGCATGTTTGTTTTAAGAACACTTTCACAGCAGATTTGACAACATGCAAAGAAGGTACTAATGTGAGATTTCTAAAGATAGACACAGCACTCAACCCAAGGTTTAAGAATCTGAAGTGCCTTCCAAATTCTGCGATGGATGAGGTGTGGAGAATGCTTTAAGATGTCTTAAAAGAGCAATACTCTGATGCGGAAACTACAGAACCCAAACCACCAAAAAAGAAAATCAACCTTCTGCTGGTGGCATCTGACTCAGATGATGAAAATGAACATGCGTTAGTCTGCTCTGCTTTGAATCATTATCGAGCAGAACCTATCATCAGCATGGATGCATATATTCTGGAATGGTGGTTGAAGCATCTGGCATGTAAATATCTTGCAATGCCAGCTACAACAGTGCATGTGAATGCCTATTCTCACTTTCAGGTGACATCGTAAACAAGATGTGGGCAGCATTATCTCCTGCACATTGCAACCAAACTTGTTTGTCTGAGTGATTGGCTGAAGTAGAACTGAGTGGACTTGTAGGTTCTAAAGTTTTACATTGTTTTATTTTTGAATGCAGTTATTTTTTGTACATAATTCTACATTTGTAAGTTCAACTTTCATGATAAAGAGATTGCACTACAGTATTTGTATTATGTGAATTGAAATATACTATTTCTTTTGTTTTTTACAGTACAAATATTAGTAATCAAAAGTAAATATAAAGTGAGCACTATATACTTTTTACTCTGTGTTGTAATTGAAATCAATATATTTGAAAAATATGTAAATAAATGGTATTCTATTATTGTTTAACAGTGTGATTAATCGTGTGATTAATTTTTTAAATTTCTTGACAGCCCTAGTATTTTATTAATGGGCTGTACTGGGTTGTGGATGGTGGTTTTGTTGCATTTGATTTTTTTTTAAATGAAGTTGTACAACAAACAGTAGCCACTGGTGTCAGTGGCAAGTGACCCCTCTCACGTGGGAAGGTATGACTGTTACTAACTTCGAACTGTCACCTGACTGGAACCAGGAAATGTCTCCTACCAGTACCACCACATTACTACACTGCTATTACACAATCAATCCATTTTTATACTGAATTTTAACATACAGAAAACTTTCAACACATGCAAACATTTCTAACAGTGGGGACAGTACCAATGATTGGAATCAAATCTCCATTTTAGCTTTAGGGACCATCCCTTTTTGTGCCTATATCGTCCAAATAAGAACATTCCTGAATAGTTGGCAAGAACAAGACACTAGTTATGAGCCGCCCACCAAATCTTTCAACAAAGCATAATAAATGATTCATAGTGATATGAACTCCTCTGACACAATGCACAGCCAAGACAAATATTATGGTACAGTATGTTACACTTAACATTTGACAAGTATTTGCATAAGGAAATTGTGTCAAGCTATGCATATGATGTAGGAAACTTTTAGAATAATATCCCCCCAAAGTGAGTGTTTACAGCTCTTCTTTCCTTTTACTCCCCTTCGCATCTGGCACAGGGCAGCCTACACCCACATGCTTTTTTTAAGGCACCTGTCACTATAGTACATAACTGCACATTATGTCCCAGACTCACATAAAGGGTGAGCCACACTTTCACTTCCCCTTCCTGTGCTATCATTGCATTACTAATGTAAGGAGGAGATATTATGAGGTGGAGACCACCCAGAGGGAAATTACCAGGTTGATTGGGAAGCTTTGTTAGTTGCCAGCTTCGTCACAGAGATGGGTCTTGTTGCAAGTGATAAGATTTTGACTCAGTGAGCAATCCGGTAGCCAATAGGAGAGAATTCCACAGTCACAGGAACTCTCAATTCAGAAAATTCTGACCCGTCCCCATAAATTCCACCCTGGGGAATTCCTCAGATCAGGTGACCCTAACAATTTCAGATGCTGTGTTGGGGGAACTTTGTGATTGCCAGACATCTGCCCTGTTAGGATAAATAAGACCCAAGACCTTGAACTGCTTATGACACTAGAACTGAATTTACACCTCTTAGTATTTTATAAGTTTAGGCAAGAAAATATCTGCATTCTGAAGCATTAAAGCCACCCATAAGTAGTCAAACATCACAAGAAATTATGCTCTGTTCATCTTTTCATTGGACTAATTTAGACTGCAACACATGGAATGACCATGACTGGGCAATAAGAAAATATATGATACCAGAAGACTTTTAGATGTGAGAGAAAGGCCTAAAGCAAGAGGCATGCACCAAATAGAGATGGAAGCTTGAAATGAGGCTGGACTTATAAAAATGCTGGTCCATTAACTTATTTTGCATAGTCTTTCATGTCTTCATTGTCAGATAAAAACTGAAACTCATGGTGGTCTACAAATCTAAATTCACCAGTAATTGGCTGGATGCTGTAGCTTCAGAGATAACATACACTATGCATAACAAAGCAGGCCAGGAACTGCCACTGTTTTATCATATAATGTTCAGAATAATACACAGCACATCCTTTTACATCTCTTAACTTCACAGCTAACAATTCATCATCAAGCAATGTGCGCATTTCACAGCTGCTTTATATTTTTTGTCTATCATGGCTGTGGGTATCCCTTTCTGTGATCATAAATGAAGGTTTCCAAATGATAGGATATATTTAACAAAAGGGATGGTACAGTGAAATCTTCTTTATGTACAACTGATAGCTAGAATTCAGTGAGAATGAGATCTCACACCATGTCATCTATGCTGCTTACACAGCATTATCATTTGTATTCATCAGAGTAATACCTCTTTTGCTCCTTATAACTGCTGCTTGCACGCACTGTAACATTTGCATCTTTTACACTTTAATTCCAGGAAGTGTAACTGTCTGACTCTGCTAATGAAAAATGAAACTGTCAGCTTCTGATCTGCCATGTAACACTGCCAGAATTTGTAGCCTTGACATGCTAATAAAGCCCAATCTTGCAGTTCTTCCCAGAAAAACTCCTGTCGAAGTCAAAGGAAGTTCTGAACAAGGCCTTGACTAAAGGCTTCAGAAAGAGATGCAAGTTTATGCTCTTGCCAGATTTAGTCCTTAAATATGAACTCATTGGAAAATGCTTTATTGTTTTCTTAAATGTAATTAAAGTGTTACAGAAAATAGTAAACATAACTCCCCTATGCATGAGAAGAATAGACAGGAAGTTCTGCATGTGCATAATCAAGCAATGAAGTTTAAAAGTGTGTAATATCACGAAAAACTGGAGCGAATAATGTAAACAATTATCTATCTGCTTAATCTTTGTCTGCTTAGATTAAAGATCCCTGGGCTATCAGAAATCTTCTCCCATACACGGCTGGCTCCAGCACCAGGGAAGGAAGCAGGTGCTTGGGGCGGCCAATGGAAAGGTACGGCATGTCCGGGTCTTTGGCGGCAATTAAGAAGCAGGTCCCTCCAGGGCCGTCCTTAGGATTTATGGGGCCCTAAGCAGTATTATTGAACTGGTACCCCTATGCCGGATGGCAGCCCAAGCTCACAGCCTGGTGGGGGAGGGAGAGGAGGGACAAAACAGCAAAGGATAATGAGATGCCCAGCCTGCCTCATGGTGGTGGAGAGTCACAGTTCCCTGCAGAGACTCCCATACCCTCTCCTTCATACAGAATGGACGTGAAGAAAGTACCTAATTAAAAACACTAAAATTTGGGAATAAAAAATGTCAGTCACAGGTTTTTTGATATGCCCTGAAGTTTGTCAGAGATTTATTTCAAAACACTTCTAGATATAGTGAGTAAGCTTCTGTGCTGAACTACTAACAGTACACTATAAGGGCCAATACATATTGCCTCTTCCTTCTCTTTATCCCTATTTCTCTTAATCATATCTCTAAGCTGAACTTTATATCTTAAATTACCTCAAACTCTAGCAGTCTAGCTGTTTACTTCCATTCTATATTATTGTATCATTTTTAACTCACTGATCACATAAGAATTATTTTAAATTAATCAGAGAAAGTTTAGTGTGTCATACCAATTTCCATTTGCATATTTATTTTACTGTATTCAAACATTGCATTCGTCTATCTTTCTTTAGATTGTATCAATATATTACTCTTGTGATCTCCTTAACACAAGATGACATATGTATTGAAATTTTCACCAACTTTAACATAAATGATTGTTTCCTAAAGATTTTTATGGTGTCGCTAATTCAAACAAGATGTTATGTCTCTCCTACTGGTCTGCAGACTTATCTTGTGTTCAGCTTTTTGTAATCATGTATCATTCGGCATACGTCAAGTACACAGATAAGGTGCAAATCTTTGCTTCACCTATCTGGCAACGAGAAGATTGTGCCTTTAGGGCCTCTTTCCTAGTGCGGCAAGACGCGTGCAAGGTGGAAAATACATCCAGGAAACTTGTTAGCATTTTTTTTTTAAAACTTGTAATTTAACTTGTATTTTATATAAGGGAGTCTTTTTGAAGGATTTATTTTATCAAACTGTGTGTCTGAAGATCATGCATTTAAGGGTCTAAAAGTGATCGTGCATCTAAAACTCTATGCAAGCATTTGTTGAATGTCGATTTTATATGTCACCAGATCACTATATTATGTTTAAGCAAATTAATATTCTTGCATTGACATATTGTCGTGATGTACTTTAATCACACTTTTTTAGTAATAAAATGACAGTAAAAATTATTGGCTACTTTCGTGGTACATCTGATGAAATGGCTTCTGCCCACAAAAAGTATATGCCCAATTAATTTGTTTCGTCTCTGAGTCCACAAGACTTTTCCTTATGTTCTTTGGCTATCGACTAACAGCTACCAATCTGAAAAACTTCGTCAGTATATACCTTGGGGTTGGCAAATAGCTGTTTAAAGGCTTATGACCCCTTGAATGTCTTTTTAACAGGTTCAATGTTGTGTAGGTAGGTTCTTGCGGCTGGAAGGTTTTTCATTTTTAACTACCAGATTTCCTCCAAAGGAAGACTCACCAGGCTAGAGCAGCCATCTGTGGGAGCCTGCAGGAAGGGTCAGAACAGGGATAGGAAAACAAGAGAGTGGACACTAAGACCCAGTGGTGCCCCAAATTTTCAGGTGCCCTACGCAGCTGCTTATCTTGCATATGCCTAAGGATGGCCCTGGGCCCCTCAGTCTATCTCTTCCTCTTTGAACTGCCACTGAAATGCCGCCAAAGAGGAAGAGAGGGAGCAAAAGACCCACCACCAAATTGAGCTGCCATCGAAGTGCCACTGATTGGCTTTATCTTTTTTTTTTCCCCCCACTTTGCCACTTGGGGTGGCAAAACAGCTGGAGCCGGCCCTGCTCCCATATAGGTACTTAGGTGCTTAATTCCCATTGAAACAAATGGGAATCGGATGATAAATATCTTTGAAGATCTGGGCCTCATAGACCATGATCACATCACCCCTTAAGCTTCTCTTGGATAAACTAAATAGACTGACTTTTTTCAGTCTCTCAGGATAAGTCCACGCCGTGGGTGACAGTGAGCCTCCCAGCCTGGGTAGACAGATTTATGCTAACAGGACTTGAGCTAATGCACTAAAATTAGCAGCATGGACATTCGGGCTCCAGTGGAGACTCAGGCCAGCCACCCAAGAGTCTGAAGATCCTGAGCTGATGCCGCAGCCACAACGGCCACACTGCCATTTTTAGTGCGTCAGCTCACGGCCAATTAGCATGAGTCTGTCTACCTTCACTGTAAGGCAGGCTTTCCAGCCCTCAAGTCATCCTTGTAGGTCTTTTCTGAACTCTTTCCAGTTTGTCAACATTCCTTTAAAAGAGTGGACACCAGAACTGGACCGTATTCCGTAATGGTCTTACGGTTTTTTAAGAAATCTTTCAAAATCCGCAGGGGAGGCCTGGGATAAATCCAATTTAACAGACACAGATTACTGGGTGAAAGGCAAGACAGGACTTACCAGAATTTGTATTTATTTGGATTCCCATGAACCATAAACCAATGGCCAAACAGTTGCCTTTCTGAAAGGCAGCAAGCCTCTTATAATTTAATTTCAAAGGCCTATTTCAGGTAATGAAGCTAACTGGCATGACTAGCAAAACCAGCAGTGTAGTTCAGCTCTCTGTCTTCAGTCTCGGACCTGCTGAAGGAAGAGTGCCCAGAGATCCACCTTTCATGATTTCCATTCCCAGGTATCCACAAGAATTGGCTTGAATCTGAATCATGATCTGGATCCACTAAGATAATTTCAGCTTCTCTAGGAGAAGTAACTGGCTTCTTGAGTCTCTGTCTACGTCCTGTATATTTTGTATCCTAGCACCATATGCCAAGATGATGGCTTAACATAGAATGGAAATCAAAGTAGGTACTTCTGGGATTTTCGCTCACTGAACATCCAAGGGCAGATTTATTCTGTCATAGTGGTCTAACCTTACGAGTGGTGTAATGACACTTAGAATCAAAGGTATCACACAAGGAATGAATTTGTCCCAGCATATTTACTGTATTATGCTAATAATTACACATTTGTCATACTTTAGCAAATATACTCTGCTATTCACTATAAACAGCTATTCAGAATTGTGCAACACTGAAAAAAAGATTACAGCAAAGACTGGAGTAGGGCATAGGTATTGATGTAAAAGCTGTACTATCTCACTAAGGAAATCAACAAACACTAATCCCTTTAAGAGCTCAGTTCTGGAGGGGATATCATTAGACATGGTATATAATCAGAAATACAGCATACAGAGTGCACCATAGGGATTAATCCTGCACTGTTAGGGAGATGGACTAGGTGAGCCGATGAACTGTTCCAATTTCTCTGTTTCCATGTGAATTAGGCTCTTTTCTTCTGTTCTAAGTTAAATTAATTTTGGAAAGGCAATGTAATGACATTTGTTTTAGAAGCATTGCTATTATTTTAATGCTAATCATCCTTTTGCAGTCAACTTTAGGGAACCCTGCCACTTCCCTGGGTTAGGCAAGAAGTACAGTTCATGTATAGTTGTTTGTCATAAATGTTCAGTTCTGTTGAACAATACTCAAGGTGGCAGCTCTTGAGAACATAAAACTATGTCTCTGGAAACAGTGTGACAGAAATGGTAATTTCCTGCAAAATCTTGGGGAGATATGACTGTGTTAAGTTTATTTATCACTGTGGGCCAGAGATTGTATCTATTTCTAAGGGGAAGGGTAACCACAGCCTCTTCAGGTACTATGAACAGTGGGGGGTGATTAGGCAAATTCACTTAGGTTACAATCTGAGTGAATTTGCCTAATCATGCCCCACTGTTTTCCACCTCCTGGGGAAGCTCAACTGTACTAGTTCAAACTGGATTCTCCAGAGGTCAGCACACAAAGAAAGGACTTTTGGATAAACACCTTGAGTATAAACTGGCTTAGGGCCTTCTTTCTGATCCAACAAATGGACAAGACCTTCTGTCTAAGGGGGCCCCAATCCTTCCTGGGAAGGGTTGGAAGGACTTAGTTCAGTCCATGTGCTTGTTCTGAGCAAAAGTTATTATCAACTTGTGACCACAGCAAAACCTCAGAGGGGCCTGTTCCCTGGCCAGAGCCTGCTTTGGAGTTAGGGTGGTCTCTGGTAAGTTTATTAGCATTCCTGAATATATTGTTTTAATATGTTTTTTCTGTAATGCTTGTACCTTACGAATAAATGTGCTTGCTTAGAAGGAGTTCTGTGGTAACTTAAAACCATGGGCAATTACAACTGTTCATAGCTTCTGCAGAGAAAGCAAAGCATGGACTGCCTTTTCTGGGGGATTCAGAGTGTAGTCAGGGAACCATACAGTCTAGAAAATCTCTGTCAGGAGAGCGAGACATGCAAATCTCCACCCAAGAGAGGTGAGGGCTGAGGAGCTGGGAGCCTAAAATGGGTGTCCTTGCTGCACCCACAAAACGGGAATACAGGTGCAGTTACCCTGAACTGTGACTGTAGTACAGCAGCACTGGTATAAAATGAGTTAGGCTGCCCTTCTCACAGCTGCCTAGACTCAGAGATTTTAAGCAGGCAAGCCCAGCCTGTTTTAGTGAATTATTGGGTAGATTTGGAATAATAAACACACACAAATTTTGGGAGCTTGTATTTAAAAGTTGGAGACCTTGAAAGCTCACATCTTCCAATTCACTTATCAGAGGTGATCTTTAACCTCAGAACATTTTCTATTTCCCTTGCTTGTAGTGCTTAAAGAAAAATGTTTGTCAATCCTCAAACTTTGCATTAAAAACCTCTACATGGTCTCAGAAATGTTAAAAGCACTAACCAGACTGCAGACAATGTGTGGTGTACTTCAAGTAGTTGATGAACTGGTATTATTTTGTCTAAAATAAGATGGAGAGAGCCCCTCCTTACTTTATTTCCTGTGCAGGACTAGACTGCAGAGAAATGAATGTGAAGTTTTCATTTTAACACAGTTAGTTCCTGTCCATACAATGTTGGGTAACCTATTTCAGTACAACTTTCCAAACACCAGTACAGCCAACTATGGTTGTAATTTGGTTTTAAGACACACATTTCACAGTTACAAACCATCTATATTACAAACAGGCCAAGAAGTTGTGCTCTAACTAATCTAGGCCAGTTTCTTAACAGAGTTGTAACATAGTTTACAGTCATGTTGTGTTTGGCTGTAAACCAGATTGCAGCAATAGCTGACTGCATTCTTACAGTTACAAGCCCCACTAAGAGCCTTGGTCAGAATGGGGAATTGATCAGTACTTGATCAGGTAGGACATATCATCCAGAAGAGGGCAATAGTACATTTTACACATTTCAGTACTTTACACTGAAAACTTTTCCATTTGAAATTTACATTAAAAATCAATATGGATTACGGAATTAACCTGAAACACATAGAGTGCATTTTGAAATGGACAACTTGGCATCAAAATGTAAACCTTATAGCAACTAAGATACACTTCTGAGAAGAGTAGTTGCTAGAGTATGCCATCATTATTGACATTGTGGGCTATATATCCTGGTTTTATGAAAAACTCAGAATAAAATCCAACAATATGACTTTGGGTTCAGCACTAATTCAAAATTCAAACTAGGTTTGTCAAAGTGTTCATTAAGGTTAGGGTGACCAGATGAGATGAAGAAAATATCGGGACACACGGGGTTGAGGGGGAGGGTTGTCTGCCAGAGAGCGAAATATCGGTTGGGACGCGGGACAACCACTCAAATATTGGAACGGTACCGATTTTATTGGGACGTCTGGTCACCCTAATTAAGATTCACAGATATTTTAACCAACTCAGGGCCAGTGTTCAGTACATCAGTAGAGTTTGGGACCATTGTTCTAGGATAGTGGCTTTCAACCTTTCTGGACTACTGCACCCCTTTCAGGAGTCTGATTTGTCTTTTGCTCCCCAGGTTTCACCTCACTTAAAAACTACTTGCTTACAAAATCAGACATAAAAATATAAAAGTGTCACAGCATCTTATTACTGAAAAATTGCTTACTATCTCAGTTTTACCATATAATTATAAATCAGTTTGAATATAAATATTGTACTTACATTTCAGTGTAGAGCAGTATAAACAAGTCATTGTCTGTATGAAATTTTAGTTTGTACTGACTTCGCTAGTGCTTTTTATGTAGCCTGTTTTAAGACTAGGCAAATTATCTAGAAGTGCTGATGTAGCCCTTGGAAGACTGCTGTGTATGCTCAGAGGTATGTGTACCCCTGGTTGAGAACCACTACTTTAGGACACCTCAGAACTTTCTTTTGTGAGGGGAAACAGAAATAAGATTTTTAACATGAGGTTGTGGAATATGTAAGCGGATGGATTTCTTCATTCAGTAGTGCTTGGTTATCTTCCTAAGTGCATCAGATCCTTTTTTTTTTTTTTAAATCTTGGTTTTTGTGAGTTATGTACTCTGCATTTCCTGATGAACTGATTAAGATTCTACTGAATGTACAGCTATATTTTAGGCAATTCCTTTATAAGAAGAGAAGAAATGAGGAACAAAAAATCAAAGCCTACTCTGTGGGCACCCAACCAATTAGAGGAACAAGAGTAGCTGATCTTTAAAGTACTTCTAAAAATAAATATTCATTGTTGTTCCCTTATCAACTGATTTAGGGCCCCATAGTGCTGGAGAGGCCCAAGCTTATGTGCGGGATGGTGTGGGACTGTGCTGCCCTAGGAAGAGTACCAGGAAAGATTGTGTCTCCGGAAGCACAATCTCTACTCAAGCTCCCTGGTATGCAGAGGGAGCGTTGCTGCTTCATCATCCCTCGAGATGATACAGCTTGCTCTCTCATGTGCCTGGCAAACTCCAAGGGACAATGTGGGCAGGAGGCCAGGTTCACAATACTGCCTCCATCCTGTCTGCTGCAGAATGTCTTGTAGGCCCTTTCCTTGAGTGCAGGGACTACTATGCTGACTGGGAGGTCATGGTAAGGTGTAAGGGGGAAAGCTCCCTGCCTCCAGCATCTGCACTAGGGACAGATACAGTCAGGCCCATAAGAAGCAACAATGAAAGGCTCAGAAGAGATTCACATCCAACTCTCCAAAGAGACAGCGTGGGATCTTAAAAAGAGGTGGCATAATCATATGGATCTCCTGTCTCCGTGTGAGTGCAGAGCACATCAGAGAAGAAAAGAAACTTTCAGCTGTATTGATTGCTCTTTTTCCAAACGTGAGGGAATAAAGGGTTGCCACTAGGTGGCCCTCAGAGCTAACACAAATCCCTGCTCCATGTTAGTGCAGTTCAAAAATGATTTGCAGCAAGTATTTACTTAAAAAGAAAATATTTCCAACCACTGGAGGGTAAGTTAATATAATCGTGCTTGGGGGACCTGATGACTCAGTACAGGGGTAATAGGACATGGAGCCTTTTTCCTAGGTCACCAGTTCAAACTTGGCCCATGGGTATATATTGATTTTATTTATACAGAGTCCTATTTTTAAAGATATTTAGATACTTAAAGATGCAGAGAGGCTCCTAGTGGCATTTTCAAAAGCACTTAGGCAACTAATCCTAGGCATCTAGGCACTTTTGAAAATCTCAGTAGGCATCTTTCTGTTTCTTTGGGCACTTAAATAGCTTTACAAATCTGGCCCATGGTCACCACAGCTGGGCAAACTGCAAATATTTTTCTGAGGATTTGTCTGCATTTTTAAACAAACTCATTTGATCCATGGTTGGACTCTTTTTGTGCATGCTTTTTGGGAGTACTTCAGTGAAGGAGTTACTGGTGTGAATGTTTTCTGAAATAGTGAATTTGAAGTGACTAAATAGCTAGAGAGCGCATATTTCAAATTTGTAGTCAAAGACCAGATCCTCAATGGGATTTAGGCACCTAAATACCTTTGAGGATGTGGGCCTGTAGCAGGGTGGTCACCCGCTCTGGCCGTAAAGGGCTTAAAACAGCCCAGGAGAGGGCTGTGGCTGGGAGCAAGCAGTTCCCAGCTTGATTGGGGAAGCAGGCTCAGCTCTGGCCATGCCCCAGTCAGGATTCAGCTTGTCCTTATAAGAGGGCAGTGGGCCAGGAGCAGAGTCAGTCTCTCTCTGCCTCTAGAGAGGGAAGGGCCTGGCTGCTTAGGAGCTCATAGGGTTCCTAGAGTGGAGCAGGGCTGGGGGAAGGACAGAGGAGCTGGACAGCTCCAGCCTGGAAACCCCACAGGCTGCAGGCCTTGTTAAAGGCTCAGAAGGGTAGTGGGGTTGCAAGGAGCCAGGGGCTAGTGGGTACGGGGGTCAGCAAAAGGTGAGACACCAGGTGGCAGAAGGCGCTCCGGAGGCTGGTGAGCTAATTCCCTTGGAGGCCAGTAGGAGGTGCGGTGGAGGTGAGCATCATCCCGTTACAGGGCCCAAGAGTACTGCGCCAAAAATCTGATACTAATGTAACTCTTCTACCAGGTGGAGCTGGCAGGAACCAGGGCCAGGTTCAATATGTTCCTGTCCATCAATACAACACAGTACCGGCTCGAGCCCTCACCCAATAATCTAGGGAAAGTATACACCACCCTTGTGTGTCTCTGAGAGGCAATATTTCCCCACTCACAAGCACAGAGGCTGAGTTTAGAAAAGAAACTTTTAATAAAAGGAGGGAAGTAACTCGGTGTTAATTTAGGAAAACACCACAACTAGGGTTCATAAACATCAACCATGAGCAAAAACCCGCCCCTAAGTAAGTTGGGCAATGTCCCCATCCACTCAGGTTCTTAAGTCCAGCAATCCAAAAGTCCCTTTAATGTGCCCAACCCTTCTCTGCACCCCACTCACTGTCACTGTCCTTGGTCAGTGCACACTCAGAGGTGCATCTGCAGAGTTTGCCTCCCACCTTGGGCGGAGGGGAGGAGGTAAGGAAGCACCTTATTCACTCCAATGCTCGGGCACTCGCTCACCACCCCCTTCTTCCAGCCGCCCTGTTGGCTGATCACCGCGCCTCTCTGCATGGCTCTGCTCTGGCCCTCTCCACCAGCCACTTTGCTGGCCACTCACTGCACCACCTGGCCACCCCACCAATCCTACATCTAATCGCCTGGCTGCTCCACCAGCCATGGTTCCTCTCTGCTGGCAGTCCTGCCAGCTGCGGTTCCTCGCTGCCTCACCAGCCGCTCGTTCTGCTCACCACCTCATCAGCCACTCATTCGCGAGCTGTCAGTCACTGTCTGCTGCCACCTGCCTCTCTGCTGTGACCTCTGCGCATCAGTTATTTAGTAATTTTCAGCTCTTTGCAGAATGGGCAGAAACACTGCTCCATCTCAAGGAATTTCAGCCCTCAATGATTTTTAGCTCTTAGCAGGCTGCCCAGAAACACAGTCCCACCACCACCGATCTCAGCTCTGATTGAGCATTTAAAATAACAAAGAGGCTCCCAATGAAGCCTATTTAGCTCTTTCTTTGAAGACTATGGGGGGAGGGGTTAAACCAGTACAGGGAGGGGCCACACCTCCTAGCTAGAATACCTGTCCCCACTCCTCTTACTTTCACAGGGCTCTGACATTCGAGCCCCTGGCTTAATGAGGTCCTTTCAGCTGAGGGTGTGCTGGGACAGGTTAAGCAGAGTTCTTCTCCCCTTTATTCATACAATACTGACAACATCGGTAACAGCATTTCACTACCTCTGCATTCAGTACTAAAGTGATTTGTACCCAACGCCAGCCAAAGTTGATTACTTTGAGCAACGCACCACTCTGTCTGTTGGATATCTAAGAAGAGCAGGAGCAAAATGTATCTACACAAACACACCTAAAGTCTCTCCCCGTCTCAGTTAGCTGTCAGGGAAGAATTCATTCAGACCCTGCTTACATTCAATCAGGGAACAGAAATATCCCTATGATCTGTGTGCCCAGTGTCAACAGCTCCCATTTTGGATGTCACAATGAACTGCTTGTGAACAAGTTACAGACCAGGAATTATTCTAACAACTATGGATAACAAATCAGAGAAAACTGGATTTGTTTGCATGCAGTTCACGAATGGGAAAAAAGGCAAAGTTTGCCGAGTATATTATTTGTTACAAATTACTCACCCATCTCTAGTACAGAGCAAAAGTCCCCATCAAAGGGCCATTCAAAGAAGTATGTGAATGGAGCTGATGACTTCAGTTCCTAGTTCACGGGTGTCAACATCAATGAAAAAAAATCTAAAAGCAAAGAACTGTAACTGATTCCTTGTAGGCAGAATGTAAGAGTTGGATGGGCATGTATACTGAGCTATCCTAGCTAACCTCAAGAGAGAGTCCCTTCCAGATAAGGGCTGGCATATACTGGTGGAGAAGTCTGTCCCGATACTGCCTGAGGAGTACCTGCTCTGTGAATAAACACAGGGCCCTGTTATTGTAAATTTGGCATCTTTCATGAACACAAAATCAACATTTTTAATAAATGAACCCAACAGTAGAAAGGCACTCTCCTTCTTACTCTAGATTCTATGGCACTAGTGTGCCCCATATCTTGGATAGCAGTAAGTTTTAAATAAATTAAATACTTTTCATATAAACAATATAGCTTATAGTTGAGACTGCATTTTATTTTGCTGAGAGAGATACATTTCTCTGAGGTTTACAAGCTGTTTATCACACTCACATTTTAGAGAAAATAGAAGAAAAAAAAGCACAGCTGCTGTTAGGATGGATAGAATCAAAATAAGAGAAAAGTTCTGAATCTCTATCTAACAAGGTAAAAAAAGGGATACAAGAAAACTAATAGTGCAGGAACGTTTAAAATAATGCAGATTTTAGTTTAGGGGGCTTTTTTGTTTGTTTGTTTTTTCAGTTAAGGCCTCAGTGAATTGATCAAGCCTCTCTCATATAAGTGATTTAAAGTTAGAAATATGAGATAACATTGAGTTTGGGAGGCCTAATTAAGGAACATGCTTTGTAATCTGGGACAACTGACAGAATGGAAGCAAAGACTTAGTTACAATTTTGGAGAACTTTCCAGGTTCTTTTGTCTGGGCAAAACCAAGCATTCTAATTAATTGGATTTAATTACAGTAACGGTTTTGGGGGTAAAAATAACTGCCTTGGCACTGAAGCAAAGAAATGTAATTGTCCACAGCTGAGACAGACATTCCAGATGTGACGTGGAGCGCACTGTTAAAGGCCAGCAAGCCTTTGTTGTGATTTAAGCTCACAGCTGGACTGGATTAAACTGGCACAGGAACTGCCTTGAACAGTCAAGATGCAGGCCAGGCTCCCCAAATTAAGACAAAATATCATTTTGGGGCAAATAGAGATAGTTTCATTCCAGCACTCTGTTCACTGAAGTAGGAAATGGATAGCCTCATGGGGTTCTCTGCTCACAATACCTCTCTTTCATGATTTGTGCAGCTTGAAACCTTAGTATAATCTATCTAGCAATAAATTGCCACCTAGAGCCTCTTAGTGGATTACCATAGTGAGAGATTGCCAAATTAATACAGTCCTAAATGCATCAACATTTGTGAAAAACAAAAAGATCTAGTATCAGCAGAATTTAGCGCAATGCTTTTCATATGAGATTGCAGATATTTCCAATTATTTTTGTAATATACTTGTGGCCAGATGGGGTGTCCAAATTGGTTTGAACTATCTGCATATCAGGCTGTTGAGAGACAAGAAGATCACTTCATCTTGAAATCCCAGTAAAAGTGCCATCCAAAGAAAAGGAGAAGGAATCTGCAGGAAAACTCGGAGTTCAGTTTTCCCTTACATTGACAGTGAGAGATTAGCGTTCCCATGAGCATTCACAAGCTTTCCCATGACTCCTCTGGCTTTTCAGCAGACAGTGCTATAAATATGACTGTCTATACCTCTAACTCCTTTTACGGGAAATCACACTTACTAATGGATATATTGTCCCAAGCTTTTAAACTAACATTAAAAGGGACATTAATTCAATTAATCAAACTGAGAAAGCATTGCCTTTATATTTGTTTTTTCAGCATATCCATTCAGAACTACAACACTTAACCTGATACAGATCATGACAATTCCCAGCCCATCTAGCCATCAGGAATTGGATTCTCTAAAAAGCTAGTGGCCTAAATTTTCAGCTGTGTCTACTGATTCTGGGTGCCTCCATTTTTGGGTCCCCACTTGAACACATTAAAGGGGCTTGATTTGTCATAGGCCAAGGGCCCAGTGATTCAAAAAAAACCCCACACCCCTTTAAGATGTCTGAAGTTGGGCACCCAAAATTACAATTCACTTTTGACATAGATATTGGGACTCTGTGTTTTGTGCACACTGCACGACCTTTCCTACAAAAGTAAACTGACAGGATTAAAAGGATCTGCTGAGAAACTACATTATTAACTCAGATCCGTATAATTTTATCTTTATTTGTGCTGTCAGCCATCAAACTTCTCTAGAAGAGGTAAGGGGTTGCCTGTCAGCTTATGCCTCTGTGCCATTGTGACAGAATGTACCCATTTCAACACTCCACACACTATTGTGATAATCTTTGTACAAAGTATGTCTTGTAAGGTATCATTTGAAAACTCATAATTTGCTGGTCAATATTGTCCTGTTAAAATATGTGTGGCAACATTATACATGAAGTTATAAGATTCTGCTGTGTGGTGTCATTAAACACATGTTCCAAACAGAGGTTGGCAAACAGCTTTGTCTCAAACAAAGGAATGTGTGCTCTGCTGAATTTGCATTTAAGCAGTAAACAGAGTCATCAAGCAGGAAGGAAAACAAAGGACACTCAAACAGGTGAGAAAAGGGGCATATCGACTTCCATATAAATTCTTTGGCTCCAGAATCTCAGCTGGAAATATTTTTCTAAAGGGGGACTGAAACTATACAAAGGAGGGACAAACACTCAAGATACCGCCCCCCCATCCATCACATTCACAACGCCACAGCAACAAAGGAAGCATTTGTTGAATTGTGAGAGAAGGGGTCCTGAGCTAAGAAGTTTGGTCAGTAAGACTCCTGAAAGCATGAGGTGGGAAAGCTTTGCTATATTTGTAACTTGTGCATAGGTCTGTATAGAATTTCTATATGCTTGGGTAATCATAACTTTAATAAAACTTGAAAAGCAGAATAGACCTTGTACTTGTGACTGTATGTGTGATCACTACCCTTGGTCTTTATGTGTTCCTAGAGACTCTAAATTTGAAGCAAGTAGCGGAAGGGAGTTTCATTCTGTTAAGCCTGAAACTGTAGCCGCCAGAGCCGAACCCAAAGTGGTGTAATACCACATGACAAAATTCACTTTAAAGCAAATAAAAGGCTACAAACTTTGTAGAATTTGCTTCCTTTGTTGATCTCCTAGAGCCCAAATTTCCCTGCCTTTGTATTTCATCACTTTTTTTCTCCCAGCATGTGGGGAAGGGGTGAAGGATGTGGATATAGTTAGTGCTAGTGATGTTAAGTGAGTGACTGTTAACATTAGTAGGTGGATGAATATATATCTGTGTGGTAGAAGTAATCCTTTGTATAGTTTGATGGTTTCAGCATTAAATTGTACACAACATAGCATTGTTTAAATCTTGCAAAAGCACCCTGAGCAATATGAAATTTAAAAATAACAAAAGAAACTAACTAATAAACCTGTTTAAATTGCTATTTTGTCTATCATCCAAATATTTGCAACTACAGATGAAAAACAATAAAATATTGTGGGGGAGGAAGGGCATGGAGGACTAGTTCCTGAGGTCGTGGGTTATCCCCAAAGACTTGGGAGAGGAAAGAAGCCATTTTGGAACATAACAGCACCATGAAAATATATAAACACTCTTGTAAATTAGAAATGCTTCTTCCCAACACATCACACACTCCGCATACTGGCAGAACTCTATTTCTGTCTCTCTCTACATATATGACACAACAAAAGATGGTTCATTGCCCAGCATAACAAATTATTTGTCTACTCTGTTCTTTTATATGGGAAGATCACTAGTTAGTGTAGGCTGGGATTTTCTTATAAAGTCTATGGTAGTTAGGTGCCTGAATAACAATTCACTGGGATTGATAACTAACTCCCTTTGTCTCCTTTAAAATTCCCTTCTGTAAATTTTTTTTTTAAAATAAGGATTTCTGCAATCCTGGGCTGCTAAGCTAATTGATGGTACTTTCCTGAATCCTCTCCTATATTTCTTGATGGAAGCTCTTTGCGATGCTGGCAGACCAGGTGCCAGCTCCTGCCAAGGCCGCTGGTGTCAGCTAAGCACTGACAAATTCATAGCTGAAAACCAGACCAGCTCGCTTGTACGTTAGTATTGTTCAAGATAGGTGATAGACTTATACAAATACGTTTAGTGTTTAGACTTTGTGGAATGCTTGTAAGTTGCTACAGACATTCATTTCACTTGTGGTGCCTGAATCCCATGCTATAAGGTGATATGTAAATTTTGGTTTATAAGGGTAAAAATGCTTGCTCTGATCCTGTGAACTCAGTCAGGAGGAATGATCTACTGCCAAGAAGGACTATAAAAATTAAATGGGCCATTGTGGACATCACAGTACAAAGACTTGGTTGATGGCCCTCTCATATCTGTGAAAGTGCTAATGTGCTAGAGGGCACTTCCATCGGCTTGAATGCTGGAAGAAGGAGGTAAAATAGGGACACAAGAAATTTTCCTTTCTCTCTTTGCTGTTTGGGCTCTCACAGGGCTGGAGCTAGGAATTAGAGGCAGAGATCCCCAGAGCCAACCTGCAGTAGCCTTAAAGACATTCAGAGCTGACAAATTACAGCAACTCTCCCCTTTTGGAACCATAGACTGAACTCATTTGTGTATATATGTTGCCTGCTTTAACCTGTAAATAACTTTCTCATTTCTTTTTCCTAGTTAAGAAATCCTTAGTTAGTTTACTATAGAACTGGCTACAACTGTTGTCTTTGGTGTGAGATTTGAGGTACCGACTGAACTGGGGTAAGGGACAGGTCTCTTGGGACTGGGAGCAACCTGACTATTTTGTGATATTTGGGATATGGCAACCAACTATCATTAAGTCCAGCTTGCCTGGGTAGCAAGATGGACTGGAGTGACCAACAGCACTGTCTGTGACTCCATGGTCAGACTTCATGGTGCTTCAGGAACTTACGTTTGTTACTGGCTTGGTGAAATCTAATTATAGAACATACCCTCAGTTTGGGGTTTCTGCCCTGCTTTTAGACAGTCTGCCCTAAGACTGGCCCTCCTGGTCATGAACCACTCCAGACAGCAGAACACTCATGAGAAACACTGCCAGAGAAATAGCAGTGACAGTGAAGCAGTTTCTATTGATCCAGAGCAGGGGTAGGCAACCTATGGCAAGTGTGCCAAAGGCACACGAGCTGATTTTCAGTGGCACTCACACTGCCCGGGCCCTGGCCACTGGTCCAGGGTGCTCTGTATTTTAATTTAATTTGAAATAAAGCTTCTTAAACATTTTACAAACCTTATTTACTTTACATACAACAATAGTTTAGTTATATATCATAGACTTATAGAAAGAGACCTTCTAAAAATGTTACAATGTATTACTGGCACGCGAAACCTTAAATCAGAGTGAATAAATGACGACTCTGCACACCACCTCTGAAAGGTTGCCGACCCCTGATCCAGAGAGTGGAACTATGCAAGACATTTAGAAGTGCAGTGGAGAAAGTTAAAAACCTCCCCTGAGAGTAACTCCCTTTTCCATTTTGTTTTGTCTGGGCAGCTATGACTCTTCATCTCACTTTTGATCTCAGTTTTGTCTGTCAAAAATAAAGTGCATCACTTTTTGCAAAATCTCAGGAGACGGCAATGCATAGATAAAAGTACATCAGTGCAAGAAAAACTCCTATTCTGTTCCTGTACTCCTTTCTGTTAGTTGCTTCATGTTGTTTCATTCTTAGTAAAGATATTTTCCCACAGCTATGATCCTAAAGATCCTGAGTGATAGACATCAACTAACTTGAATACAATATCAGAAGCAGGAGATAGACAACATTTGTCTGTCTGATGGTGTTGCACCTGAGACTGAAAATCATACAGTTGAGAAATGGAGCTGGATATTACTGATATCTCGTTCCTGTCTCTACTGACACGGAAATGATACACATGGTTGGTAAAGCCACACAGGGTACAACTGTTGCAATGCTAGGTTATCAGATTAAATGTAACCAATGCATTTCTGAAATGCCCAACATCCCGCAGCAAATAAATCGGGTCAGTGGATATAACAAATACATAGGAAGAAAATGTATCTAAAAGGAGAAAGTAATAAGCATATTAAGTGATAACATCTGTTTTCATATATATGCCCTCTTTTTATCCCATTTCTTTGGAGATAAGGCACTATCAGCCACATGTATAGGTACTTCTTTACACAGTAATGCATACGCTGCCTTATGGTATTAGAATAACCCTGCAGAGTTGTTTCTTTGAGGTCCTAGAGTGGACTGAATTCAGTTAAATTCTAGTGAAACCTAATTTTTTGGTAATAAAATCCTACTCCAGCTCCTAGTAGGTGTGGAAAACTCTACTAGGCTAGTTGCAGACTTAATATTTTTTACATCACATTTTGTTGTGTGAATTTAATGCTCATGAAAAGTGCCAGGTAGACAGCCCTGGAATCTGGAGTCCTATCTTTATCCACAGAATAGGTTCAACATAGGCAGTGGTAGTACAGGTTTCTATACAGTGCGCCACTAACATGTCTTAGTTGTGACATAGGGAGCGCACCTCTGACAGTTAAAGAACCATTCAATCCCCATGACTAGGACTTTACCAAATTCATGGTCCATGAGAGCTTCCTGCACCTGGAGGAAGTTCCTGGATGTGGGACTGACCCGGCCCTGGGAGCAGCCTGTGCAGGGGAAGACAAAGTCCCATCCCTCCCCAGCCGCAACAGGACTAGCAGTGGGAGCCCAGTGCAAGGTAGAAGCCCCCAGCTGGAGCACCCCCAGCCCTCTCTCTCCCTGGCTCTGGACCCAGTACTTTTGGGTTAAAGGGACCTTGGGCTGGCTGTATGTTTGTGGGGTGACCATGGAGCCTTGGGTGGTCATCCACATCACCCATCCATAAGATCAGCTCTGCTTCCCTGCAAAAAGTGGCAACCTCACCCCATTCCATGCCACCCCTCTTTTGTGCTGCTGATGCCTTCAGAGCTGGGTGCCCAGCCAGCAGCCACTGCTCTCCACTCTCCAGCTGCACAGTTCTGAAGCCAATGCAGAAGTACGGGTGGCAATCCTGCAATGCCCCTACAATAGCCAGATTTCATGGGGGAGACCAGATTTCACAGTCTGTGATGTGTTTTTCACAGCAGTAAATTTGGTAAAGTCCTACCCATGACCATTGAGTGCTGTGCTTATCTGCTGGGAGTCCCAAAGTTGCCAGTTATGATGTTGGTATTGGTAAGAGGACACAGAGAAGTTGATTGTGATAATCAACTCATTTCCGAGAGGGCACCTAACAGTCAGCTGGTGCCAAACTATTATCATGGACATAGGTTGGTGATAAAAATCTCTGCATTCCATAACCAACCTACGAGTCCCCCAGACCCCTAGCTATAAGAACTGAGCTAGAGAAATATATTCAGGAGCATGTCTGTCTTAGCAAGAAAGTCTCCAGTGTGCAGCAACATTGAATAATAGACAAGCTGCCCAGCATAGAAATACAGTACTAAGGCAAAGTACTCACCTGCTGATTGGCAGGCTTTCCCACAGCCAGAGGTAAAGAAGTGGCATTACAATAATAATAAGAGGTATACTTCATAGGGAACTGTATGAATGATTTGCACAGGTGGAGGAGGACAGACTGCCTCATTTGTAAGGGAGATGGGCTCTGTGTGGTTGAAAAGTCCCTGTAGGGCTTGTTAATAGGACAGTTGGGGGTAGTTTATACACAGAAAGCAAACAAAAACATGGGACTCGACAGAGAGCAGATACATATATATAACACCAGCCGTCATCCTGTCTATTCTGCTTGTAAGTTTTCCTTTCCCCATCCTCTGCCTGTTTTATGTCTTTCCAGACTCTTTGGGTAGAGGCAGTGTTTTTCTACCTTGCATGTATGTGTGGTGCCTAGGCCAGATTGTGTGCTAGTGCAATATAATAAATACTTCACTGCTAATTAGTTGGATGGTTTTCACTGATGAAGGCCAGACTGGCTTTTTTTCCTTCAAGTTTTCCCCAAAAGAAGCATGGATTAATGCTGTTCTTACACCATTATTTCACACCATATTTGGGCTAGTTGTGAGGCCCCCACCCAACTGATTATTCCTGCTGGAGGCAGGAGTAATCCAAGCAGGGGAAGTTGGCTAGTTGCTGCAGGAGAATCAGTGGTTTCCACATTAACACATGCAGCTCATCTTGATCACTTCGTCTTCCCTGAACATCAGCCCCTTACTCATGCACAGGGCTCACACATGGATGGGTTAGCCCTGCGCATTTGGGGAGGGATCAGGGAACAACAGCTATGTTCACTAGTTCTTCTGTCTTTTGCCCCACACACAGAAGGACCAGCAGAATTTGGCGTGCACAAATTTTCTGTATGAGTAGAGCTGAAGGACCTGTAGTGTCTCGTTGGGGTGGTGCTAATTCAGGTAGGCATCCTCTCTCGATCTCAGGAATCCCACAGCCCTCCTTGCTGGGGGCATGTGGATTCAGTGCAGCTCCTCTCCTCTTTACTTAGTCCTTGACTTTCCTAGGCTGGAAGGGATCAGCAGACAGTGCCACTTTCCTGTCACAACCAAGGAGGGAGCATATATACTGCCCTCCTTCCCAGAGCTCATTCCAGTTGACTGGGACCACTCTATCCTATCCTATCCTACAAGGCTTATGGGTCCTGAGCCTTTAAAGAAATGGTAGCCTGGGTCACCCCCACCCCCAACTCCCAAGCATTAACTATTTCCTCGGCATGCTCTTCCTCTCTCTCAGCACCTACCTCTGCACTTCTGTAGATCTTCTTCCAGGAATCTTAAAGGGACACACCATGGAAAAGGGGTTGACAGATCCCTAGTCCCTACTATCTTTGAAGGGGACAGTCCCTTTTCCACTCACCATTTGTGCCAGCCCAGAAAATCTTGAAAATGTGGAGCCAAAAACAGGGCCGGCGCTTCCATTTAGGTGGCCTAGGCAATCGCCTAGGGTGCCAGGATTATCGGTGGGCGGCATTTTGCCGGAGGGGGCGGCAGGCGGCTCCGGTGGAGCTGCCGCAGTCGAGCCTGTGGACGGTCGGCTGCTTCCGCAGCTCCGGTGGGCCTCCGCAGGCACCACTGCAGCAGCTCCACCGGAGCCGCGGACCCTCTGCAGGCACTACTGCAGCAGCTCCACCGGAGCCACGGGACCAGGGCGCGGAGCGGCGAAATTGCTATGCGCCTAGGGCACTAAAACCCCTAGCGCCGGTCCTGGCCAAAAACCTCAAACAATAGCAGGCAAATAAAAAGAACCCTGCATTTATTATTTTTGTAAAGTCTCTTGATTTTTAAGCCAATCTCATGATTTTGGAAGCCTGACTCAAAAGAACATGAACATAAGAATGGCCATACTTTGTCAGACCAGAAGCTCATCTAGCCCAGTATCCTGTTTTCCAACAGTGGCCAATGCCAGGTGCCCCAGAGGGAATGAACAGAACAGGTAATCAGCAAGTGATCCGTCCCCTGTGGCCCATTCCCAGTTTCTGGCATAATGTCTGAATGCCTAGGGGTGGCAATATTGCCAAATGAGGATCTGACCCTTTAACTGCAGAGCTCCAGAAGTTAGCTTCACTCCCTAGCATCAGTTCCAGTAGTACTGGAGTTCTCAGACTAAAGTAAGTGAGACAAAATGATGCGTAACTAGCCTGGTCATTTAAATGTAAAGTTCATAGTATAAAAATCTCATCTTGTTTTTCCATTTTTCTGAAAATGGTGTGTTTGTTTTTGAAATTGTCAATACTGACAAGTAATTCATGTATCAAGTTAAAGTTTGTTGCTTTATCTTCTGACTAAAAATTGATGTATCGTCATTATACTGGGCGAGAGTGAATTCATGGACTTTTAGTTTATGATTTTAAATGTTGACTTGCAGTGTCTTGGGTCCTGGTAAAAGCCATTTGTGCCTGTTTCAAGAGACTTTCCTGGAGTGGATACAATTTTAAAGAAACATATGTAAACAAGCAAACTGTAAGCAAACAAATGAGAGCTCTCAACAAACGAGAGCTAACGTATTATTACTATGCCAGCAGCCTAGAAATTCTAAGACTAGGTTTCCTAAATTTGACGCTGTTGCATACAAACCAAAAATTCCATCCCATTTTTTTTTGAAGTGAGCACCTTCAAATTTGTTCTTAACCTTTGATATTTTCCTGCAGTCTGAGCAGATTACTGTGGTATGAGTGGAATGCAGCAGATTGTAAAGGAGTCACGGAGATATTTGAAAATAGATTTATTCAGCCTTGCCAGACAAACAGCACTTCTGTTATTGACAGAGTGAAAATACAGAGCCTGAAAGAAGTTTGTACTAAATACAACTCAGTCTCAGTATCTTAATGCTTGCCTAGAGTTTGTTTATTTACATATTTTGCTTACTTAAAGTTGTACCCACTGCAGGAGAACCTCCTTAAGAAGGCAAAGATGGCCTGTTTTATAGGACCTAGGACACTGAAGATTATAGACTCATAGACTTTAAGATCAGAAGGGACCATTATGATCTTCTAGTCTGACCTCCTGCACAACGCAGGCCACAGAATCTTGCCCACCCACTCCTGTAACAGACCCCTGACCTATTATTTAAAATTATAAACTTCAAGTACATTCACAATTCTATTTCTGGCTCATCCAGCATAATCATTTCATATGAAAATCTTTGTTAAAAGAACAATACTATTGTAAAGTACATAGCTCAAAAGGTAGGAAATGCTAGAATTAAGGTTGCCATTGAAACCTTAATTTGACCTTCTTGTGGGTCTGTATTATGGTACAGTTCTTAATTGTATGATCACTTGCTACTTTTTCTACAGGGACCCCTGCCTCATTCAGTGCATAGAATGGGTGGTGCTCACTGAGAGGGAATTTTTCAATATTTCATTTTAGTCTTCTCTTTCAGTACGTGGCCACAGGCCTCACTTACTGTGTACCATCCAAACTCTGCCCTGAAGACAAAGTTATTAATTTCCTCCTGGGCATTTCCATGGTGCCCTCACTATAGTATCGGAGTGCTTCACAAATATTAATGAATTCATCTTCACAGCACCCTTGTAAGGTAAGGTGGTATGGCTAGCCCCATTTTTCAGATGGAGACTTCAGTCATAAAGAAATTAAGACCATAGTTGTAAAAAGTGTCCATGAGTCTTATGTATCAACTTGGATGCCTAGGACCTGATTTTTCAAAGTATTTAGCCTTTTTATAACACTTTATATGTTCAAGTCACAGCTCTCATTACAGTTGTAAACGCTTGTCTTGTTTACCCCCAGTGTGTCCCTGCTCCTGTACTGTAAAGGTAAGAGTTCAATTTTGCATTGTCAGACAATGGCGAGTGGCACCATGGTACATGGCAAACCCGCTGCCATTACTCACTCTCCCTGATTTAAATTCTTTGTTATATTAGAGATTTTATGAGAATATAGTTTTCACACTTAAAAACAAAATGTTGGGACAAACTCCACACCCATGAATACACTGTAGGTAGTGGGCTGAATTCAGAAGCCATGGGCTGGGGCTGTAAATTGAAACTTGTTACACTAATTTAAATGCTCTTGTGCTCAGTTTAGGCTCCTTTTGACTCACACCAATTCTGATGTGTAAGTGAGTCTAAAAGTGCAATAACTTGCATGCCTAGAAGGCAAATGAAAGTGTAACTTAAAATAGGCTCTTTTACATAGGTGGAGTAAGTGTAAATAAATCTAAGGGAGTCAGAGGATAAGGGATTATAAATTATTGGAAGAGAATATAACTAAAGAATTTAGCACATCACTTCTGATTTTGGCCCATTATCTAGAGCCTGTTCTCGTTTGTATGTGTGTGTGGGGCGAGGAAGGGCGGTCAGTGTAATCTGATACAAGAGCGATAAAACTCTCCAACATAGGTCAGTCCCATATGTTGAATTATCTTCTTTAAAGTCAAAAACAGGCAACAGCATTTGCAAGACAAATCTGTTCATATTTCATCCTCCAAAACTGAAGATCAGTTCTGTGACAGATTGGTTTCCTCTACCAGTTTATATGTGATAGAAAAGAAATCGGGAAATATGGGATTAATAAAGTGTGGTTACTGTAATTTTAAGCCTGTGACTGAAAGAAATTAACCTGTTGCCTAATCAACGAAGCAAGGGTGTGTTGGAACATTGTGGAAGTACAGGACCATTACTGCATACGTGAGTCTTACACTGCCGAGGTATAAAGTAACAAAGGGTATTAGAAGACACCTCCATGAATTCAGATAAGTTTCTGAAATTAACCTGGTAAGGGGCATGTGGCTGATGACACCTGGTTTTTCCAAGGAATGAGGTTGCCCTACAATAATAGATGAAACCAGGACAATAGATTTTGTACATCACAATGTCCTTTTGATGCATTTATGCAGATATTTTTGCAAGGATGTAAAAATGATGCACATTCATACCTGGCATGATAATGAGCTAGGTGCCATCTAGATTTCGAAGGCCTGAAGCTATGTTACAAGGGAGGAAAGATTCATGGGTTGGGTCTCTGATGCCGGAATGACAGGTACTGGGCAGTAAAGCTAACAGTTAGAGAAGTCCAACAGGGTGACTGTTAAAACAGTGAAGCCAGGAATGTGAGCACTTTCCTTTGCCATTTTCTTTATTATTTAATTACAATCATGGTCTGTAGTCTAGATTAACTGTTTTTCCAGCTGTGTCTGAATACCATTAATTTTAACTTGATATGTTAATCTTTAAGACATGGAGTTAAAACCATTGTGGGGAAACCCACACAGTCAAAAACCTCCCTCATATACAATGCTTTTCATCAGATCTCAAAGCCCTTTACAAGGAGGCCAGTATCAATGTCCCCATTTTATAGATTGGGAAACTGAGGCCCAGCAAGATAAAGTCTCTTGGGCAAGGTCACCCAGAAGGCCATTGGCAAAGCCAGGAAGAGAACCCAGCTGTCCTGTGGCCAGACTAGTGCTCTGTCCACTAGGCAACATTGTATCCCACGTCCCTGAAGCTTCTGTGGACAGGTAATGAAGGGTGTATAGAATCTGCCTCCTTGGGTTCCTGGTTAAGAGATTAGACCAAAGTGACTTGATCTGTAGGGTATGGTTGATGCTCTGAGGGCTACAGACAAGAGTTCCTCTGCCTCAAACTCTAATCAGTCATTTTTGGAATTACAACCCTCTTTCCTGCATGTTAGCACCAGGTCTGAATATCAAAAAGTAAATGCAAAGCATACTAGGAATGATATTGCAGTTAATAAACTGGCCCTACATTTAAATAATTAGACTATACATTCATTACAGCTGTACTGAATTAAATTTGATTTGCAGAGAAGAGATCTTAATCATTGGCATTTCAATAAAATTTGTGGAGAAATCAGCTTTAGTCATCATGTTAATTTTAAAGAACAACATGTTTAGTCTTGGATTATTCTTCTGCAGCTGAAAATACACCAAAGCTCTGGGGAAATTATACTGAAAGAGCTCAAAATTATAAACAACATGGAGTCAATGACTTAATGCAGTCCATTTCCAAACAAACAGAGGGAATTAAGGAAGCAAGTCCCACTAACAATAACAGGAACTGTAGACCAATTTCTACATATACAGCCCTAAATGTTGACTTTTTGTGACAATCAAAGACTCAGAGAAGACTTTAAAGTCTTCCAGATGGACTATATCCAAAAAGCCACTTTAAATAGAATAGTAAAACCTCCTTTCAAAACACTATAATCATATGGCTGAAACATGAGACGCTGTTGACACTGCTGACAAGAGATGGCAGATATTTTTAAACTCTCTGTGGTATTCTGCATAATTGTAAATAATGCACCTAATCACAGAAGGAAATATATCTTTAATATTACTGCATTTTTTTTTTTTTTACCATTTCTGTTGTGATATGTTAATGTAAAATATTTTTAACTAACATATATAGGTTCACAGAGCTACAGGCCACAAGAGACCATTAGATCTAGTCCAACCACAGGCTATGGTATTTCACCCTGTTATATGACACTGAGCCCAATAACTGTTTAACTAAAGCATTTCTTCCAGAAAGGCATCCAGTCTCGATCTAAAGACACTGAGAGCTTGAGAATCCATCACTTCCCTTGGCAGTTTGTTCCAATGGTTAATCATCCACCCAGTAAAAAATTTTATGCCATATTTCTAATATGAATTTGTCAGGCTTTAGTTTACAGCCATTCATTCTGGATATGACTTTCTCTGCTAGATTAAAGAACCCATTAGTCCCTGGTATATTCTCCCTATGAAGGACAAGCCTGGTCTACACTATGAGTTTATACCGAATTTAGCAGAGTTAAACCTATTTAACCCTGCATCCTTCCACACAACGAAGCCCTTTATATCGATATAAAGGGTTCTTAAAACTGATTTCTGTACTCCTGCCGACAAGGGGAGTAGTGCTGAAATTGGTATTGCCATGTCGGATTAGGGTTAGTGTGGCCGTAATTCGACGGTATTGGCCTCCGGGCGGTATCCCACAGTACACCATTGTGACCGCTCTGGAAAGCCATCTAAACTCGGATGCACTGGCCAGGTAGAAGGAAAAGCCCCGCAAACTTTTGAATTTCATTTCCTGTTTGGCCAGCATGGAGAGCTCACCAGCACAGGTGACCACACAGAGCTCATCAGCACAGGTAACAATGCAGTCTCCTGAGAATTGAAATAGAGCTCCAGCATTGACCGCATGGGAGGTACTGGATCTGATCGCTGTATGGGAAGAGGATTCTGTGCTAACAGAACTCCGTTCCAAAAGAAGAAATGAAAAAACATTCGAAAAAATTTCCAAGACCATGATGCAGAGAGGCCACACCAGGGACTCAGTACTGTGCCGTGTGAAAGTTAAGGAGCTCAGACAAGCCTACCAGAAAACCAAAGAAGCAAACGGAAGGTCTGGGGCAGGGCCGAAAACATGCCGCTTCTACGCTGAGCTGCATGCAATTCTAGGGGGGGTCTGCCACCACTACCCCACCCCTGTATCCGTGGATTCCGAGGTGGGGGGGGTAATCTCAGCCATGGCTGAGGATTCTGGACGGGGAAGATGAGGAGGAGGAGAAGGAGGACGAGCTTGCAGAAGAGCACACAGCACTCTGTTCTCCCCAACAGCCAGGAGCTTTTTCTCACCCAGACGGAATTACCCTCCCAGCCTCCCAAGCCACTAGCCCAGACAATGACATCGCAGACAATGAAGCCATGGAAGCGACCTCTGGTGAGTGTACCTTTGTAAATATAAAACATGGTTTAAAAGCAAGCGTTTTTTTTAATGATTGATTTGCCCTGAGGACTTGGGATGCATTCGCGGCCAGTACAGTTATTGGAAAAGTTGTTAACATGTCTGGGGATGGAGCGGAAATCCTCCAGGGACATCTCCATGAAGCTCTCCTGGAGGTACTCCAAAAGCCTTTGCAGAAGGTTTCTGGGCAGGGCAGCCTTATTCCGTCCACCATGGTAGGACACTTGACCACGCCATGCATGTAGCAAGTAATCTGGTATCATTGCATGACAAAGCCTAGCTGCGTATGGTCCCGGTGATTGCTGGCATTCAAGCAACATCCGTTCTTTATCTCGCTGTGTTATCCTCAGGAGAGTGATATCGTTCATGGTAACCTGGTTGAAATTCAGGAATTTAATTAAGGGGACAGAGATGGCCATTCCTACTGGGCTGTTTGCCTGTTGCTTAAAAGAAATCCTTCCTTGCAGGTAGCCAAGCGGAGGGGGAATGGGCGGGGGGGGAATGGCGCTGAGCTTTTTTGCGTTTGGCTAGCAGGGATCTTCCCTGCTACCAGCCACGCGGTGGGGGGAGGGGGGGAAGGGGTGATTAGCAGTGATCTTCCATGATACCAGCCACGCGGTGGTGGGGGGAGGGGTAAAGCGATCATCCCAGAGAATTGGATGGTGGGGTGGTTTCTGCTGCTGCATGTTAACAGGAAAGAAGCAGCACTGAACGGGATTTGCTTGGTATTTGGGAAAGGAGGGCACTGTGTATATGAAGGCTGCAGAAGCCGAAAGACAATGGCTTACCATGGCCGCATGCAAGCTGAATTCTGCTGCCCCGGACCTGCGTCTGTGAGATCTCTAACACCAGAGCCGCAGGCACTCAATATTAAGATGCAAAATGCGACCTTGTAGTGAAATCACATGTGCTATGTAAGGTGAATAGTGTTGTTCACTGTGAAAGAGTATAACCATTGTTCTGTAAAATGTATCTTTTTAAATACTTCTCTCCCTTTTTTACCTCCCTCATGCAGCTGCAAATTTTTCAAGCCTCCCTACTCCATCCCGAAGGCTATCTCAGATAAGGCGGAGGAAAAAAAAGACGCGAGAGAAATGTTCTTGGAAATCATGGAAGTGACCCGCAATGAAAGAGCTCATCTGAATGAGTGGGAAGGACGTGGTATCAAATTACAGGAAAGATGCCAGTGAATGTGAGGACAGGAGGGACCAACGTGAGGATAGGAGGGACGAACGTGAGGAGGAGAGGAGAGATGCTCGAGAGAGAGAGGTGGCGGCAGGAAGATCAGAGGTGTAGGCAGGAAGATCAGCGGTGGCGGGGATGCAACGCTGGGGCTGCTGCGTGATCAAACTGACATCCTCCGACATCTGGTGGAGCTTCAGGAACAGCAGCAGGGTCACAGAGTGCCGCTGCAGCCCCTGTGTAACCACCCTCACCACTCACCATGTTCCATATCTTCCTCACCCAGACGTGTAAGAACGTGTGGGGAAGGCTTCGTGCACCCGCCCACTCCACCCCTGTGGACAGCCCAACCAAAAGGCTGTCATTACTTTGAAATTTTTTTAGTGGCCTTTTCCTTCCCTCCTATCCTCCTCCCAAACCACACCCGGGATACCTTGTCAGTTCTCTCCCTCTTTTTATAATGACTTTTTAATAAAGAATACATGATTTTTAAACGATAGTGACTTTATTTCCTTAAGCAAGCTGTAATCGAAGGGGGAGGGTGGGTTGCTTACAGGGAATGAGTCAATCAAGGGGGGGGGTTCATCAAGGGGAAACAAACACAACAGTCACACCGTACCCTGGCCCATGATGAAACTCATTTTCAAAGCTTCTCTGATGCGCACCGCTTCCTGGTGTGCTCTTCTAATCGCCCTGGTGTCTGGCTGCGTGTAATCAGCGGCCAGGTGATTTGCCTCAGCCTCCCACCCCTGCCATAAAGGTCTCCCCTTACTCTCACAGAGATTGTGGAGCACACAGCAAGCAGCAATAACAATGGGGACATTGGTTTGGCTGAGGTCTGAGCGAGTCAGTAATGTGCGCCAGCGCGCCTTTAAACAGCCAAATGCACATTCTACACCATTCTGCACTTGCTCAGCCTGTAGTTGAACAGCTCCTGACTACTGTCCAGGCTGCCTGTGTATGGCTTCATGAGCCATGGCATCAAGGGGTAGGCTGGGTCACCCAGGATAACTACAGGCATTTCAACATCCCCAACTGTTATTTTCTGGTCTGGGAAGTAATTCCCTTGCTGGCAGCAGCCATTAAACAGAGTAGTGTTCCTGAAGACGCGAGTCGTGAACCCTTCCTGGCCATCCCACGTGGATGTTTGGTGAAACGTCCCTTGTGATCCCACCAGTGCTTGCAGCACCATTGAAAAGTACCCCTTGCGGTTTATGTACTGGGTGCCCTGGTGCTCCCGGTGCCAAGATAGGGATATGGGTTCCATCTATCGCCCCACCACAGTTAGGGAATCCCATTGCAGCAAAGCCATCCACTATGACCTGCACATTTTCCCAGAGTCACAACCTTTCGTAGCAGCAGCTTAATGATTGCTTTGGCTACTTGCATCACAGCAGCCCCCACAGTAGATTTTCCCACTCCAAATTGATTCCCGACTGACCGGTAGCTGTCTGGCGTTGCAAGCTTCCAGAGGGCTATTGCCACTCGCTTCTCAACTGTGAGGGCTGCTCTCATCTTGGTATTCTGGCGTTTCAGGGCCAGGGGAAAGCAAGTCACAAAGTTCCATGAAAGTGCCCTTACGCATGCGACAGTTTTGCAGCCACTGGGAATTGTCCCAAACCTGCAAAACTATGTGGTCCCACCAGTCTGTGTTTGTTTCCCGGGCCCAAAATCGGCATTCAATGACTAGAACCTGCCCCATTACCATCAGGATCTCGAAAGCGCACGGGCCCATGGTTTGAGAGAATTCTGTGTCCATGTCTTCATCACTCTCGTCGCCACGCTGCCATAGCCGCCTCCTCCTTGCCTGGTTTTGCAGGTTCTGGTTCAGCATAGACTGTATGATAATGCGCGAGGTGTTTACAACATCCATGATTGCTGTCTCAAGCTCAGCAGGGTCCATGCTTGCTGTGCTATGGCGTTTGCACAGTTCATCCAGGAAAACAGGTGCAAAACGGTTGTCTGCTGCTTTCACAGAGGGAGGGGTGAGGCTGTACCCAGAACCACCTGCGACAATGTTTTTTGCCCCATCAGGTACTGGGATCTCAACCCAGAATTCCAAGGGCGGGGGAGACTGCGGGAACTAGTGGGTAGCTATCCCATAGCTATCCCAAGTGCATCGCTCTGGAAATCGACATCAGCCTCAGTACATGGACGCACACCGCCAAATTAATGTGCTTAGAGTGACCGTGTGCACTCGACTTTATACAATCTATTTTAAAACACTGGTTTCTGTAAAATCGGTAAAATCCCGTAGTGTAGACATACCCTTAGACACCACAATCAAGTCACTGCTCACTCTTCTTTTTGATAAGCTAAACAGATTGAGATCCTTAAAATCCTATATTTTTCCAGCGCTCAGATAATTTTTTGTGGCTCTATTCTGCACACACTCAATTTTTTCAATATATTACTTAAAATGTGGACACACAAACTCAAACAGTATTTTGTACTAGTCTCATCAATGGCATATACAGATGTAAAATCACCTCTTTATACCTATTTACTACTCCCTAGTTTATACATCCAAGTACTAGCCATGTATGCTCATGTTCAGTTATTTGTCCACTATGGCCCTAGATCCTTTTCAGTATCACTGAGTTGATAGAATATCATGTCCCCAACACTGGCTGGTTCAGATAGTGATAAGAGCCTACTACTGCTACCAGCTAACAAAGTTACTCCTTTAGCTCAATTATTTGAGGCCTGTCTCTTTTGTAGCAGAAATTCCCAGGTTCAGTGTTCACTAATGACAAAGTGATCATGAGCATCCAAGGTCCACAGGATTTCAAACTGTATATGTTGCCATCTTGCAATGATACCGCCTTCTCCACCAGGTCATAAGGTATAGAACCTAAGGTCTTCAGCAGAGATTTTCAAAAGCACACATCCGAGCTGAAAGTCAATAGGTCATGGAAGTCCAGCTCCCTTAGACCACTTGAGCTAGAGTATGCTGACAATCCCGAGTCCACATACCTTAATGGCTGAATTTAGTCTCCAATTTCACAAACTCTCTCTTCATAGGGCAATTGAATTTTTCACAAGATTTTTTTTTTTTTTGGTCAAAGATTTACTTGACTTATTTAAAAATAACTCTTTTTGAAATTCCCTGTCAAAATATTTTTTCCAGACCCCTTGTAATACTCTGTGAGGTTACTTGAGGTGTCTGGGATGAGTTACTACCACTTCCTTATAACATGAGACAGCCTTGTCCATGCCTACCAGGGGAAAGCCTACCAAGCTGGCCAGCTGCTGGAAACACAAGTGCTCCATTCTGGTTCCACAAGCACCGCTGTTTCCCAATGCAAGTGTGATGGGGCAAGGCCAGATGGCTACAGTAAAGTACTGAGAAACAGGTATGTTAGCCCCAGGCTAAACAAATCCCTAGTACCCTGGTAACGAAATGGCAGTTGCTCTAGGTTAATCAAGGCACCTGGAGCCAATTAAGATCTTTCTAGAAGGCAGTAGAGATAGCTACTTTAATTAGAACACCTGCAGCCAATCAAGGC
>NC_133769.1:41431771-41456220 GCF_003597395.2 Chelonoidis abingdonii
CTTGGGCTGGAACCCGGAGTAGAGGGCGGGCCTGGGTTCCCCCCAAACCTCCCAACTCCTGATCAGACACAGGAGGAGTTGACCCAGACTGTGGGGAAGATCACTGAGGTGAGCAAAATCTGCCAAGAAGCGCAGGACCCACCAAGGTAGAGGAGGAACTTTGTCACACAAGGTAGCAATTTATACACCCCACTTTGTTACCCTTGAGTACCCAATCTCTTATCTTCTGGACACCTACCATGAACACTGATCAGCTGCCTCCATGGAAGCAGTGAACCCTAGTTCAATGCTCTCCTTAGCGCAAGGCACTTAGCTATGTCTATTGTAAAACCAAATTAACATCTATTTAACAGAGCTTAAGACAGAGATTCAAATAAAACCAAGTGTAAAGGTTTGGAAACATGAGGTTACAGGTTAAAAAAAGAACATGAAATGCAACATATAGCCTATATTTATTAACAAGTTACTTTCCTGTCTGGGTATTTCTCACCCAGTGGTCAGTCCTTACAGTGCTTGTCCAGGCCTGAAAGCTGGGATCCACTTTTCATGAAACATCCCCACTGACAGTGTCTCTTTCCCCTGTAGCTAAAAGAGTACAGTCATTAGTACACCCTGAACCTCCCCCCCCCCCCGACACACACACACTCATTACATCTCAGGGAAGTGTTAACATTTTAAACATACACAGAAAAAGCACTGCTCTACTTACTCACCATAACTTAATTTAGGTATATAAAAGCAAGTCAATGGGACTGTCAAATTCTGCTTCCACATTCTGTAGTGCTGCCCAGAAAGCTCCCAGTCTGTCGCCTCACACACACCCCAGCCAGCGCCCCCAACCCTGCAGAGCCAGGCTGGCATCAGAAGGCATGGAAGTATAAGCTGGAGTGTTTGGAGGGGTAAGCAATGAAGTAGGACTGTGTGGGGCAAAGGTGGGCAGATGGTGAAGCAGGGGGAGTGGGATTTTATGAGGGTCTGGAGTGCGGTGGAGCCACCATTGACCTTAAGGTAGTGGTAATGGGGATCAGGGCTGCTCAGGAAGGCTAGGGTAGGAAAAAGCATAGTCTGTCTATGAAGGCATTGGTGCTTGAAAAGTTCCTCACAGTACCGATGTCTGGTGTGCAGAGCATTTAGCAACAGAAGCTCCCATGTGCTGGTGTTTCCAGTACGGCTGCTTAAGTTCCCCCAGCACACCAGGCAGCAGTGTTGTGGAGAATGGAGGCAGGGGTGGCTCTAGCTTTTTTGCTGCCCCAAGCACAGTAGTCAGGCAGCCTTTGGTGGCATGCCTGTGGGAGGTCCCCGGTCCCGCGATTTGGTGGCATGCCTGCGGGAGGTCCTCGGTCTTGCGATTCAGCGGCATGCCTACAGGAGGTCCACCGGTGCCACAGCTTCGGCGTACCCAACGTCGAATTGCCACCGACTCCACGGGACTGGTGGACCTCCTGCAGGCGTGTCACTGAAGGCTGCCTGACTGCCACCCTCGCAGGGACTGGCAGGGTGCCCCCCATGGCTTGCTGCCCCAGGCATGTGCTTGGAGCGCTGGTGCCTGGAGCCGCCACTGAATGGAGGAGAGGGTGAAGGGCAACCAGGACAGCACTGATTGGGGATAGGAGAATTGTGGTGTGAGTGGGACTAAAAAGGAGTAAATGGGGGCATTGGAGAGCCCTGGGAAGATAGAGCTACAAAGGGGACATGGATAAATAGACTTTGTGGGAAAGCTGTGTGGGCTGCAGAGGGAGGAGGGCGATACAAAGGGCTGCGGGTGTCATGGGGAGAAGCAGTTGCTTCACCAATGGAGAAGCTACAACAAACCTCCTGTGGGTTGCCAGAAGAGCTGTGCTATAATGCACTTCCTATGTCTTAGGAGAAATCTTGGGCCTGACGAGACCTAGGTTTTGTTGGAGTAGATTCATCACAGTCTGCTCCATAAAGACAAGATTAGTGAAATTATAAACACCAGGAGCAGATTTTTTGAAAAGGAGCCAAGCCACTTTATGCTCTAAGGCAGGAGGAAATTTGTGCTCACTAAGGGGATTCATTAACAGTTCCCATCAATAATGGGCTCCAGTTCTCCTCACTGTTTTTATTAGCCGTGAGGTGCTTGGATTGTGGTAGTTGAGTGAAGGGAGCAGGCAGTTCTGCCCAAGGCGTGTGTACCCACAGGTCAGGTGTCCAAGCATGCTTACATGTCCCATCCAAGAAGGCAGCCTATCACATTTGAAGGTTCAATCCAGACTAGTGAGGGATTGTGTCAGCACTTGCCCTGCAACCTTGGGTGCCTCAAATGTTTTGCTGCTGTAGCTCCCACCCTGGGATCCTTACAAAGAGCCAAACAGCATGCAGGTCACACACTGCATGTCTGTGTACAGCTGCAGCCCTGTTCCAGCAATACTTCAGTCATACTCTGGCTTCCACCAGCCTTGGTTACCACTTGCAGGGTGACTCCTGTGATAATATAGCCTCCAGTCCCAGACCTGGACTTTAGAGTCCACAATCTGGACCTGTCCCAAACCTGGACTTTTGCGTCCTAAATTTGGGGGTTTTACCTGAAACTCCCCCAAGCTCACTACCAGCTTGGATATTTTTGCTGCCACCAGGTCCGGAATTATAGGGCCGGATCCTCCCCTTTTTCCTCTGGTGTCCCCAACCCTTCCTTTGGGGAACCCCCAAGACCCAGAGCCCTGGGTCTCTCTCTCCCTCCGTCTTCTCAGTCTTCCCCCCCTTTCCTGGTTACCTTCCTGCAATCATGCTATGCTTCACTCCTTGAATACAACCGGAGAGCCATCTAGCTTCCCAGGATAGGTATTTACCTAGTCAGCTCAACAAGAAATTACCCTCCCTTTGTCCTATAGCCTTTCCCGCCTGGGACAATTAGGAAGCAGACACAGAGAGTTTGGGCTTTTCCTCCCCCTCTGCCTCATAGGAAAAGAGAATTTCACAAGTTAAAAGAAAAGTTTATATAAAACAAAAGGAAAAGAAATATAGAAAGTATAGCTAAAACCCAATACGGCATTCTTACAGTCTTATAAGAAAAAGTGAACAACAGTCTGATTTAAAGAAAATAGCCCTTTTTAAAACCAGTTTCTGAAGCCATCGCACATACATGTAAATGACCAGACCCTATGAGCTTCCTCATAAGCAATTGCTTTGGAGGTCCTTTGTACTTCCGACAATTGTGTAGGAGAAACTTGGAGGATAAAGATGACATTAGGAAGAACATGCTTGTTAATCCAAGCCGAGAAAACAAAAAAAGACACAGGGCTCATGCACATCTATGCGTTATAAACAAAGCCCTCATAGCGGAAATTGTTTGGTTTCCTCTTGTATCATAGACTTTGGGTATGAATAATTTGAAATAAGAAGTGAGTTGGAGGAAATCGTCTTTTTACTCACAGCCGAGAAAACGAAAAAGACCCCGAGTATACAAATTCCCGCCCCTGACTTTAAACAATCCAGTTCTCTGATTGGTCCTCTGGTCAGGTGTTTGGTTACCCTTTCCAGGTAAAAGAAACTTAACCCTTACCTTACCTATCTACTTATGACAACTCCAACACACTCTCAGTCCCAAATCTTCCCAAAAAACATGTGTTCTGCACTGTCCAGCCCTCTCCAGGACAATTCAGATATTACAGGTCTTTTGCCCTTGTAAAGGGTCTATATTCAACAGTTTGCTTTTTAACTGGAGTTACCCAAACCATTCAGTTTTAACACAATACTGTATTAGTTTTGATTAAAGAATAAAGCAATTTTTTTTAACTACACAGAGACAGATTTCAAGGGAGTAGAAGTACAAGGCATTAACGTCAGAAATGGTTACAAGACAAATAAAGATAAAATGCTAAAACTTAAACTAAACTTGGTTCAAGGTAAAATCCTTCCCTCATGTTCCCAGCACCATTGCTAACCAAATTTTCAGGTCAGAATCCCTCCCAATGCCAAAAGGCTGGGTCCTTTGTCTTGTTAGGTGAAAAAAAATGGAATTAACAACATTATGATGGTTATATCCCAACTATAATATTAAAATAATGTGGTACCACTTATGTTTTAAAAAGGGATAAAATTAACATTTATTGCAACAAAATAAAAATAATAAAAAAGTAGCTAGGAGAGTGGGAGCATTCCAGGGCTCTGTAGCTTCTTTGACATGTGGAGCATGTCAAAAGAACATCTTGACAAACAAAGATTTGGATGCCATTGCACACAGGTAAAATGGATCACCATTGCAACATGGATGTAAAAATGTGAATGATGAACTACTTCCTGTATTCTTCAAGGACCCAATGGCAAGACCTTATCCATGCCTATACCAGTATGTGGTCACTGCACAATCTATAATCAGAACCATCTTCCCTACATGGAATTGTGTATGTGCCATTGACTCTTGACAGAGATCATAATGATGAACAAGATGAGGATAATGATGTTGCCTACAAATGGCACCAGCACTATTACATTTCACTGATACCTGTACAAATTTATTATCAGATTTTGCTGTTGTGAAGCTTTGAGGCCACAAAGAAACCCAATTTTATATTTTGAAATAACACACAGATTCGTTAAGCTAACAGATATGAATGCAAATATTTCAAAGTGGTCATTTTAACATGCTGATGGCATCACTGTTTATCTCTCTTTCTATGGTAACAGAACCATCTGACAGCTCCACATCATACCTCATCATAAATTAGACATAATAAGCTTTCAAATGAAGTACGATATGCATGAGAGAAGAGAGGCTACATTCAGCTGACCAAATCGGTGGTCGATGTCCTCGCAGAAGACATTTTGTGTACTGTTTCAATCTGCTGGCAGGGAGGAACTATACTGAAACCTCCAGAATGGCACAGATGATCGAAGAGAGAAATGCACAGTTGTGTTTCTAAGCACAATCAAGTTCCACCAGGCTCCTCACCATCTGCATCCATTCTATTCATACTTTCTTCACAGAATCTATCATGAAGGAAAATAACAACCTTCTAGTCTCCGCCATAGCCATGGTGCTTTCCATCAGAGCCATATAAGTGGTGTCTATGGCTGCAAATGACTGGATTCGGTGCATGCCTTCCACCACAGGATCTCTTACATCTTTCCCTCTCATTTCTTTGGTCATAGGCCATCTGCATAACATGATGACCTACAAGGAGGTGCTTAAGGGACAGTGCATTGACAGATACAAACAAGATAGTAGTAATTCTCTACAAGACCATCAACTGAGTAGTCATGTGGCTGAACAAAGTTATCCATTGACATTCATTTGTCTCTGAGCACAGAACATTGGAAAAGATACACCCAGTAGATAGGACTGATCATCAGCAGCACAACATGCTCTTCATGCAGATTCTTGTAATAAACATGGTGGAGTTTTGTGCTATAAAATTGGTTTTAAACATTAATTTCTACTTTTGCCTGCTACTCTCTGGTAGCTTTAGTTCTCTATTTACAAATCTTGTCCCAGGCCCTCCTGCAGTCCCATGGAGAGCTCTTTAAATTTAAATGGTTAAACTACTCTTTCTTATCTGATGCTGCATTAAAATATTCCCGCTTTGCCAGCTGTTTTGTTTTAATGCCTTTTCTGCCTTGTCCTGCAAATATATTTATACTGCATCCCATCAAAGAGTGCAAATGGAATGTTCTGAAATCAAATGGTTCTTGTCAAAGCACTTAAGACAAACTTTCATGTCAAACATGCAAGTCACAAGAGGAAATCCAAGTTTAGGCATATTGAAGACATGTTCTGGGCATGTCTGAACAGGTACTTCTGAATCTTAACACTTTGGGGCGAAGCAGAATAAATCCATAGGGCTGCACAAAGGTTTATTCACTAGACATATGCTATGCAACTTAAGGCACTAAAGGATGCGAGTAGTATTTCTGCTGTCTCAGAGGACATAGTTATGTCTTGTAAACAAATGTGTTTCATTTTAGGAAATATATGTACATATAAAAATATATATATATAAACATAATGGTTCCTAACATTTTTATCTTTTTTGACTGCCGCTGCATAATGAGCAGATGTTTTCAGAGAACTATCCATAATGACTCCAAGATCTCTTTCTTGAGTGGTAACAGCTAATTTAGACCCCATCATTTTATGTGTACAGTTGGGATTATGTTTTCCAATGTGCATTACTTTGCATTTATCAATATTGAATTTCATCTGCCATTTTGTTGCCCAGTCACCCAGTTTTGTGAGATCCTTTGTAACTCTTCGCAGTCCGCCTGGGACTTAACTATCTTGAGTAGTTTTGTATCATCTGCAAATTTTGCCACTTCACTGTTTACCTTTTTCCTGGTCATTTATGAATATGTTGAACAGCTCTGGCCCCAGTACAGACCCCTGGGGAACCCTGCTATTTACTTCTCTCCATTCTGAAAACTTACCATTTATTTCTACCCTTTGTTTCCTATCTTTTAACCAGTTACTGATCCATAAGAGGACCTTCTCTCTTAGCCCATGACTGCTTCCTTTGCTTAAAATTTTGCCTTTGGTGAGGTGCCTTCTCAAAGGCTTTCTGAAAGTCTAAGTACTCTTCATCTACTGGATCACCCTTGTCCACATGTTTGTTGACCCTAAAGGGTAAGCTTATGTTCATTTTGGATAAAATGTGGTTTCAGGGTGCTTATGCATAGGGAAGCATGCTGTGGTTCACCACCTTAGGAACATTCTAGAGAAGGCCAGGGGGAGGGGTGATCTCAGCATGTGGAATGGAGAACTATGACCATGTGATAAATAAATCCATATATGGAAAGATTAAATCTGATTGGTTAGAGGTTTGTGTTACATAACTTGTTATGTAAGTGCCATGTGCTATAAAATAGCAAGGGGAGGGGCTTCTTGCTGGAGGGACTCTGCCTGATTTTGGTACCACGGGCTCTCCCTTTGTGCGCATTGAATAAAGCCTTGTTGAACTGAATCGCATTGAATCACATCAAATTGAATCAAATCGAAGTCCCTTGATTCTGCCCAGCCTCTGACTCATTGGGAGCCACAAAATCCCAACAACCGCCTCAAAGAATTCTAATAGATTGGCCATGTTGACTCGTCCCCAACAAATCATGTTCATCTATGTGTCTGATAATTTTATCCTTTACTATAGTTTCAACCAATGTGCCTGGTGCTGAAGTTAGGCTTACCGGCCTGTAATTGCCAGAATCACCTCTGGAGCCTTTTTAAAAATTGGTGTCACATTAGCTATCCTGCAGTAATGTAGTATAGAAGCTGATAGGTTACATACCACATACAGTAGTTCTGAAATTTCATATTTGAGTTCCTTCAGAACTCCTGGGTGATGCCATCTGGTCCTAGTGACTTATTACTGTTTCATTGATCAATTTGTTCCAAAAACTCCTCTAATGACACCTCAGTCTAGGACAGTTTCTCAGATTTGTCACCTAAAAGGAATCTCCCTCACACCCTCTGTCATGAAGACTGATGCAAATAATTTATTTAGTTTCTCCGCAGTGAGTTCTGGAGATGGAAAATGCAGCATATAAATGTCTGCAACATTTTATGTAGAGAAGTTACTACTGCATTAATAAAAAATTATACTGTGTCATACTCAAAAGCAGCCAAGAGTAGACAGGGTTTATGTTGATCACAAATATTCATAGATTTTTACTGTCTCTCTTGAAATAACATTAATTCTAAGTTTATGTCTGAAAATTATTCTAGACATAGGACATGAAGGTTAATTTTTAACTAAGCTCTTTAGTAATATAGTCAAAACAGACATTCCCTCTCTTGTTCACGTCTTGATGTTCAACATTAGTGATGTTCAAACTTGCAGTAAAATCCAGGGGGAAAGTAGGTTTTATGACCAGTTTGCATCAGGGAATATTAATATTGATAATTATTGAGTTGTTTCAAGGAACAGATCAAAACACAAAGATGTTTGAGCCTTGGGACTTACAATTTACTATTAAGGGATAAACTGTAAGGGATAGGTTAGCTGCTTGAACTAGCCATCTCTGAGAATTTTCAACAAAATTTTATTAAAAAGACACAATCAGATTAGATATATGTAGATAATACACATACTTACAGACACATATTTATGTATTTATAAAAATCAAATTTCCTGGCTTGGGTTATCTGTTAGGTAAAATTGTAGATTATTTAAATTACAAGACCTCTTTAAATTTTTATTTATTTTATTTATTTATTTTACCATTTATAGTGGGTGTTTACTTGTTACATTTCATTCAACTGGATAAAAAAAAGCAACCACTCCACTAGTCAATTTCACAAGTAAGTTACATTTTTCTGGTTCTTATGTATTAGTACAATGGTGCTGTGTATGGGTTGCAAACACTGCAGGGAAACAACTACAGGCAAAGGCTCTGTTTTCACTGAAATGAAAAATGTGTATTAAGAACACATTTCCAGTTCACTAAGACCACTTTGCACCATGTCACTGGCACAGAGCTTTGCCTCTGGCATAAGGGTCCTGGGGAATGTTACAATGCTAGAATAAGCTACAGATGCTTTGTGTAGCTATGAGTTGTGCCAAGACCCTGTGGTTCTGGATCAAGGACCAACAATCTTCCAGCAGCCTCTCCCTCCCTACTCAGTCAATGTATAAAATGCTTAAACATCGCTCAGACAGAGGGGAGAATTGACTTCATTGCCTCAATTTTTGAGCTACAGTTGCCTGTGTGTTTCTTCAACCCCTTGCCTTTAGCTGGATCACTTGTGGGACTGCAAACTGCTTTATTTAGAATATTTGTTCAATAAACTAATGAATGAAACATACAATATTGGGTACTATAGGAATAAGTTTCCATCTCAGACACACACATTCTGCAGAAAGGGGTTGTTTTAAGCACTTGCACTCTATTGATGGTGCCCAACTTTGGAGTATTTTTTTACATTTTCCAAAAAAGTGTTCACAAATCCAATCACAAAGATCTTAACCAACTGACTGGGAGCTATCTCCTAGCTGCAGGACAAACTGCTATTCATGTTGCTACATACTTGTGGCCCTAGGTGCTGAATCCCCATTGTTTACAGTTTTTGGCCAGTAGTGCCTCAGCGTGAAGCAGGTAAACTCCTCCACAAGAAACTGGTCCTTTTTATGTAAGTGCACACAGAATTTTTGCTTTGAATCAAGGAGCTTGAGCAGTTTAAACACAGATCATATTTACCAAAACGGAGTTGGGTTTTCCACCCCATTCCTGTCTCTGGATTTTTTTTTCTTTTGAAGCAAGGGAAGAAGTCAATTTAGATAGCAATTTATCTGCTCAATTTTCATATCTCTCTCCTTAGAGTTATGTCAGTGGGCTAGTGCAGAGGGCTGAGAATCTAGTATCTTCAGTTTTATTCCCAGCTGTGCCAGTAATTCATTCTGTAACTTCAGGAAAGTCATTATTCCTCAGATTCAGAAACAGGCATATTCAGAAACTTAATTAATGTTTGAAAATCATTTTGAGCTCCTTGGATGAAGGCACTGTATTAGAATAAATGATTAAACACAAAGCTCAATAACTAATGGCCAGTTCCTTAGCATACCACACTTCTGTCTCTTGAAGAGTCACCAGCCAATACAACAAAATCTTTCCTGACCTGGGCTAGTATATATATGTTCCTACCCCAGCAATCATCTCTCCTTTGGACCCTGACATCCAGTTCAGCCAACAGCATTTATTATCACATTGATAATTCTAACAATGCAGATTATAGTAATTTTAGAGTAAATCATACAGAGAATGGGAGTGATCCAAAGGGCACTAAAGTCCATGGAAGTCCTGCTTCCTTCAATGGGCCATGGATGATGCCTCTGAGTGGAAATTTTACTATTATGATAGTTAACTTTTATATTGTGGTAGCATTTAGAGGCCAACAAGGTTGGAATGCTGTAGTGCTAAGCACAGTACAATCATACTGTAATGGCAAAGAAATGCAGGGGATGTGTCTGATTTGACTCTGTCATCTCCACCTCCACTTCTTAATAGTTCACTTACCTCATCTTCCCATTGCTACAGTCAAGTGTGACGTGGTTCAGACGACAGACACAGGCCAGAACACCTTTAAACATCATATTTGTATTCAAACTCTGCAGCTTGGGTTTCTCTGTGCTTATGATATACTTAGAATAATAAATGTGCTTAAGAATATCTGTATTGATATTCATATAAAGTACAGTGTGGGCAGTTTAACTTTACATTAAATATTCTGTTTTTCCACCTAATGTGATAGCCTTTCTATCTTTACTAATTTTGGTTGTCTTCTCCATTTTAAAATATCTTTAAAACACTCATTAAGTTTAACAGGAAATTTGCTCAATTGTGTAATTTGATCTTTTATCCATTTGGAGGGAGAAAAAAAATACACACAGGTGCATGATGTGAAACCTCTTTCATTTCTTAAAAATCACCAGTTATCAAAGTATAAAGAATTGTGACTGTGAATTTACAGTATACTCAGCTAGTTCTGTTATCAGGGAGTTGTGTGTGTAATTCTCACTGTGATGAGATAAAAACCCATGTCTGTTACCTTCCTCTGGTATAATGGAAATGTCAGCTCCAAGTATCAGACTTGTGAGCAGGGAGACAGAACGACTGTGGTGGCTGACCCACAATCATTAAACTCACCATTGGCAGAGATTAGAATGACCATGAGCCACATGTATTCTCTGATGCAGTCTTAAATCAACAAAACAAAAGCATTCCAATCTGTAAGTAGAGAGGGAGGGAGACCCATAAATTTCCTTGGAAAGTTTCATGTTTAATACTGTTGGCACACGGACACCAGGATGATGAGAGTTATAGAAGTGCAGATACACTTGACAACTTATTTTTGGTATCACTTCTTTTTTAATCCAATTATTTTCACGCGAACTGATGTTTACCAGCATCTGCCTATAATAGCTACACTAAGTAAGTCTGAATTGTATTATATTTCTGTGATTTTTTTATAGTTCTCTTTAGTACCTTCTGATCTCCAAATGTAGGGTTCATGGTGATCTGCCTGGCCTTTGTTCCTCTTAACATTGTTCTTACTTTCTGGTTTTTTAACTCTGAATTAGGATTTCACACATCCATCATCCTTACACTCTCCATTACAGTTAGGCTCTTGGGGTATGTTTACACTGCAATTAAAAACCCACAGCTGGCCCCTTCCAGCTGACTCAGGCTCATGGGGCCCAGGCTGTGGGGCTGTTTCATTGCTGTGTAAACTTTTGAGCTCAGGCTGCAGCCCAGGCTCTAGGACCCTGCGAGGTGGGAAGTCTCCACTGCTATGAAATAGCCCTGCAACCTGAACCCCGCAAACCCGAGTCAGCTGGCCTGGGTGGGCCAGCTGTGGGATTTTAATTGCAATGTAGATATATGCTTAGGCTACCTTTCAAGTTATTAGGCACCTTTCTTGTCCCACCTCAAGGATTTGCAAGAGATTTTGTTTCACAGACTCAGGACCAGATCATACTGATCCTGGCGCCTGGCAGGAGGTAGAGAGCTGACCTAAGAGGGCAAACTAGAAATTGCCAGTTTGTAGTTTAAAACCAAGTATTCCAGCTTTATCTCACCTGCTCCCTCCACCTGCCTCCTTCAGGCACAGGTGGTAGGGAGGAGGTGTGGTGGGACGAGGCCAGAGCATGAGGCACTAACATCAATCCCGAGCCAGCAGAGTAGCCCCTAGGCGACCTCTATAGAAGGCATGGTTTTGAGCAGCCCTTAGACTGGCTGGCTCTCTGACTGTGGAATATAAGAGCTCTCTCTGGGTTTTGCACCTTGCCCACCTCCTGGGATCCAGTCTCAGATTTTTACTTATGACTCAGACCTTGCAATGAACAGATCTGTCCTACACTTGTCTACTTCCTGTAGACGGGCTGTAAACACAAAATTCCTTCCAAACAGGTGGCTCACAGAGATATTCCAGCCCACTAATGTGCATATTGGTGAGTGGTTCATGACCAGTCACTCTGATGAATGTTCCAATCACCTCACGCTCACAGCAAGCTGTAGATCAAGCAGCTACGCAGACTGACAACGTGTACATAATTCAGCAAAATCACTTTGGTGGTGTCAGCCCATTTCCCAGTGGACAGATGCTCACATCACAAATTGACACAGACAACCAATCAACATCAGCTGGCAAACAGAACCAAGACTGGACTATTTTCTCACCTCACCTCTATCAATCCCTCAGGTAAGGAATGAGGCCTGTTGGCCCAGCACTGTTGGGAAGCTTGCATGGCTCCTGATGCGACATATCCATTCTGGGAACAAGCACAATTCACCTTGGGCTGGCAGTCACAAGCACTAAATTCACAGACATAGACACACACTGAGTTAAATCCCTTAAAGGTTTAAAATGAATAATTCAGCATTATTTTTATTTGTAATTTTTAACTAGTATAGAATGTGAGTCCTGAGGCATTACTTCAAAGTTGAAACAAAATCCAAGTGCATGTGATGCGTAGTCTAAATATTTAAAGCCAGATTTTAATCTTAGATTCATTGTGTGTTCTGTCATCTCCAAAACCCCATAAAGAGTGTCAGTGAAATTGGATTCCAGCTCTGTATTAAGTATCTGCTCAGCTATTCATATGACTGGCTAACCACGTAGAAACAGAAGCTATAAACTGAAGTGACTGGATGGTTGAAATGTTCGTTATCACCACAACTTGGTTTAAATTTATAAAGGAATGGCCTGAACAGACCTTAGCAAGTACATATACAGACAAAGGTATGTCATCATTAAGCACCAAAACTGTAATGACAAGATAGATTTAAAAAGAGTGAAGGCTTCAACTACAGTTCTTAACTTGCCAAAGCCCGCATGTAGAATTTCTAGCCTCTAAAATGCAGAAGAGAGAGCCAAAATGAAGGACACATTGAAAAGAAAAAAGACAGCAAAGTAAACAAGCAACCACCTTCATGAAGGAAAAATAATGGAGTTTGACTTACTAAGCAATACATAGGGGTTATATGGCTTGCTTCAGAGTCTACTACAGAAGTCTTTCCATTGACTTCAGTGATCTTTGGGTCAAGCCCTAATGATATGTTATAATATAGCGTTTAGGTGTCCCTATGAGACAAATTTCAGTCACTTCAAAGGAGAGATGAGACCACATCTAAACCTCATATCAAACAACCCTGAACTTTGGAGAAGTTCAGATCTGGATCCCAATGTTGCAGCTGATGACTCTCTCTACTTAAAGGCAGATTTTACAGCAGCAAGAATTTTAATGTTATATTATTTTTAAACTCCGGGTTGGGGTACTACACAGCAGCTACACTGTCAAACCAACCAGAAACTATAGCCAAGCACAGAAAGAGACAGCCAAATCACCCAACACCACATGATACCTGTGCTCCATGACTTGCACTGGCTGCTAGTTGATTACTGGGTTAAGTCTGTGTGCAGCGCTGTTGTAGTCATCTTGATCCCAGGATATTAGAGAGACAAGGCGGGTGAGGTAAATGTTTTTTGGACCAACTTCTGTTGGTGAGAGAGACAAGCTTTCCAGCTACACAGACCTCAAAAGCTTGTCTCTCTCACCAATAGAACCTGGCCCACTAAAAGATGTTACCTCACCCACCTCGTCTCGCTATTGAGTTAAGTGTTGGTTTTGGCCTATAAAATCCTAAATGGTTTAGTTCTCATCTCCTTTAGAGATTGGTTTGCTCCCAGTGTGATGGCTGTGATCTTCCAAGTTGTCTAAGCTAAGCTAAATGTAATTGGGTGTGGTCTGGCTTCAGAACATGCTCATAGAGGTGTTCTGGAACTTGCTTCAATCAGTGCCTCAGTTCACTGGAGCCTAGCATAGATGGCTTGCCAGCTTTCACAGGTGGTATGACAGAGGGGTAAATTATAGAGGAAGCCATGGGGGACACTATCCTGGATGTCAAGGGTGTTACAGAGTGTTACTAGAAGGATTTTTTTGTTTGTGTTTAGATATAGTTTGACTTAGACGTGGGGACGTATTTTACATTTTACAAAGGATTGTGCTCTAGTGTAATGAACTCCACATCCAGAATCCTGCTATGAACTTTGCACTGGAGGATCCCTATGCCCACATGGAGCTCATTGCAGGATTAAAGCCTACCTGAATAATCTGGGCACCACCCATTGTTTGCTCCCCTGGATTTTTGGAGGAATGTATTGTGTTTTAGCAAATATCAGAGAAACAAAGTGCCAATCAAATAAAAAATCACTGGAAGGACAAAGAAACCAGCCAGTCCCATAACAATGAAGTTCCAAGAAACACCCTCAAGGCAGTCTTGCAATTGCCAGCATCACCACAGACTCAGACGCAGCTGCAGGAAACATGTGGCTTTTTTATATCCCGTGGATTGGCATCCATGCCTTGTAACTGGTGAGTACAATCTTTAGCTGAATAGGACACAGTCACAGAAGAAGAAAGATGAAACATATCAAAGGATACATTTTTCATTGTGCTCCTTTCTCGTTGTAATAGATTAAAGAAAAATAAAGTTTTGATCAGCTTTCAATTTTGAGGAGAATTGAACAAGCCAGAAACATTGGTCAGAATTAGAGCACTGAAAAGGAGATTTCAAAAACACAGTGTGTGGCTTGTGCTGTTTTTTTATTTCTTCTTATGACAAACAATTGAAAGCTATTGTCCTCTGCTGCACTGAAGAATTGGATTTTCTCTCTGAAGCATTCAATGTATTAAGAGACGCAGGCGCGTTGAGATCTTTAAAAAAAACCTTTTCCTCTGACTGGTTCAATGGTAAATCAGTTGAAAGACAGTAAGGATATAAGAATATGTGAGCAAATTAAATGGTGCTTAGGCAGTAAGTTATGGTTGGTGTTCCCCCCTCAAGAACTACACAGTCATTGTAATCAATATTGCCTAAACTTTGGGCATAAGACTCTAAATGAGTGGAATGGATGCAATGCTATAACAAAGAACAGCAGGTTGTGACAAGCTTCGTATTGAATGACTGCATTGTCTGTGGTATGTGGAGCAGAACTCCTTGTCACCAACATGGGACAAGGATGAGAAAATTACTCAGAGGTAATTCTGTTTCTTGGAGTCCTCCTCTTTGTTTTCTCCTATCCTGCAGCAAATTCCAGACTCCAAACATTATAGCAGTATATACCAGGAACCATGGAAACAAGGAATAGCAAAAGGTAGAGGATATACGGCAGACACTGTCCACTAGCTCCTTAGTAAATTTTAAATCCATCACTCCCAATTGAAATAGGATCTTCCAAAAATGAAGGGAGGAAGAAAGGAGGGCTATAGAAGGGACTCTGACAAATTGAATTATGCTGATTAATTTTTCCTTATAATTTGCTCCCTCTGTTCCCATCCTGTGGGAAATTCCAGACTGCTAGTGGAGCTAGCAAACTGTCATGTATTTTTTCTACACGGTAAGTTGCAGGGCTGCTATTAGCCTGTCAAGCTTCTGTGCCAGATATGGACTGGCTACAGAGCTTCCTTCCCAAAGAGATACACACCAGATGTGTTCACTCTAAGATCCTTTAATATTCTGCCAAGAATTGCTGAAGTTAACTTAAATAAGACTCTAGCATGCTAACTAAGTAAGGTGTGTTACACACTTTGCCACCTAGTGGCTGAATAGTATAAATACAGTTTAGCATTCTATTACATCTCCCTCTTTAAGTTCTACATTCTTACTATTTACAAAATGTACACTTTCACACTGTCTTTGAAGCTCAGTATGGATTTGTCTGTTAAGCGTCTCTGAATCATTCTGGTTTTCTGACATGACATGACATGACCCGAACACAGAACAACTTGGTCATCTGGCTATCCATTAATTGCAATCACTGGCTATGGTCATTTTGGAATCCTTGAGTCCTTCTTCTTGTGCTGAATCTGCCATCTGTAGAGTTTGCTCTGTTGATTGTTCTTTTTGAGGAACAAATGTAGATGTCCATGGTTTCTGTTAAACTCTCTGCTATTGGTCTCCATCACAAGAGCAATGACAAGTGCTGATGACTGTTGAACTGATCATTGCCTTATCTGATCCACAATGAAAATTAAGATAGCTCCCAAATAGAGGCTGCAAAAGAAGCAGGTCAGATACAAGTTGAAGGTTCAAGATTTGAAGGAACCTATTAAGCATGACCACTCCCAAGCAGTCTTAGAAGCAAAGCTCCCATCAGAGCTTCCAGAAGAAATTGAGGAACACTGGAGCCAGTTGAAAGCAGTAATCATCAATGCCTGTGAGGAAACCATAGGCTACCAAACCAGAAAACATCAGGACTGGTTTAACGAGAATGGATGTTGAAATTGAGCAACTCATCAATGAGAAGAGAATGGCATTTCGTGCTTGGCAGAATGACATAAATTGTAATATAAAGAGAGAAGCCCATGACAAGGTGAGGGCGGAAGTCCAGTGTAAAACCAGAGAACTCAAGAACAAATGGAGGACTGAGAAAGCGCAAGAACTCCAACATCTTGTGGACATCCACAGTACATAGAATCATAGAATATCAGGGTTGGAAGGGACCTCAGGAGGTCATCTAGTCCAACCCCCTGCTCAAAGCAGGACCAATTCCCAATTTTTGCCCCAGATCCCTAAATGGTCCCCTCAAGTATTTAACCCACAACCCTGGTTTAGCAGGCCAATGTTTAAACCAATGAGCTATCCCTCCCCCCCCAACCTGTGGTTTCTTTAGTGCCACCAACGCTATTTATGAGCCAGTTTGCCATGGTATGAATCCTCTTCACTCTAAGGATGGAACCACACTTCTGAAGGACAATAAAGCCATTAATTCTTGCTGGAAAGAACATTTTGAAGCTCTCCTTAACCATAATTCTATGGTTACAGATGAAGTCCTTGAGCAAATCCCTCAACAACCATTTTGGGATAAGCTTGGAGATCCTCCCAATTTGTATGAGGTACACAATGCCACCAAGCAGATGAAGAACAACAAGGCAGCAGGTCTAGATGGGATCCCCGCTGAAATCTTTAAAGACGGTAGACCAGAGCTAATTTGGCAGCTATACCTGCTTATCCTTAAGATCTGGATAAAGGAGCAGATACCCAGTGAAATGAGGGATGCCTTGATCATCACCCCCTTCAAGAAAGGGGATAAAGTGGATTGGGAAATTATCGTGGTATCTCCCTTCTAGCCATTGCAGGCAAAGTTCTGGAGCGGATCCTTGCAACCTGCCTTCTGCCCCTGTCAGAAAGAAATTTTACTGGAGTCTCAGAGTGGTTTCTGACCATGTCGTGAAACTGTGGATATGATCTTCACAGCACGGCAGCTGCAAGAAAAGTGTCGGGAGCAAAACCAACCGCTGTACATGGCTTTTATTGATCGAACTAAAGCCTTTGATTAAGTGAATTCCCATACCCTCAGACTGTGCTTTCTAAGATTGGATGTCCTGATAAATACATCAGTGTCCTAAAATTGCTTCATAACATGAAAGTGACTGTTCTGAGCAGCACTGGCTCTCAGAGTGAACCTTTCAAAGTACAAACAGGAGTCAAACAGGGCTGTATCATCGCTCCAACCACGTTTGCAGTTTTTATTGCTGTCATTCTTTACCTAATTGCTGGGAAGTTTACAGCTGGCCTTGAAATCATTTACAGAATGGACAGAAAGCTGTTCAGGCTTAGCAGGCTGAAAGCTAAGAGGAAGATCTCCACAACATCTATTGTGGAACTTAGATATGCTGATGACAACAGAATCTTTGCCCACTCTGAGAAAGATCTTCAAACTATCTTGAATGTGTTTGCCGATGCTTACTCATATCTTGGTTTCACACTTAATATCAAGAAGACTAAAGTGCTCTAATCAGCCCTCTCCAAATGAGATATTACATGCTCCATCTATCAAAATCAATGGAGTGGCACTGGAGAATGTCAATCATTTCCTCTACCTTGGAAGTCATCTTTCATCCAAGGCAAATATTGATGCAGAAATTCAACATTGCCTGAGCTGTGCCAGTGTAGCTTTTCTTATTTATGGCACAGGGTTTTTGAAGATCACAACACTCAAACAGACACCAAGCTTCTTGTTTATCAAGTCATTATTCTTCCAACACTGTTGTATGGGTCCAAAACTTGGACAACCTATAGACACCAATTGAAAGTCCTTGAGAAGCACCATCAATGCTGGCTTCGTAAGATTCTGAAGATCAAATGGGAAGACAGGTGCACCAATATTAGTGTCCTGGAAGAGGCAAAGACCACCAGTATTGAGGCAATGATCATCTATCAGCAATTCTGCTGGATTGGTCACATTGTCCAGATGCCAGACCAATCACCTCCCAAAACAGGTCCTGTCTCTCAGCTGAAAGAAGGGCACTGTAACGTGGGTGGACAACAGAAGTGTCATAAGGACTTGCTGAAGGACAACCTAAAAAAGTGTAATATTGACATTGACACATGGGAGACACTTGCCCAGGATCACTTAAAATGGAGTGAAGTCCTACGTGATCGTCCCCTGCATTTTGAACTTGCTCACTGACAGGCTGAGGAGAACAAGAGGCACAGGAGGAAGGAGAGACTGGCTTCCAGTCATGGTCAACAGCCTCCTGCTTAGCCTGAAAACATCTGCCCTCGTTGTAATAGAACTTATGGTTTAAGGATTGGCCTTATAAGACACCTGAGGACCCATAACTCCCATGGACGATGATCATACTCGGCAACGAGTGATCATCCATTATCATCATCATCGGTCTCCAATGCATATGATCTGGGCACCAAACTCTTTTTCTTTACAATAGCTGAAATCATCCATCCCTTTACTCTATCCAATTTGTCACAAAGAGGGTCACCATATTCTAGACCTGGCAGTTCTCTGAGTGACCTCAGTTGTAAAGGTGTTTGGTAAGCTTTTTTTGCCTTTTTATCCAATCTGGCTACTCTCTTCATGTCTGGCCACTTTGGAGCTAGATTCTTTTCCAAAGTTGGAACTCTAGGTCTGAGCTGTCTTCCCATCAGGAGCTGTGCTAGACCATATCCAATAGCTGCTGATCTATAACTCAGAAGAACAAGGAATGTATCTTCCTGCTGCAGGATTTCCTTGGCTGTCTGTACTGCTCGCTCAGCCTCTCTATTCACTTATGGGTAATGAGGGCTACTAGTAATATGATCAAAATCATATTCTGTTCAGAATGACAAATTTTGCCACAGTGAATTGTGGTCTGTTGTCCTTCACTAGTCATTCTTGAATACTGATGTGAGCAAACGTGCACTTCAATTTCTCGATAACACTGTGATATGTTATGTCTTTCAAGTACTTTTGTTTCTATATATCTGGAAAAATATTCCAATTTGATCAGGTAATGATGTCCTCTGAATCTGCATAAATCTGAAGCTAGTCTTTTGCAAGGTCTCTCTGGTAGGGGTGTTTGTACACTGTATGGTTCAGCATTGTCTCTGAAGTTGATTTGCACTGGATCTCCTTTCAAAAGTCCAGTATCATCAAATCATCCATCAAGCTCTTCCACATTTCTCACTAGGCCCATCATGGCTGATACACTGTGGCTGAGAAGGTTGTTGGTCTTTAATCACATGCACTCTGAATGCACAGATTTTGTCTTCATAAGTTGTTTTCTGTGCTGAACTGGCTCAGGTAGTTCAGAATACCTCCAGGGCTAGTCAGAGCTATGGCAGGTGACATCAGCTCTGGGAGGAGTAGAAGGTGATTGTAAATCCCTTCTGAGATGACTGACATCTGCTTCTGAGTCAATTTTCAAGTCCCTAGTCTCTAGGCAGGCTGTCATCACAAGTGATAGACACCAGAAGCAATGGGTCTTGTCTATAATGAGTCAACTCCCTGGCTTCCTTAGTGAGGTAAACAATTATAAAATGTCCATATTTTGTGTTTTTATTATACCTTGTGCCTTTGGCCTACATCGTCTCTTGGGATATGATTTTTTCCACATATGACTTGTAGCACTCATGCTGCATCTAACAATTTCTAAGCTAGTTTCTTGTTTTTCAAGTTTGGCAAGTTGTTCCTGGTTGTGCTGCCTCACCAGGTTCAGACTGCTTTGCTATTTGAAGGGTAAGTCTGTTTTTAATTGTAGCTGAAATATTTTTATCTGTTAAACCCAGTAAGAGCCTGTCTCTGATATTTTAATATTTTGTTTCATTTCAAAATCAGCCAATGCATGCAGAGCTCTTATGAAACATTCAGCATTTTCCTCCTGGTCCTTGAATTCTCTGGTGAAAACATGCCCTTTCATAAACCACATTTCTCTGAGGTATAAAGTGTGCATCAGACAATGCCAGAATCCTTTCATAAGCATCTTTATGACTATCTTCAGGAAATTCAAAGGATTTTAATATATGCTTTGCCTGCTTCCCCATAGCATAAATTAAAGAACATATCTGTATATCTTCAGTTTCCTTATGAAGTTTTGCAGCAATTCCCAATCTTGCAAAATACCACTTCCAGTCTGTCCATTGTGAAGGTTTGTCAAAGCTGAAATTCTCTGGGGCATTGAAGGGTAGCATGCTTATCAGATCCTACAACCTTTGTTGCTCCCCATCTCTTGCCTCACCCCCCATCTGCAACCTTTGTTCTGTTTTCCTTCTGTGTCTGTTCTCCTTTGGCACTAGTTTACTTCTGACCCCATGTCATGTACACCTTGTACATAGCAGGCTGCAGGACTGCTACTAGCAGGTCAGGTTTCCATATCAGATATGAACTGGCTACAGAGCTTCCTTCCCAGAGAGATACACAGTAGATGTGTTCACTTTAAGATCCATTAACGTTCTGCCAGGAATGGCTGAGGTTGATTTAAATAAAGTATGTTATTGCTCTATCTAGTGACTGGACAGTATAATACACTTTAGCATGCTATTACGCAAGCAGTCCCATAAGAGGAGATTAGCTTGCATAAGAGGCAGCTTAGAAAACTTCAGGAGCTAAGTTTGCTTCTGCTAAGTTTGCCTGGTATATCCACCTGGGAAAAAACGATGAAATGGAGAGGCAAGAACTATGACTGACCCTGCAGATATCTACTGTGGTGACCTGAGTGCAAGAAATATCTTGGCTAGATTGGCCTTTCACTAGCAGTATCATACCCATCTCTTCACAAATCAGTTTAACACGAGCTTTGCCAATGACTGATAGGAACATGGCAGCCAGAAACCCTGAGCTTTGGAAACAGACATTCCTGTTCTTCTAAAGGACCATATACAAAGTACATAACAGTTCTCTCTACATACAGACAGTGAGAGAGAATAGTTCTTTTCAAGGGTATAGAGATTTGGATGGGTGGTCAGCAGGATCATTCACATCAATGGCCAAAACCCTTTAAGGGCAGAACTCCTGAGACAGTTGGTATAATTTTGTCAGATAAAAAAAAAAAATAAAGAATGGGAGAGTTAAATTAGAAACCTCCAGAATGGCAAATGGAAGTTAAGTGAGCTACTTTCAGTCAATATGTGCAGGAACCATTTCAATATCTGTCCCCAGGGTGTCTGAGGCACAGCAGGTCTGAACAGTTGGAGACTAATGTGTCTGAAAATGGCCTCCTTAAGGAGGGGGCTTGTGAAATTTAGAGCTATAAGGGACTGGTAGCAAAAGCTCATCAGCACTGTGAAGTCCAAGACAGCTGAAACCCAGACTCAGAGACCCCCTTTTCAGCCTGACTAAAACACACACACAGATGTTTGACTGTTTGGAAATCTGCCTATGTGAATTTATGAATTCCAGTTTAAGTTTATGAACACAGTTCATCCCCTTACTGATGCCTGTCGCTGTATCCTTGTATCATTTCTCCTGTGTCCTGGAGAGGGAGGAGTCTGGCACTGGGCGGTCCATCCCTGAAGGGAACAGACATTAAAGCCCAGCAATAAATGAATAAGCTTGCCCTGTCAGGACAATGGAGACTATCAGAGAGGGATGTTGAAGGCCATAGTCCATAGAGGGTTGAAGAATGGGAAAAAAATCCAGGGGAAGGACAAGAAGAGTCAAGGTGTTAAACTTGCTGTTAAAACTAAAGGGAGACATTCTCTAGCAAGAGACCCCCAGAACAGAACACTGGGCAGGAGGATCCTGGACTCCCTGAAGAACACTAAGACCCATGGAGTTCTCCAGAGGGGTAAGGAAACTGAGGCAGAGTCTTGCATGCAGGTATTTGTTGTTTTTACCTAGGTAGGTCTCTCTCTTGTGCTTTGTCTAGGAGTATATAATACTTTACAAGGAGAATATATTAAATGGCTCTTTAATCTAGCTGAGAAAGACATAACAAAAAACAATGGCTGGAAGCTGTGACCTGACCAATTCAAATCAGAAACTAGGCCTGAATTGTTAACAGTGAAGAAACAAACACTGGAATAAACTGCAAGAGAAGTGGTGGATTCTCCATCTCTTGATATCCTCAGCTCAAGACTAGATGCTTTTCTGGAAAAAATGCTTCAACCAGACAAGCTATTGGGTTCAAAACAAGGGTAACTGGTTGAAATTTAACAGCCTGTGTTACACAGAAGATGTTGTAATGGTCCTTCCTGGCCTTAAACTCTACAAATTTATGAAAAGTGTGTATGGTTTAAAAATTCGTTTGCAACACCTCTGTCATAAAGTCCTTGAAGGGTTAAACTGTAAACGAATTCCCATGAGGGTAGAGCTCCGGAGAAGGCATGCTTACACACATAACACCATCCTATAACTTTAAAATTAAAAAAAGGTCCCCTATTTAATCAAGAATTAGCAATATCTAAATTGCATTGTTAATTATGGTTTTTAAAACATAAAACTTTTTCTCAGTCAGGACTGACACACAAGAAAGGGTGAGACAAGTGTCATATCCCAGATGGTGTTCAGGAGTTAGCCAAAGCTGGTGAAGGTGTTGATGTCATCTGGGTCCCTCTCCCTGGCTGAGTCTGGTCAGGACATCTCTCAGCATTAGGATGTAGATTGTTCAATGGTTTTATGGGAGATCCCAGGGTGGTAGTTATGATGTAAAGCTTGCTCCTTCCCCCTCCTTCTCTAATCAGCCAGCATCTACTAATCCTCCCTCAACCCCAATTTCTTGTTGAGAACCCCAGAAGAGAGTAATGGGCAGAATAGCCCATCCCTTCATTATTTTGTTCACCAGTTAGGTCTAGTTCCCAACACACCAATTTTGGTCCATTGATTTTTAATCTCACATTTTTCTGTTTCCCAGGCATGATCTTAATACAGCCCTTGAATTATATCAGTTTGCCTTTTTGTTTTGACTAATTCAGTCTATTTCCCTTTTGCGCATTTTTTCATCAACGTTTAGTGTTATAGCTTACTGTGATACTTGATAAATCTTTACTCACTTTTCACAGTTATACCCACACATAGGGTACATTCGTAGGCCCAGTTATCACAACAGTTCCCTGACGGTCTCCCTCCAAAAATCTTCCTGTTGCGGGGAGTGGGAGGCTGGCACAGCTGGTGTAGGAACCCTGGGAGGATGCTCTCAGAGATTCTTTAGGCACTGGAACCTGAACAATCAGTGGAAGGTCACCAGATAGTGCTTAGTCATGGCCTTTTTTGACCATCTTTCCTGTTCTTTGTACCTCTTCTTCATCGATTTCATAACCCTTTTCAGAAGTTACCAGAAGGAAAAAAGAAATCTGGATTCAAAGAGCTAAGAGAGGACAGAAGGCAAAGAAAAAGAAAAAGAAAGAGCTTGTGGGTGAAGGTTGATTTGTATCCTGCCTTGACTCACTATTCTTTGCCTCCATGTTTCTGGTAAATGGCCCTGGAAAGCTTGGAAACTGGAAAAGCTCCACAGGAAGGGAGAAGAGCTGGCTGAGGAGCTCACTGATCCATTAAGAGCGATTTTCAATAAAACTGGAAGAAAAAGTCAATTACCTTTTCTGTAACTGGTGTTCTTTGAGATGTGTTGCTCATGTCTATTCCACAATAGGTGTGTGTGCTCGCCATGTGCACCAGTGCCGGAAGTTTTTCCCCTAGAAGTACCCATTGGGGAGAGTCCCAGTGACCCCTGAAATGGTGCCTCCATGGCGCATTATAAGGGGTGCTGTGCGCTTCCCCCACCCTCAGTTCCTTCTTGCCAGACAACTCCGACAGAGGGGAAGGAGGATGGGAAGTGGAATGGACATGAGCAACACATCTCAAAGAACACCAATTACGGAAAAGGTAACTGTCTTTTCTTCTTTGAGTGATTGCTCATGTGTAGTCCACAATAGGTGATTCCAAGCTATATCTGTTGGAGGTGGGAAGGAGTTCACAAACTCTCGGGATGGAGAATGGTCCTTCCAAACCCAGCATCCTCCCTGGTCTGAGAGACAATTGCATAATGCGAGGTGAACATGCGAACTGAAGACCACATGGCAGCCCTACAAATGTCCTAAATGGGAATATGGGCCATAAAGGCAGCCGACAAGGCCTGCGCCCTAGTGAGTGTGCCCTCACAATTGGCAGCAGATGGATTCCCATCAGGTCATAGCTAAGGGTTAATGTTTCTTTCACCTGTAAAGGGTTAACAAAGGGAACCAAACACCTGACCAGAGGACCAATAAGGAAACTGGATTTTTCAAAG
>NC_133769.1:41456245-41551595 GCF_003597395.2 Chelonoidis abingdonii
ATTGTTGTTTTACCATAGGTAGGTCTCTCTCTTTTGTGCGTTGTCTAGGAGTCATAATATACTTTACAAGAGAACATCATATTAAATGCCTTATCAGCTAGAGAAGACATTAACAAAAACAATGGCCGAGCTGTAGTACTGAACAATCAAACAGAACAGGCCCGAATTGTAACAGGAAGAAAACAAACACTGACAAACTGCAAGAGAGTGGTGGATCTCCATCTTCTGATATCTCAGCTCAAAACTAGATGCTTTTCTGGAAAAATGCTTCAACCAGACAAGCTATTGGGTTTCAAACACAGGAACTGGTTGAAATTAACAGCCTGTGACACAGAAATGTTGTTAATGTCCTTCCGGCCTTAAAACTCTACAATTATGAAAATGGGTTATTGTTTAAACAATGCGTCTGCAACACCTCTGCATAAAGTCCTTAAAGGGTAAACTGCAAAGAAGTTCCCATGAGGTAGAGCTCCGAGAAGCAGGCTTACACACATAAACACATCCTATAACTTAAATCAAAAAGGTCCCCTATATAATTCAAGAATTAGCAGATAATCTAAATTGCATTTAATATGTTTTTTAAAACATAAAACATTTCTCAGTCAGGACTGACACACAAGAAAGGGTAGACAAATGTCATACCCAGAGGATGTTCAGAGTTAGCCAAAAGCTGGTAAAGTGTTAGTCATCTCGGGTCCCCTCTCCCTGGCTGATCTGTCAGAGACATCTCTCACATAATAGCACCTAATTTCAACTGGTGATTATAGGGAGATCCCAGGTGGTAGTTATGAGTAAAGCTTGCTCCTTCCCCCTCCTCTCTTAATCAGTCCAGCATCTGACTAATCCTGCCCCAACTCAACCCCAATTGCTGTGAGAACCCCAAGAGATAATCAGATAGACCCATCCCTTCATGATTTTTCACAGATTAGTCTAGTTCCCAACACACACACATTTGGTCCACTTGATTTTTAAATCCACTTGTCACGTTTCCCAGGCATGATACTTAATATACAGCCCTTTGAATATATACAGTTTTGCCATTTTTTTGACTAAGTCAGTGCAATTATACCCTTATGCGCAATTTTTCTCAACGTTTAGTGTATAGCACTGATCACTTGATAAATCTAATTACTCACTTTCAACAGTAGACCACACACATAGGCGTAACATTCGATAGCCCATTATCACAACATTGCCATGACGGATCACCTCAAAAACTTCCTGTGGCGGGAGTGGGAGCTGGCACGCTGAGTTAGGAACCCTGCGGGATGCTCTCAAGAGATTCTTTAGGCCTGGAACTGAAACAAATCTGGAGAGTCACAGATAGTCGCTTTAGTCCATAGGCCTTTTTTGACCATCTTTCCCTGTTCTTTGACCCTATCTTCATACGATTTATAACCCTATTCCAGAAGTTTACCAGAAGAGAAAAGAAATCTGAATTCAAAAGAACGAGAAGGACAGAGGCAAAGAAAAGAAAAAGAAGAGCATGTGGATGAAGGTATTTGTATCCCTGCCTTTGACATCACTATCTTATGCTCATGTTCTAGGTAAATGGCCCTGGAAAGCTGAACTGGAAAAGCTCCACAGGAAAGAGAAGAGCTGCTAGAGAGAGCCACGATCATTAAGACAGATTTCATAAAACTGGACGAAAAAGTCAATTGACTTTCTGAATAATTGGTGTTCTTGAAATGTTGTTGCTCATGGTCTATTCCACAAATAGGTGTGTGGCTCCGCCAAGTGCACCAGTGCCGGAAGTTTTTCCCTAGAAGTACCCATGGGGAGCCAGTGACCCCTGAAATGGGCCTCCATGGGCATTATAAGGGGGCTGTGCGCTCCCCACCCTCAGTTCCTTCTGCCAGACAAACTCCGACGAGGGGAAGGAGATGAAGCGAGAGTGGAAATCGACATAGAGCAACACATCCAAAGAACACCAATACGAGAAAGTAACTGTCTTTCTCTATTGAGTAGATTGCTCATGTTATCCACAATAAGTGATTCCAACTAAACGTTGAGGAGGAGGAAGGAGTATACAAACTTCGGAGAAACCGTAAAGCCCTTCCAACCCGATCCTCACCTGGTCGAGAAGGACAATTGCAATAATGCGAGGTGAACTACGAGCAAACGAAGACCATCATGGGGGAACACACACACAATGATCTAAATGGAATAGGGGTCCTAGAGCACCGACAAGGCCTCGCACCTAGTGAGGTGCCTCACAATGGCAGACAGATGGATATTACCCATCAGGTCATGAGCTAAGTAGTATTTCTTTACACGCTGTAAGGTGTTAACAAGAAACCACACCTGACCAGGAAATAAGAGAAACTGGATTCAAAGTGCAGGGAGGGATTATTTGAGGTCTAGTCTTTGCTAGTTCTCTCAGTATGAAGAAAGGTTTTATTTCTATTTATAATCTTCTTGTTTCCAAATGTAAGTACAAGTAAGAAAAACAATACATCAGCTTTTAGTTTTTTGTGATTTACATTGGTAGCTTGCTGGAATGTTTCAAATTGGATATCCTTTGAATCAGACTGTATATATTATCATATTTTCTTATAAGCAATAGCGCCCTGTATGGTCACTGGGCAATTTATATTCTTAATGTCTATTTTTCTTTCTTTTTATATAGTTTCTTTTAAGACTTTTGAGTTTTTTCATCCTAGGGTTAGAAGCTTAAGAACGAGGGAGGGAATTCTCTTATGTGTTAGATCTTACGGGGTAAGCTCTGCAGCACCAGAGGAATATGAATGGGAGGGTGAGGGAGAGATAGAAATTTCTGTTCTGTTATTTGGGGTAATTGTTCTCTTTGTGGAATAGAGGAAGACATGCTTACATTGGATTGTGATGTAAGGATTGCATCAGTACTCTCAGGTTGGCCCAGGATGAGAGAAAGTTTGGGTGAGAAAAAGAGGGAGGGAAGTGGGTATCCCTTTGTTGTGGACTCAGAGTCTCTGAGTCTTTGAGGTTCTCTCCAGGGAAGGTTTTGGGGAGACCAGAGAGAGCCAAAACCCTGGAATTTTTGGATGGTGGCAGCGAGATCAAATCTGAGCTGGTAATTTAGCTTAGAGGGGTTTATGCTAGCTTCTCAGGTTATGAACGCTAAGGTTCAAATCGGAGTAGGAAAGCTACGACAGGGCCATAAAGGCAGCCGACAAGGTCTGCGCCCTAGTGAGTGTGCCCTCACAATTGGCAGCATGGTCCTGAGTTCCGAGACCCACCTAGCTGATGTGATAGCAACCAGGAAGGCCACCTTCCACAAGAGGTGTGACCAGGAGCACATGGCTAGCGGCTCAAACAGGGGCTTTGTGAGATGGGTCAACACTAGGTTTAGGTCCCACTGCAGAACTGGGGGCCTAACATACGGGAAGAGACGATCCAACCCTTTAAGGAATCGGCCAGTCATAGCATGGAAGAATACCATGTGGCCCTGCACCGGTGGATGGAAAGCCGATATGGCTGCCAGGTGCACTTTGACTGACAAGGGTGCCAGGCCCTGGGCTCTGAGGTGAAGGAGACAGTCCAGAATAAACTGGATTGGGGTGGCTTCCGGGGAACCGCCCCGCTCATCTGCCCATATGGAAAACCGAGACCACCTTGCCAAGTAGGCTCAGCATGTGGAGGACCACCTGCTTTGTAGGACACACTGAACCCCTTCCAAGCATGTCTGTTCCTCCCTACCTAACCATTGAGCAGCTGTGCTGTGAGGTGGAGTGCTGCTAGGTTGGGGTGGAGACAGTGGCCCTGGTCCTGGGATAGTAGTACAGGTGGGATGGCAATGGCCACAGTGGGGTGACTGCCAGGCCCGTGAAGGTCCTGTACCAATGCTGCCTGGGCCATGCTGGAGCAAACAGAAGGACCCGGGCCTTGTCCATCTTTATCTTTTCCAGGACCTTGCCGATCAGCAGGAACGGAGGAAAGGCATAGAGAAACTGGTTTGACCAGGACCGGAGGAAGGCTTCGGAGATAGCGCCCTATCCCAGCACCTCCCCCCAGCCCCTGGAGCAGAACTAGGGACAGTGACTGTTCTGCCGAGTTCCTCACACTTGGAAAAGTCTGTGCGCCACCTCTGAGTGGAGACATCACTCCTGCAGAGAGGAGAAGTCCCGACTCAAGTGATTTGCCTGGTTGTTCCAGGTGCCCGGGCAGTTCCAGGCACCCAATAGGTGGTAGGCCTCTAGTCGGGTGTTATGGGCTATACAAAAGTCCCATAGCCTGAAGGCTTCGCGGCAGAGGATCAGGCCCCGCCTTGCCTGTTGATGTAGAACACTGAGACAGTGTTGTCCGTGAGGACCCTGACCACCTGGCCCTCCAGGTGCAAGTGGAAGGCCATGTACGCCAGCTGTACTGCTCTGAGCTTCTTGATGTTTATATGGAGGATCAGATCCTGAGCCAACCACAGACCTTGGGTCTGAACGTTCCCCACATGGGCCCCCATCCCAGGTCCGAAGCATCAGACACCAGTTCCAGCGATGGGGCTCTGCCTCTGAATGGGACCCCTTGGAACATTTCTCAGGGAGGACCATCACCGTAGGGAGGTGATCACTGGCTCGGGCACCGTGAGGACTTTGTCCATGCTGTCCCTGGCCTGGAAGAACTCCGAGGCCAGCCAGAGCTGGAGGGGCCTCATCCTGAGTCTGGTGCGATGGAACACATACCTGTACGCTGACATGTGACCCAAGAGTTGGAGGCACGCTCTGGCTGTTGTTGCTGGAAACCTTGTGACCGCAACAATGAGCCTCTTCAGGGTCTCGAACCTGTCTAATAGAAGGCAGGTTCTGGCCAATGAGGTGTCCAGGACCACCCTGATGAACGCTATGCATTGTACTGGGACTAACGTGGACTTGGTGTGGTTTACCAACAGACCCAAAGTGGCACACATGGACAGACAGAGCGCCATGTGATCCTGCACCTGAGACCTGGAGCTGCCCTTGACTAACCAGTCATCCAGATAGGGGAAGATCTGGACGCCCCCCCTCCAGCCCGAGGTAGGCCGCCACCACCGACATACATTTCGTGAATACCCTGGGGGCAGTGGACAGGCCAAATGGGAGAACCGTAAATTGGTAGTGTTCCTGCCCCACTGTTAAACGGAGGAAGTGTCTGTGCCCCTCGAATATATGAATGGGGAAGTACATGTCCTGCAGATTGAGGGTGGCATATCAGTCCCCAGGATCCAGGGAGGGGATGATGGAGGCCAGGGAGACCATGCAGAAATTGAGCTTCACCATGTACTGGTTCAGGCCTTACAGGTCCAAGATGGGCCTGAGCTCCCTTTTAGCCTTTGGGATAAGGAAATAGCAGTAGCAGTACCCCTTGCCTTTGAACTCCCCTGGTACCGCTTCCACCGCTCCTAGGCCCAGGAGCTGCCCCACCTCCAGCTTGAGCAGAGCCTCTTGCGAGGTGTCCCTCAGGAGGGACGGGGGCGGGAGGTGGTTGGGCGGGGAGGAAGTAAATTGGAGGATGTAGCCCCAGGAGATAGTGTTGAGGACCAATTGGTCTGAGGCCATGACCACTCCGGGAGGAAAGTACACAACCGATTGGAATAAGGAAGCTTTACTGAGGGTGGATCCCTGATGAGAACTGGCAGGGCACTCCTAGGCATCCCATCAAAACTGCCTTTTCCCCGCTTGCTTGCCCTTGGAGGACCCAGGCTGGGGGACAGGCAGAGACTTCCTCTGTGGGCACCTCTTATAGTCCCACTACTTCTTATAAGCGGTCTCATATTTTGACTGGGTGGCCTTTGCGGGAGTCTGCTGCAGCTTGAACTTAGGTTTAGCCAGAGCTGGAACATAGAGACCCAGAGTCTGAAGAGTTGTGCGGGAGTCTTTCAGACCATGCAGCTTTGTATCCATTTGTTCGGCAAACAGAGCTTTGCCATCAAATGGGAGGTCCTGCAGGGAGATCTGCACGTCACCGGACTGCCCCGAGAGCAGGAGCCATGATGCTCTTCTCATGGACATCACAAAGGCTATGGACCACGCAGCCCTGTATGCTGCATCTGAAGCTGCCTGCAAGGTTGCTCTGGCAGCCGCTGTTGCCCTCCTTCACCAGTGCTTTGAACTCCTTCCTGTCGCGCTCCTGGAGGGAGTCCTTGAACTTGGGCAGGGAGCCCCACAGATTGAACTCATACCAGCGCAGGAGAGCCTCGTGGTTTGCCACCTGTAACTGGAAGCTTGAGGACGAATACATTTTTCTTAAAAATGAGTCCAGCCTCCTTGAATCTTTATTTTTCGGGGTAGGGGCTGGTTGGCCCTGCCGTTCCCTGTGGTTGGCTGACTCGATCACCAGGGAGTTAGGAGCAGGGTAGGTGTATAAGTATTCATGTCCCTTGGCGGGTACAAAATACTTGCATTCCACTCTCTTAGAGATGGGGGCCAATGATGCTAGGGTTTGCCAAAGGGCATTTGAAATTTTCGCCACCCCTTCATGAAGAGGCAAGGCCACCCTGCCTGGTGCCAAGGAGGAAAGCACATTAAACAGGGAGTCCGAGGGCTCCTCCATCTCCTCTGCTTGGAGGTAGAGGCTTGATGCCACCCTTTTTAAGAGTTCTTGGTGGGCCCAAAAGTCCTCTTGCAGGACAGAGGGAGGAGCTGCAATCGCCTCATCTGGGGAGGGCAAGGAGGTCGGTGTGGTGCTTTGTTTGTCCACCAGCACCGGAGGGTCCACTACCTGGTCAGTCTCTGGGTACGGTGCTGAGGATGTAAGTCCCACCAACTCCTTCCTTGGAGGTCTGGAGAGGGAGTCAGATGGTCCTTCTGAGGCTCCAGCTGCTGAGCAAGCCCCCACTGTGGGCTGCATTGGGGGCCACGGTGCCCACAGGTACCACTGGTCCAGCTACGGGGCCCAGTGCCACTGCACCTACTGTGCCACCAGTGGAGCTGGCTGTTCAGCCTGGCTGGCCTGGACCATCGATGGATGGCTACAAAGGGAGGCTGGGCTGACATACGACCTGCTGCTGTCCTGGGAGGAGCAGCGGCACCGGGAGCGATGACAACTACGGGACCATGATCCCGATGTGGAGGACCAGTACCATTAGTAACAGCTGCTCCGCGATCAGCTCCGGTGGTGGACTCACGACAGTGAGACACCCATCGGTGCCTGGGGATGCCGAATGAGAACGACGTCGGCGTTCATGCTGTGACTGGCTGCGATAGCCCCTCCAAGATGAGGACCTTTGGCATTGTCTGCTGCGGTCCCGTTGGTGTTCACTCCTCGAGGCGAAGCGGTGCCGAGAGTCTCAGTCAGAGACAGAACCCGAGCAGACAGCCTGGTGGGCACTGAGGGTGATCCATGTGGACTTTGCCCTGAACGGTCGCTGGGTGGTGAATGGTGTTGGGAACGTTCCCTTGAGCAAGACCAGTACCAAGCTGGGGATGACTGCGGAGATCCTAGTGGTGGCTTGCCTCTGAAGCACAGGACTGACATCGGCAGTGCTCCTGGTACCAGCATGGACATAACATCCCAGGCCGCCTGCAGGGCCTTCAGTGTGGAGGACATCTGGGCATCCGGAGAGGCCTGCTCCGAATGGGCTGAGCTACTCTGCTCGACTTGAGTTAGACGCCGGTGGGGATGAAGGACTGCCTGACGGGGGCCTAGCTTTTGTCCCAGGTTTACTCCGGTGCTGCAGCGAAGAAGGCCTCTTCCTAGCCTTCCAGGCATGCCCCCTGAGCATGCCATGGGAAGCAGTGCTGACTAGTTGATGGCGCTGAAGGGTTGCCGTGCACTGACACTGTGGTGCTTGGTGCTGACTCAGAACGGCAGGCCGGAGCCGGGGTCAGTACCGACTCCATCAGGATAGCCTAGAGCCTAATGTGTCTCTCTTTTTTGGTTCAAGGCTTAAACAACTTGCAAATCTTGTGGTGATCGTGGAGATAGGTTCCCCCCAAACAGCGTAGGCTGTCTGTGTACAGATCACTCAATGGCATAGACCACCTACAAGTGTCGCACAACTTAAAACCCGGGGCACAGGGCATGCCCCGGCCTGGGCACTCAAAAGACTAAAACTAGAACTAACTACAGGTACCATATACTGAATGAACAAACAGTTTTGGGGACGAGCCACAACAAAGCTGGAGCAGAGTAGTTCCAAAGCACCTTCACTGGCAGCAAGAAGGAACTGAGGGTGGGAGGAGCGCACAACGCCCCTTATACCATACCATGGAGGCGCCACTCCAGGGGTCACTGGGGCGCTCCCCTATGGGTACTGCTAGGGGAAAAACTTCCAGCACCAGTGCACGTGGCGAGCACGCACACCTATTGTGGAATACACATGTGCAATCACTCAAAGAAGCAGCTAATGTTGAGACAATATTTAAAAAGGGTAAATGGGATGACCCAGGTAATTATACGCCTGTTTGTCTGACATCAATCTCAGACAAGATAATGGAGCAGGTCAAACCAGACTCGATTAATAAAGAATTAAGGGAAGGTAATAAAATTGATGCCAATCAACATGGGTTTATGGAAAATAGATCCCAAACTGATTTTTTAAAAATGAGATTACAAGTTTGGTTGATAAAGATAATAGAGTTGATATAACAGACTTCTGTAAGGTATTTGACTCAGTATGGCATGACAATTTGATTAAAAAATTAGAATGATATAAAATTAACATGGCACACATTAAGTAGATTACAAGCTGGCTAACAGATAGATCTCAAAATGTAATTATAAGCAGGGAGTCATTATTGAATGAGTGTGCTTCCAGAGAGGTTCTTTGAGGATCGGTTCTTGACTCTATGTTATTTAATCTTTTTTCAATGACTTGGAAGAAAACAAAATCATCACTGATAAAGTTTGCAGATAACAAAAATTGGGGGAGTAGTGTATAATGAAGACGACAGGTCATTGATGCAGTCATCCAGATCTCTTGGTAAGCTGTGTGCAAACAATATGCACTTTATTATAGCTAAATGTAAATGTAGACATCTAGAAACGTAGGACTTAGGCCATATTTACAGGATGGGGGATTCTATCCTGGGAAGCAGTGACTCTGAAAAAGATTTGCTGGTTGTGCAGATAATCAGCTGAACATGAGCTCCCAATGCAATGCTGTGGCCAAAAGGCTAATGCAGTCCTTGGATACATAAACTGGGGAATCTTGAGTAGGAGTCGGAAGGTTTTTACCTCTTTGACACTGGTGCAACTGCTTCTGGAATACGGTGTCCAGAATTCAAGAAAGATGTTGATAAATTGGAAAGGGTTCAGAAAAAAGTCACAAGAATGATTAAAGAATTAGAAAATATACTGTATAGTGATATACTCATGGAGTTGCATCTACTGAGTTTACAAAGAGAAGGTTAAGGAGTTACTTGATTAGAGTCTGCAAGTACATAAATGGGGAATCAATATTTGATAATGAGATCTTCAGTCTAGCAAAGGTATAACAAGATCCAATGGCTGGAAGTTGAAGCTAGACAAATTCAGACTCTAAATAAGGTGTACATTGTTAACAGTGAGGGTAACCAATCAGCGGAACGGTTTACCAAGGTTCATGGTAGATTCTCCATCACTTGCAATTTTTAAATCAAGGTTGGATGTTTTTCTAAAAGGATGTGCTCTAAAAATTAGTTCGGGAAAATTCTATGGCCCTTGTTATTCAGGACGTCAGATTAGAAGGTCATAGTGGTCCCTTTTGGTCTTGGAATCTATAATCTGTGAATGACAAAGATGATTTGGGAAGTGGCCAATGGATCCACTACTATACAGATCCACATATATAAATCCCACATGTAAGGGAGATCATGCAGCCTGGGTTACTACTATAGCCAACCATAGCTGATGGACAGCTGCTCTGCATCGTCACCTAATTGGAGGGTGAGGAGAGAGAACACCTTCAGCTTCCTTGAGCAAAGCCAAGTTACTTAGCAGCACTTGGCAATTTATATGAACTGGCCCTGCATAGTTTTCAGATTTACTTTCAAATCCCTAAAAACGTGTATATCTCGTGGGATTTCACTGTGGGATACTGCACTGCATCCTCTTTTTTCAAGTGTGTGCTCATTTTCTGAGCAAATGACCACCAACTGCAGAAAACATTGTACCCTTCATTACCAACCACAAGAGATGCTGCTGTAATATCACCCTTTAAAGGAAGCATCTACATTACTTTAAATTCCCTCCCTTCTTCCCCCAAATCCCAGCCTTGATTCAGTAAAGATCCTGTGACACTCAATGGAAAAAAAAAAACACATTGTATTTGATTTACAATTAACAGGATTTACAAATGATAAAAAAACATATTAGCAATGAAAATATGATGGATGTCTGTTGATCAGGGAGTAGCAGGCACAGTGTCTTTGATGCAGCATTCTTATGTACCTCGGTCCTGAAAAATGGAAAGTAACTTATGTCCCAGCCATGCTGAGTAATGTCTATAAATGGATACAAACAAGTCTTTTTTTTTTAAAGAACTGGATTGGGCTGGGAAAGTGACCCTGTGATGAGACCTTTGACTTTTAGAAAATTAGGGGAAGGCCATTCAATTCACAAGTTTGAGGATATTTTCAAAAAGGATAAAAATCAACAGAAGTTAAACTCACTGTAGGACAGAAAACAGGGAAGAGAGAGAGGGCAGCAGAAACTGCATTATCTTGCCAAGAATCAGCAGGATTCAAGTGCTCAGCAGGCAAAAAAAGCAATAATGAAAGGGAATTAGTGCACATGGCAGAACTACATTAAAATGCTACTTGAACTGCCAAAAAACTGAGACACAAGAATGAAACAAAGTTCTCTGATGTGTAATACAGCAATTGAAGAAAACGTACCTAGCTTTTCAAATTGTATAGAACTTATATCGTAAATACACCTTTTGACAAGTAATTTTAATTTTCACTGCTATTGGTTATGATGTATATTTGATCAAATGCAGCATTCCAAGGCTTGATTGAGTGGTATTTAGCTACATGGATATAAGATTTTTCTAGTATCATTACTAGTATTTTACATCACAAGTACAATAAAAAAAACAAGTGGTAGTTTTTCTAGACAGTTCCAAGATTCAAATAAAAAGAACCAGAACCATTCTGATAAAAGATATTATACATAACAATCATGTTAAACAGTACACTCTTGGCAAGCAGCTAATTACAGGCATTCTGCTGGTCATGTTTTTCACAAAAAGAGTCATTCAATAGCACATAAATATTTTTTTCTGATCTGCTTCTCTTTACAAAACCATTCCTCAGATTCACAGAATTAACACAAGTAAGGCACATTAGCATATATTGTAAAACTCACAATAAAAATAAAAGGTTGTAAAGTTTTAAGGGATAATTTCCTTTGCAGTGATTTCTGAATCAAATTGGAAGTTATCATCAGAACCTTTCCACAGGGGTGAGAGAACTATATTACTCCCATCACAATGAAGTGTGGTGGGTATGATACCACGCATTACCATGCCACGAGTAGTTAATTTACTGAGAAATAGTGTATCGTACCAAAGGTCATCCCAAGATCTTAAAGAAAAATCATAGCAGACATCATTTACTATGTTCATTATGAGTGTAATATAGCCAGTGATTTCAGAGCTATTAGGAAATTAATTTCCAGTTATTGACTTAAGAGGGGATATTGCATCTGTTTCTTCAAATATGCTACCATTTTTCCAAGTACAAATATTGCTTAAAATATAAAGGATGCTATAGTATTGAATTCACTTGCATAATAATTCTAAAATGCTGATGTTTCAGATTGTACTGTTTGATTAAATGAACTATAATTCTCACCTCAAAGGATGCTTTTCCCCACAGATGATTCATTTACACACAATACAGATTTTAATTAGAAGCATAATTTACAGTAAAAATTCTTTACATTGCAGCTCTGCTATCAAAAACATGAAATCTTTCATTTAAAGTTGTAATTATACATTAAAAAATAGAACACTATTTCCTTAACAGGAAGAATGAATTTAAACATCTTCAGATCAGATTTCTTTATTGTGGCTTTTTAATCAAAGGTCAGTCACTTTATTCTCTAATGCAGCTGCTATCTGCTGTAAACGGAAGGCAAGCTGCATTTTTTGTGCAGCTGGGTCCTCTTCAAGTGCATTTATGATCTGTAAGAAAGAGAAACAGAATGCTCAGAACGAGTCAGTCGGCATCTAGGTTGCTACATCAAGTATTTAACACTACTTTGGTTTTCAGAGTGTATGCATGTACTAAATACTTTTCCTTCACTGTGCCCCTCTGCTCCATTCTTCCAGTGAAGATTCTGTCTCCAGCCCTTTATCTATATAGGTTTTTATAATATCTCCCATCACTGTGGTATCAAAGTGACTTTAGAAAGTAAAATTGTAGATTTTTAATGTACTGCCTATAAACACTGAAGCATTTGTTTAATAATGATTATTTATTCCAATAACAACTTTTACTTCTGTTGCACCTTTCATCCTAGGCTTGCAAAGTCCCTTACAAATATTAATCAGTCTCCACTCCTGAGAGTTGTGCACTGTACTCCAGCTATTACTGACTGCAGGATGGCTCATGATGGCCACAGCCAGCCAGCATAGATTAGAGAAACTCTAAGGCTGTTCTGAATTGAAAAAGGGAACCTCTACAGAACTGGTCACAAAGTCAGGGAGTTGTAGGCAGCTCTTTTATGGCTTTTTCTGGATATAGCTGAGAATCTTGTTCAATGTCTTATAGTCTAAACAGCATGAAGATGGCCAAAGAGTGGTATCCTATGATGTGGTATTCTACCACATGGCCTATGATATGCAGAATACATGCCAAACAACAATCCAAAGAGACTAATTATAAAAAGCTCGGGATGGAAGAGGCAAATAGGTCATTTAATTTATTCCACTTGCTGTGAAAGGGCTGTTCCCAAAATACATTTCCTAGGGCTCTTAATGTCAAATGTCTCAGACAATGCCATTTCCACCACATTCTTTTGGAAACTACCTCACAATCTGATAGTTTAGGAGGGGTAATGACATATAGTAAAAATGTTTCTTTTCAAAAAGTTACCTTCTGAACCAAACTTATAAATTGTAAACAGACAAAAACAAAAAGGACTTTATGTTTAAATGCCAATTTGTTAGATGTGCAAAAACTTTAAAAATCCAGTGTCCTTGTCACTATTTAAGTTTTTTTATTTACATTTTGTTCTTTTTTCAACTTAGGTAATGAAAAATCAGTGAAGTCAGTATCACTCTTGTTAATCGTTTCTCTTTCAGGGGCTTAGTGTTCCTTGCAATATTTAGGTTCTAAACACTACAGGAGACTTGTCTAAAAAACAATTGTTTTTTAAACATCTTAAACATTTTGTTTTAGTGTGGAAACATTTCTGACACTTAGATTTTATAAACTCTTATTACAAAATTTAAATTCAGCCAAATTTAAGTGGACATCTTTCCTTTAAATTAATCTCTTTCCATCTAGTTTTAGCTCCTTTGCCCTGGCTAAATCTCCTTGGTGAATTTTTTAACTCATAAAAAAGGCACTCTTCATATACTTATGGACAAATAAAATGTATCCACTTAGTCAATGTCGCAGACCGCACAGATTAACGCAGTGCACTGCATACTGGGAATGGTAGTTTCAGTGTAAAGGATGAGGGCAGCTACAAAATACTGCAATTTATGCAATTTAAATTTTTCACAGAAATTAAATTTGCTTTGTTTAATGCAAGTTTGCTGTGGGCAGGTTATCAACATGGCTTTCTGGTAGAATATCCATGGTACCATACAAGTGCTGCTTCTGTGCAGTTCTACCCAAAAGGAAATTCTCACATCTACTGTTCTACAGCAAAAATGTTTAACATGTTTAGCACTTTTACTGGCCTTCAATTGAGGGATTAATCTTCAGCTGCAGCCCATGCGGGGGCAAGAAAAATGTTGCTTTAAGTTTCTTTTGTACTTCTTAATCCTGGGCTTTCCGTATGTCAGGCCAGTCAATTGGTGTAACATCAAAGGCTGCCCTAAATTACAATGGTTACCAGTGGTGGAGGAATTGCCATGAGCTGGACCATCTTGTCCTTGACCATTCTATATACACCAGTCATACTCCTGCGGCTGGCACAGGAACTGCTAAGCTGGTTCTATCCCACTGAGGGATCCCTGTCTACTGAATTAACCCTCTTATGTCTGGCTATGCCAACTTTAAAGTTGCTTTAGGCCAGCGGTGCTGTGTAAAGCAGCCACAGTGCAGCTAAGGACAAGGCCTGTTGCCTTTAATGCGAAGCGTTAGTAAAACCCCAAACTGCACTTTGGTGTGGGGCAAATGGACTAGCGAAATCACATGTGCCAAGTTCCTTTCAGATTCAGCATCTCTTCTTATTGGCTTTGATTTAATTCAAAGGCCTGGTCTACACTACGCGTTTAAATCGATTTAAAGAGTTAAATCGATTTAACGCTGTACCCGTCCACACTACAACGCCCTTTATATCGATATAAAGGGCTCTTTAAATTGATTTCTGTACTCCTCCCCGACGAGAGTAGCAGCGCTAAAATCGATATTGCTACTTTGGAATAGTGTTAGTGTGGACAGAAATCGACGTTATTGGCCTCCGGGAGGTATCCCACAGTGCACCACTGACCGCTCTGGACAGCAATCAGAACTCTGAGGCACTGGCCAGGTAAACAGGAAAAGCCCCAATCATGTATTCTTTCTTAAAAGTCATTCCCTGTAAGCAACCACCCTCCCCTTTGGATGTATTTTTATTAAAAAGTATTATAAAAGAGGAAGAGAATTATCAAGGTATGCCTGCCTGGTGTGCTTTGGAGAGAGACAGGAGGAAGGAAAAGGCATTAAGCTCATTTCAACGTAATGACAGCCTTTTGCTTGGACTGTCAGGGGGGTGGAGTGGGCGGGTGCAGAAAGCCTTTCCCCAGCGTACTTCACGTCTGGTGAGGGAGATATGGAATTGGGGAGCTTGAGGGTGGTTGAACATGGGCTGCAGCGGCCTCTGTAAGCCCGCTGCTCTTCCTGAAGATCCATCGTGCGTTGGGGATATCAGTTTGAGCACGCAGCAGCTGCAGCGTAGCATCCGCACCGCTGATCTTCTGCCTAACCTCTCGTCTCGAGCGTCTCTCTATCCTCCCGTTCACTGCATCTTTCCGTACTTATGCTAGCACATCCTTCCACTCATTCTGATGAGCTCTGTCATTGCGTGTTACTTCCATGATTTCTGAGACATTTCATCTCACATTTCCTCCTTCTGCCTTATTTGAGCTAGCCTTCGGGATGGGTAGGGAGGCCGGACAACTGTGTAGCTGCATGGGTAGGGAGAACAGGGAGAAGTATGTAAAAAGATACATTTTACAGAACAATGCTTGTACTCTTTCACAGTGAATAACACTATCCACTTACATACACATGTGATTTCACTACAAGTCGCTTTTGCATCGTTTAATATTGAGTGCTGTGACTCTGGTGTTGCAGATCTCACAGAACGCAGGTCCAGGCATCCAAATTAAGCTTCATGCGGCATGTAAGGCTTTCTGTTTGACTTCTCCAGCGTTCATTACACAGTGATCTATGATGCCTTGTTCCTTAAGAGAACCAGCAAACCCAAACCCTCTCTTTTCCCTCCTCCCCCACCGCATGGCTGTATCATGTAAATCACTGGATGATCGTGGCTGGTACCTGGGAAGATTCCTGCTCGCCAAACACTGAGAAACTCAGCGCTATCATTCCTCCCCTCCCCTCGTTTTGCTACGGGAAGAAGGATTAAGCGGCTGCCCAGTAGGAAAATCGCATGTCTGCCCCTAATTAACAGTCCTGAATTTCAACAGGTTACAATGAATGATATAACTCTCCTGAGAATACCACGCAGGATGCAGAACGTATGTTTCTGGAATGCCAGCGGTCACCTGGCCATAGCGGCTGTGCTTTGTGAAGCTATGATTCCGAATTACTTGCTACATGCATGGCGTGGAAAGTGTCATACAATGGGGACCAATAGGGCTGCCTTGCCAGAATGTCTGCAAAAGCTTTTTGAGTACCTCCAAGAGCGATTCATAGATATTTACAAAGACACTCACCAGAGGTCGCTTCCATGCTTCACTGTCTGGCTTGTGGCTAGGAGGGCTGGGACGGTAATTCTGGCGTCAAAAAGCTCCTGGCTGTTGGGCTAACGGAGTGCTGTGCGCTCTCAGCAAGCTCTTCCTCCTCATTTCCCCCTCCGCAGAATCCTCAGCCACGGTTGATATTACAACCCCGACCTCTGAATCCACGGCCAGGGTGGGGTACTGGTTGCGCAGCTCCTAAAATTGCATGCAGCTCAGCATAGAAGTGGCATGTTTTCGGCCTGACCCAGACCTTCCGTTTGCTTCTCTGGTTTCTGGTATGCCTGTCTGAGCTCCTTAATTTTACTCTGCACTGCACTGAGTCCCTGCTGTGCCTTTTCCGTCATAGACTTTGAAATTCTTTCAAATATTTTTTCATTTCGTCTTTCGAACGGAGTCTGTTAGCATGAATCCTCCCATATAGCGATCAGATCCAGTACCTCTTGTGCGGTCCAGGCTGGTGCTCTTTTCGTTCTCAGGAGACTGCATTGTTACCTTGTGTGCTATGAGCTCTGCGTGGTCATCTGTGCTGATCAGAGCTCCACGCTGGCCAAACAGGAAATGTAATCAAAAGTCGAGCTTAATGGCCTTTTCCTTTCCTCCTATCCTCTCCCAAAGCACAGCAGGCAGGGATACCTTGATAATTCTCTGCCTCTTTTTTAATTACTTTTAATAAAGAATACATCCAAAGGGGGGAGGGTGGGTTGCTTACAGGGAATGACTTTTAAGAAAGAATACATGATTTTTAAACAATGTACTGAATGACTTTTTAATAAAGAATACATGATTTTTAAACGATACTGACTTTTTTTTTCTTCAGCAAGCTGTAAGTAAAGGGGAAGGGTGGGTTGCTTACAGGGAATGAGTCAATCAAGGGGGGAGGGTTCATCAAGGGGAAACAAACACAGCAGTCACACCGTACCTGGCCCGTGCTGAAACTCGTTTTCAAGGCTTCTCTGATGCGCACCGCTCCTGGTGTGCTCTTCTAATCGCCCTGGTCTCTGGCTGCTCGTACTCAGCGGCCAGGTGATTTGCCTCAGCCTCCCACCCGCCATAAATGTCTCCCCCTTACTCTCACAGAGATTGTGGAGCACACAGCAAGCAGCAATAACAAACGGGACATTGGTTTGGCTGAGGTCTGAGCGAGTAAGTAATGTTCGCCAGCGCCCTTTTAAACGGCCAAATGCACATTCTACCACCATCCTGCACTTGCTCAGCCTGTAGTTGAACAGCTCCTGACCACTGTCCAGGCTGCCTGTGTATGGCTTCATGAGCCATGGCATCAAAGGATAGGCTGGGTCACCCAGGATAACGACAGGCATTTCAACATCCCCAACGGTTATTTTTCTGGTCTGGGAAGTAATTCCCTTGCTGCAGCCGTTTAAACAGAGTAGTGCTTCTGAAGACGCGAGCGTCATGAACCCTTCCTGGCCATCCCAGCGTGGATGTTGGTGAAACGTCCCTTGTGATCCACCAGTGCTTGCAGCACCATTGAAAAGTACCCCTTGCGGTTTACGTACTGGGTGCCCTGGCGCTCTGGGGCCAAGATAGGGATATGGTTCATCTATGGCCCCCCCACAGTTAGGAATCCCATTGCAGCAAAGCCATCCACTATCACCTGCACGTTTCCAAGAGTCACAACCTTTCGTAGCAGCAGCTTAACGATTGCTTTGGGCTACTTGCATCACAGCAGCCCCACAGTAGATTTGCCACTCCAAATTGATTCCCGACTGACCGGTAGCTGTTCTGGCGTTGCAAGCTTCCAGAGGGCTATGCCACTCGCTTCTCCACTGTGAGGCTGCTCTCATCTTAGTATTATGGCGTTTCAGGGCAGGGGAAAGCATGTCACAAAGTTCAAAGAAAGTGCTCTTACGCATGCGAAAGTTTTTGCAGCCACTGGGAATCGTCCCACACCTGCAAAACTATGCGGTCCCACCAGTCTGTGCTTGTTTCCCGGCGCCCAAAATCGGCGTTCAATGGGTAGAACCTGCCCCATTACCAGCAGTAGCTCCAAAACGCAGGGCCCGCGGTTAGGGAGAATTCAGTGTCCATGTCCTCATCGCTCTCGTCGCGCCGCGCTGCCGTAGCTGCCTCCTCCTCTCCTCCTGCCTTTGCAGTTCATGGCTCAGCATAGACAGCACGAGAGTGCGCGAGGTGTTGACAACGTTCACGATAGCGTTTTACTGATCTCAGCAGGGTCCATGCTTGCTGTGCTATGGCGTTTGCTCAGTTCACCCAGGGAAAAAGGCGCGAAACGGTTTCTGCTGCTTTCACAAAGGGAGGGGTGAGGCTGTACCCAGAACCACCCGCGACAATGATTTCTGCCCATCAGGCACTGGGCTCTCAACCCAGAATTCCAAGGGGCGGGGGAGACTGAGGGAACTATGGGATAGCTACGGAATGGCTACCCACAGTGCACCGCTCCAGAAATCAACGCTAGCCTTGGACCATGGACACACACCATCGAATTAACGTGCCCAGTGTGGACGCGCACACTCGACTTTATAATATCAGTTTTAAGAAACTGATTTTAGCTAATTCGATATTATCCCGTAGTGTAGACGTGGCCCAAGACTTCCTAGAGACATTCATCCCCATGGAAACCCTTGAATGGAAGTTTTTCTCCTTTCTTGTTCTCAGAGTAAAACTTGAGACCAGTGGGCCATTTACATCCTAGTGTGTTTTTTTCTCCTCAGTAAGGCTTCTAGGATCCAAGACAAATTTTGAATGGACTCCACAAGCATGCTTTTCAATCAGCCCATAGTCAAGAGCTATTCTACCCAAGTTTACCTTGGTCAGGCATTTTGTTTGCGATGACAAAACAGAGATTGTAGCATGCAAGTAAGTTGCAAGTAGAATTTAACTAATAAAAAAGGCACTCTTCCATCTTTACAGGCAAAACAAGTTTAATGGGCCATTCCTAATATAAAGCACTGGGATTTGACACTCGGTTTATCTTGTACAATTCCTCTTTTCCTGTTGGCATTGTTAGGTTGCAAGTAGGATGGGAAGAGCACTGAAGAGTAAATGATATTGTTAGTTAAAAATACGTCATTGGGAAAAAAAAGTATTTGATAATCAAAGAGTTCATTTACAACAATGCACTTTTGACCACTGAAACGGTCACGTCATTAGTGCAAGTGAAAAGAGAAGTTGTGGGTTCATCGTTTAGCACTGCCCTTACCTGGTTATCTGAGGGTATGTCCACACTGCAGTTAAAAACCTGTGTTTGGCAGACAAGCTGATTCGGGCTTGGGCTGGCGCCTGGGCTCAAGGACCCTGTGAGGTGGGAGGGTCCCAGAGTTCAGGTTGCAGTCCAAGCCTGAATGTCTACACTACAGCGGAAAAGCCCCTTAGCCCAAGTCAGCTGGCACAGACCAGCTGAGAGTATCTAACTGCAGTGTAGACACACCCCGAGGGTTCTCAAATCAATTATCTGGCTTACACTGATTTGTAGCCATTATGACTAGTCTCTCATAGCATATTAAATATTTATATTATTCAAATAAGGAACTTACCTCATCGTAGTATTTGTTAGTATACTGGTAGAGCTGGTGTAGAGCCACAAGTGTATTTAAAGAATCTGTGTGCGCCTAGTAATTTAAAAGAAAACAAAAGTCAAATATAGTCTTGGCTACTTAACAATCATAACCAAACATATATGTACATACCAGGTACAGTATAATTCTTTTTGCAGACTCAAGCTTTGGATCTTAAAACATTAGATGGGTGACTGGATGGGGTTGGAAGAGGGAGGGAGGATTAGAAACCTTGTTTGATGATTTTCAGCATTCAGATGTTAAGACTTTCCTGATGCAGCCTTTCCAGCCAGCATGCAACTCTCCCAAATAAAGGAGGTGGAAGAGTATTTTGAGTTACAGTATTAGTAAAACACCACATTTAGACTCAGACACATCTGCTAACTATATGGGCACGCATTGGTGAAACACAGTTAAAATCTGCATAGTGTTCAAGGTATTTCAGATTGGTTCTGTCAGTGCCACATGCATATGAAATCCTTTTCTTTCAAGCTTTTAACAGTTTGAAACAATTCACACTAACCTACAGCAAAGGTGAAAGTCATCAAGGGTTGGAGTACATGTGAATTTAAAAGAATAATTCAAATTATAAAGGTGGTAGAAGGGCTTCTAAATCATCATTAAGGCTGAAATTTTGTCATGGGTATTTTTTTTTTTTTTTTTTATTAAAGTCAGGGACAGACTGTGGGCAATAAACAATAAATCATGGAAGCCCAAAGCCTCACTGGCCAGGGCTGAAGTCACGGAATCCGTGACCTCTGTGACAGACTCGTAGCCTTATTCATCATATAGAGAGAATTTTACACTAATGTCTTTTCTTAAAAATATAAAACCTTTAACTCCTCTAAAGAACAGGCCATAACCTAAAGAAACTCTGTCACCTAAACACATTGGGCTTGATTCCTTATTGCCATTGTACCCCACTATAGTCAGATACACTTGTGCAAAGGAAATGCAGAGGAATGCTGCTACCAGTGTCGATGACTAACCAAGGTGCAGAAAAGTGGAGGAGAACCATACCAGTTCTTTCTTGATTTTATACTAGTATTCCTTAAAAATTATTTCTAGGTCTAGTCAAAACCTTTTGAATTTTGCTGTCATTCCAATTTGGAACAAAACAAAAAAAATTCAAAATTTGCCACAGAACAAAAATGCTGCAAAAATTTTGTTTTGGGCCAATCTAAATAATTTGTGTACCACCCTCCGCTTTGGCCAGGGCTGGAGCTGTGTGCCCATCCCCTGCAGCTTCGGCTGGGGCTGGAGCCAGAGCCACTGCTGTGTCCCCCTGCCCTGTGGTTTTAGCAGGGTCTGGAGCTGGGGCTGTGCCCCCCTCTGGCAAAAGGGCTGGGGCTTTGAGTCCCCTCCATGGGGAGCCAGGTGTCATTCTCCCTTCCCCACCTCATTTTTTTTTAGTAAAAATCACAGACAGGTCAGGACTCCCGTGAATTCTGTTCATTGCCCACAACACTGAACCTTAGCAACGGATTACTCCACATCAACGTAACAAAAATTAGTAACATAAGCCTCTCTTGCCTTGCAAGAAATCTCTACACATTCAAATGCCAGTTCATTTCTGGGATCTTTCAATTTTGTTGTGGCATTGCACTGTGAACTCACAATCTCTTCAACACTATAAACAAAACTAACCCATAGGAAATGCAGAATGAAAAACTATTTAACGGTGCTGACATTTTCCCACAATTAGCATGAAAAACCAAACACTCTTCTGGGTCAGTTTAAATGTGTTTGAAACAGTTAACACTCTTGATATTCTTAAAATATTCTTCTAAATCAACATTTCAAAAGCCACATGAAGCACAGTATATTATGTCTAACCAAGAGGGTTTCAGAGGTGTGGCATTATTCATCAGATGCTAGTGGACACTATGAACCCATTGTGACAAAGTCCCTCCTCTACCTGGGTGGGTCCTGGGCTTACTGGCAGATTTGCTCACCTCAGTGATCTTCCCCACAGTCTGGATCAACTCCTCCTGTGTCTAATCAGAAGTTGGGAGGTTTGGGGGGAACCCGGGTCCGCCCTCTACTCCGGGTTCCAGCCCAGGGCCCTGTGGATTGCAGCTGTCTATAGTACCTCCTGTAACAGCTGCATGACAGCTACAACTCCCTGGGCTACTTCCCCATGGCCTCCTCCAAACACCTTCTTTATCCTCACCACAGGACCTTCCTCCTGGTGTCTGATAACACTTGTACTCTTTAGTCCTCCAGCAGCACACCCTCTCACTCTCAGCTCCTTGTGCCTCTTGCTCCCAGCTCCTCACACACACTTCCTCTCCTCTGGCTCCTCCCTCCCTGACTGGAGTGAGCTCCTTTTAAAACCCAGGTGCCCTGATTAGCCTGCCTTGATTGGCTGCATGTGTTCTAATCAGCTTGTCTGCCTGAATTGGTTCTAGTAGGTTCCTGATTACTCTAGTGCAGCCTCTGCTCTGGTCACTCAGGGAACAGAAAACTACTCAGCCAGTGACCAGTATATTTGCCCTCTGCCAGACTGCTGTACCCCACTGGCCTGGGTCTGTCACATCATGCAGAGAAGACAATGAATAGTAGTATTTTGAGGATGAGAACACTTGTTTCACACTTACCCTGGAAATCTCTGCTAAATGAGTATTCATGTCCTGGTCACTCACTTGCACCATCTGACGAATACCTTTGTAGTAACTGCAATGAATTAACATAAAATTTCAGTAGGGCACAATGGGGAAGTAGAGGGAGGCAGGGGACCCAGGCCCACACTGGAGCTGGAAATTTGCCCTGTTGCCCCTCTATCATGATGAAGTGCTATAACCCCATGCACTTGCTTGGCCCCGACACCTTTACAGTCCTTCCAGTGCCCATGGTCACCAGGCACCCCCAGTCCCGGTGAGAAGTTGAGCAGGGGGCACTGGGAACCTCCAGTCCCCAGGAGGGTAAGGGGATTGGATCCAGGTTTTGGTGTTTGCTGGAGCAGTGAAGACACAGAAGGAAGATGGGGTGTGGGGCTCCCAGACCTATCTCATCCTGGTGGGGATGGTGATCTTCAGCCTGACTGCCTTTCTAGGTAACAGCTCTGGGTTAGATTTGGAGCAGAGATAATGTGGAGGGAAGAGCACGGGGCTGGATGTGGGGCAGAAGGCAGGGAGTGAGTGTACACCTGGGTGCAGGGGAAGTGAGGGTCTGGGTATAGAGGTAGCAGCTGTGGGGGCTGGGAGCAAGGGAGAGCTCTGGGTCCCCTCCTTAGGAAGATTCTGATTGCACCCTGGCTTTCACATAACATGAACTGCACTAGCAGTTTAATGGTAATACTATATTTTGATTTTGCGATTATTTTAAACAGGTTTCCAAATAATAATATAGTAGTTGCTCTACCACAACAGACCAATGGCCCATTTAGCTATCCTGTCTCCCCCTAGTCATTTGTACCTAATGTATTAGAGGATGGTGCACATCACAAAACATGTGGTACTCTGCTGTGCAATACCCTGCCATAGGAAGAAATTTCTGGCATCTGGTAATTATCTTATGCCTTGAAACTTTTGAAGACTTAGGCTCAAACTCTTTAACATGGCTAATGTGACTCTTAATGCTATTTTTATTCATATAGATCTCACCTTATTTAAACTAGGTAAACATATTATCTAAGATCAAAAAATAAAAGGGAGGAAGATATATTTTTGTTGAAAATGATTTCAGGGTTTGATGCTAGCCAGCTGTGGAAATCTGAACAATCAGACAGATTGTGTAGGCAAAATGGGAGCCCCTGGGAAATTACCTGAAAAAGAGACAGCCAAAATCTGTAATTTAAAATTAAGTGCTGCCAATAACTTATAAACACATACATAAAATCCCACTCATGTTTCATTTCAACATTTATCACATAGCTTCGGGGAGAAACACCACGATTCTAACTTTTTCAAGGGTATTTTATTTAACTATTTTCAGTGTTTGAAATTTAGGCCTTTTCCCTCCAACATTAATATTTTCACGGGTAATACTGCTGCTATGCTTGTACACAGAAGCTTAAACCAAGTGACTAAGAATAAACACAAAAAACTTCTCTATATACTTACTCTTCCACCATTTTCTTATAGTTAGAGATCTCTTTTGCATAAAGTAATTTGTTACTTGGAGAATCCTGGAAAATATATAACAGACACATTTTGATTATCTAGGAAAACTATCCTCCAGGTTTAGTGTTAATGTACATAATTAAGGCGATGTTTTAATCACGGGTATTTTTAGTAAAAGTCATGGAGAGGTCACGGGCAGTAAACAAAAATTCACAGCCCGTGACCTGTCCATGACTTATTAAAAATACCAGTGAATAAAACTTAGGGGGCAGAGGGCTGCCCGGGGCCCCCGCGGGTGCTGGTGAAGGGTGGCCTGGCTGCTTGGGGTGCGGGGGGGGGGGGAAGAGGGCAGCAGCACATGGCCTGGGACTCCTGCTGGTGCTGGGGGTGTGCGAGCAGAGAACCTCAGCCGAAGACCCCCGCTGGTGCTCCCTACCTGGCTCTGTGCCTCCCTGACTGTCCCAGCAGCAGAAGAGTTTGAGTGTGGGAGGCGGCAGGGGGTTGGGGAACGGGACGAGGTGAGGCAGGCTTTGGTCGACCCTTATCTGGGAGGCTCCCGGAAGCGGTGACATCCCCCTCGCTCAGCTGCTAGGCAGAGGCGTGGCCAGGCAGCTCAGCACACTGCCTCCGCCTGTAGGCACTGCTCCTGCAGCTCCCAATGTGAAGCCAGTGCTCTGGGTGGAGGCAGCATGCAGAGCTGCCTGATTACATCTCCGCCTAGCAGCTGAGCGAGGGGGATGTTGCCGCTTCCGGGGAGCCTCCCAGATAAGCGCTGCCCAGAGCTCGCCTCACCCCGTCCCGTGTCCCAACCCCCTGCTGCTGGGGAAGGGTGCCAAGACTGCCCCAGCGGCAGCCAGTGCGCCTTGGACAGGGGCTGCCTAAACTGCCCCTGAGCCAAGCACAGCAGCTGTTGCAGAAATCACGGAGGTCACAGAATACATCACTTCCATGACCTCCATGACAAACTCACAGCCTTATCAGAATACAACAGAATATACCTTATACAAGGCTCATCCCTTTACACACTTATCAGTACATGTTCATGCACTTTTTAACTTCTTTCGGCTATTACTCTTACTTAAACCATCTTCCCTCAGCCTATGGATGGGAATATTTACATCATGAAGAGAATTATGTTTTTCATAAGACGTTATTCAGTTTTAAAAATCTCTCTATACAATTGATACAAAATCTTTTTGAATTATGGAAGACCTGAAAAAACTGGTCCCTAAATTAGATTTCTCTAAAAACTTTGGGGAACAACACTGTGATCTTATTCACACTGTAAATGTCATAGGGTAAGGTTAGCTACAAAATTTCACCAAACCTATTAAAGGGCCAGATACTGAGTGATAAATTGAAGGGGTTAAAAAAAAAAAAATCTATCCCAAATCTTCCAGGAGTATGCATATTGTCTGTCAAGCATGAACATAGCCATGGTGTGGAATGTAAATCACTTACTCTGCTTAATTTGTGCTCTGTTCTTGTGCAGGCATCCATGAAAGTCTGTGCAATGACTGACAAGGAAGCATCCACTACTTCATGAACATGAACATCAAAGATAAAATGGGGATTTTTCAATATGTTTACCCAGAATCTAAGTGGCAAACTGCAAAGCAAGCAAAGAGATAAACACACCCTCTTACACAAGGAACATAAGAATCCAGAAAACTAAAATGAATACTTTGCATTTGATCTTCTGAGTACATTTTAGCTCATTTATGCATTCAAACTCTTATATGAACAACTATTTGTTGTCTGGTTTCCCTGCTTAAAAACAAAAGCATGTACATGTGTTACTTTTTATAGAAAGAGGAGGAAAATGATTACACTTCCCAGAACTCCTCAAGTGTGAGAAAACAAGTGTAATTAGAGAGCATGTGTGTTACTTTTATGCCCTTTAATCATCTGGTTAGGGTTTGAATTTTAACAGTTTAGGACAGGTCCATTTGCCTCTCACTGCTGGCAACTGGGAGCATTACAGGAAATCCCCAGCTCTGGGTGCACTAGGGAAAGATGACAGATTAAAGATAAGAAAATAGAAGATTTGCAGACAGTTACACTTAAGTAGCTTTGGCTCTATTTCTGCATTTTTTTCTCTTATGTGTAACCTCTTTCATCAATGTAAATAATTGTTTCAATTAAAACCATTCTCAGAATTACAAATTTATTTCCTTTCCACTTTATCTGTATTTAGAGTACCAGCATTGTTCGTGATTACAATATTGTTTCTCTTCAGTCTAATTACTATTTTGTTTGAATCCTACCTATTTGTTTTCCAGATGTGAATGGTATCTTCGTCCTTGAGCTCATGTTTTTCTGCTTGCTCATCAAGAAAGTCAAAGAAGTATTTCACAGCTGGTGGCACGACATGATTTGAGTTGAGTACACTGTGAAAAAAGTTATCTACAAATTGCTGAAGTGTACCCTGAAAGTGTATTAAAAAAAGGAAAAATGACATTAAAATTGAGCCTGCAGTATAAATGTTGTGTTATCCTAGATTTCTCTCTCCATTTTACACTAATACTTTGTGTTCTGACCATAATCATTGACGGTCTTGGCCCAGAATGCCAAGGACGCATGACGACAGACCAAGACAAAGGCAGATTTCTCCTGCAACAAGTAATGTCCTTACAACAGCTAAAATAGCAAAGGAGCTGAGGAAAAAATCATATGCTCTGTTTTAAAAGGGATGTGATTTCATAACTATTGCACAGGGAATCTAGAAGTGCACACTCCGGACTTGGCAAGTAAGGGAGGAACTAGTTGCTAAGAGTATTAAAATATGAGAATATTTGCAAACTTAAGTTTCCTGTACGTATTCAATCATCTGATAAATCCTTTGGTAACAACTGCTTTGCAGGTCATCTTTCTGATACAGAGAGAACTATGTAATAGCTGTAATCTTATGACTCCAGAACACCTTGTATTAGTATAGTAATAGTGTTTTTGAAAACACACAATTTTATACATCAACTCAAAATAAAGTAACAAAGCAAATTCTAACAGATATGTCCGACTAGCTCTCTGATTAGAGGCAATACCTGGGTTTGGCATGTCTGCAGTACTGAATCTGGCCCAGGAAAAGGAGCTGGTGGGGGTTGTTAGTGGGTTATACATTACCCCCGCACTGCTTTTCCCTGCATCCCTGCCTTTTCTCCCTATGAATCTGAGGACTGGTCTATACTACAGATTTATATCAGCATAACTACATTGCTCTGGGGTGTGAAAAATCCACACCCCTGACCCATATAGCTAAACCAACTTAATCCTCAGTGTAGACTGCTATGCAGGCAGGAGAGCTTCTTCCATTGACATTGCTACTGCCACTTGGGGAGATGGGTTTAACTACGCTCTCTCCCATCAGTGTAGAGCATCTTCATTAAAATGCTACAGTGGCACAGCTGCATTGGTGCAGCTACAGTGACGTAGTGTTTTTGTAAGCACAGCCCTTCCCTCAGAGTACGTTTCCCAAACCTGAAGAAGAGCTCTGTGTAAACTCAGAAGCTTGTCTCTCTCACCAACAGAAGTTGGTTCAATAAAAGATATTACCTCACCCACCTTTGTCTCTCTAATAACTCAGCATTTTAGTCATCTGAACCTCACAAGGCAAGTTAACCAGCTTCCTTCAAAGAACTGCCTAATAATTTAATAGTAAACCCTACCTTCACAGACAGAAGCCTTGTCAGGTAGATTTCTGTAATAGCTTTGGTTCGTTCTTTTTCTTTCATGCTCCCTCTTTTCGATTTGCCTTCATCAACTTCATCTGCTGGCCGAACTAGATGCCAGACCTTATTTTCATCTTCCAATAGCGCATGCCCTAGAAACAGCAATTGTGATAAAATAACATTAAAAAATACAGTATATGTACATTCTAAGAGACTGAGCTCATTTAAGCCACAGATACCTTGTTTTCTTCCACATGTGCAATACTGTCAAACTTACCTTCCTTCTCATTCAGGGGATTTAGATGACTTCACTCCTGCCTAACACACACAGTACTCCATATGAACCAAATCAAAGTGCTAAGTCCTCTATTTTACATAAAGTGAAAGAGAAACTGAAAGTTGCAAGGCACATGGCCAGCACTTATAGTCAAGAGAGAAGAATGGAGGATTTCTGCACTCAAGGGGGACCACAAGAAAAAAGAAAAGCAAGTTCAGTCATCTTTGCAAATTACAGTAAGTGTGTATCTGGAGATCCCCATACTGAAAGACTAGAAATGGATCTACAGGGCTGGCTCCAGCTTTTTTGCTGCCCAAGCGGCAGAAAAAACAAAAAAAGAAGAAGAAGATAAAGCCGCGATCGGCGGCAGCTCTACCGCTCTGCTTCATTCTTTGGCGGCAATTCGGTGCCAGTCCTTCCCTCCGAGATGGACTGAGGGACCTGCCACCGAATTGCTACCAAAGACGCAGATGTGCCACTCCTTTCCATTGGCCACCCCAAGCATCTGCTTCCTGCGCTGGTGCCTGGAGCCGGCCCTGTGTATGTAAGTCTAGTTCAATTAGCGCACAGCAGAATAAATGTACTATCTGTGTTTAAATGTGAGATTCCAAATAAAAATTTCAGTGTGTCTGAGTATTTCTTGCGATAAGTCAAATTGACAGTCAATTATTTAAATGTGCAATTAATTTCCTTCTTAAAAAAAGAGACAGGTAACTCAGTGCAACAAACTTTATTAATGCACCACTATGTCTGAGAATTTAAATGCATAAATGTGATTCAAAATTGTCCTTCCCATAGCAGCTATAACTCAGTTATATTGCACACATATATTTATATTAAGGCATAAAACTTAACAGTAATGAAAAATAATATGTGCAATGGGGATGAATTGCAGATTTTATGGGAAGCATAAGTTTGAATTTCTGAAGACTTTAGTAGTTTTAAATGCTCAGTTATGCATATAGGCCTAATTAACCACTGCACTACTCCAACCTTCCATGGATTTCAGAACATATGCATACTATTACTTTAATGGAACCTTAAGGATTCACTGTGGAAAAGAATTAGGAAATGCAAAATTAAGTTTCCCAGCAGATACTCTAATTCAGAATTTTACGGCATATTTTATATAACAAAAATGGAAATATTGCATAAGCAGAAAGAGAGAGAGCTCCATATGTGCAGTCTGGCCAAGGTAATGTTTCTGTTGGAACCTGAACATATATACTCTTGTGTGATATTAGTTATGCAGTCAATGTTCCTTTACAATCATTTTTGCCATTTAATTATATTTAATTTTTCCCTCATTCTCAACATTTAAGTGGGCTCAATTTGACTTTGAATTTAAAGAGATTTGGGGGTAATACTTTCATATGTTACTGAGGTAAATGGGGTGACAAAATATTCATTCCCACTTTTGCTGCTGCAATTATTTCGCTGGAGACAGAAAAAAAGCTTTCATTGTATGTTGCAGCATCTGTGACTTCACAATGGAACAAGATAGGAGTTTAATTATTTTTAGGGCTGTCAAGCGATTAAACAAATTTATTGCAATTAATTGCACTGTTAAACAATAATAGAATACCATTTATTTAAATATTTTTGGATGTTTTCTATATTTTCAATTATATTGATTTCAGTTCAACACAGAATACAAGTGTAAAGTGCTCACTTTATATTTATTTTTGATTATAAGTATTTGCACTGGAAAAAACAAAAGAAAATAGCATTTCAATTCACCTAATACAAATACTTTAGTGCAATCTCTTTATCATGAAAGTTGGACTTATAAATGTAGAATTACGTACAAAAAAAATAAAACAATGTAAAGTTTTAGAGCCTGCAAGTCCACTCAGTCCTACTTCTTGCTTAACCAATCGCTCAGATAAAAGTTTTTTTTTACATTTGCAGGAGATAATGCTGCCTGCCTCTTGTTTACAATGTCACCTGAAGGTGAGAACAGGCCTTCTCATGACACTATTGTGGCTGGCGTCACAAGATATTTATGTGCCAGATGTGCTGAAGAGTCACATGTCCCTTCATGCTTCAACCACCATTCCAGGGGCCATGCCTCCATGCTGATGACAGATTCTGCTTGATAACAATCCAAAGCAGTGCAGACCAATGCGTGCTTATTTTCATCTGCCACCAGCAGAAGGCTGATTTTCTTTTTTGGTGGTTTGGGTTCTGTAGTTTCCATACCAGAGAGTTGCTCTTTGAAGACTTCTGAAAGCATGCACCATACCCTTGTCCCTCTCAGATTCTGGATAGCGCTTCAGATTCTTAAACCTTGAGTTGAGTGCTGTAGCTATCTTTAGAAATCTCACATTGGTACCTTCTTTATGTTTTGTGAAATCTGCAGTGAAAGTGTTCCTATAATGAACAACATGTGTTGGGTCGTCATCTGAGACTGCTGTAACATGAAATGAATGGCAGAATGCAGGTAAAACAGAATTCTCCTCCAAGGAGTTCAGTCATAAATGTAATTAAAACATTTTTTTAATAAGCGTCAGCAGCATGGAAGCATGTCCTCTGGAATGGTGGCCGAAGCATGAAGGGGCATATGAATGTTTACCATATCTAGCACAAATACCTTGCAATACTGGCTACAAAAGAACCATGCAAATGCCTGTTCTCATTTTCTGGTGAGATGGTACATAAGAAGGGGGCAGCATTATCTCCTGAAAAATGTAAACAAACTTGTTTGTCTTAGCAACTGGCTGAACAAGAAGTAGGACTGAGTGGACTTGTAGGCTCTGAAGTTTTACACTGTTTTGTTTTTGAGTGCAGTTATGTAACAAAAAAAATTCTACATCTGTATGTTGCATTTTCACGATAAAGAGATTGCACTACAGTATTTGTATGAGGTGAATTGACAAATACTCTATTTTCCTTATCAGTTTTACAGTGCAAATATTTGTAATAAAAATAATATACACTTTGGTTTCAATTATGACAATACAATATATACGAAAATGTAGAAAAACAGTCAAAAATTTCAATTGGTATTCTATTGTTTAACAGTGAGATTAAAACTGATTAACTGTGATTCATTTTTTTAATCGTGATTAATTTTTTTTTTGATTTAAATCATGCCAGTTAACGGCAATTAATCGACAACCCTAATTATTTTCAAAAATCTTAGAATTTTCAGAATATCATAGAATGCAGCAAAAATTACTGGTGAGCCTCTATACTGAGATACTTTTTCAGAGCCTGTTATTTATTTCTAAATAGATGACAATAGGCAGTTGTAGTGAAAACTACCTTAACTAAACCAGCTGCCTGGTTAATGCACATACTTCTCTGTTTCCTCCCTATGTCCTCCTAATGGTAAAAGAGAAAAATGAGCTTCGGAGTAAACAGGCAGAACCCCATTGAGTTCACTGGGATTACCTACACTTACACTACAACGAAATTTGACACCTTTTCATTTAGTCACATCATAATTGGTTGCTGATAAAATACTTAATATTTCATGGAAAATCAGGGCTTCACAGAAATGAACAGGACAAGTAGATGAACTTTTAAGATGCAAAATTCCAACTTCATTGTTAAGGACAGCTGCATGAAAGAGGAAGAGAAATGTAGAATATGGCGCAACAAAATATATTAGTATGGTTCATCAATGGAGGATTTTTCAGGAGATATTAGTTGCTTTTTAAGTTCTCACCAATAATAAACTAAGAAGTGAATAAAGAAATTATAAGAGGAGGCAACTCCTTGCCTTTGCATATCAGGTGGTCAATGTGTTTCAAGACGTTAATAGCGAGATGACTCTTACAAAACTGACTCTCCAGGCTTTACTCTAAAAACCCTTCTTGTCTCTCTGAAATTTCTTCCTTTCCCTGTTTAAAGTAAAATTTTAAGGTAACTAAATACTCATGAGAATGAGGGACTAATTACGCTCGACTGATAGACTTTAAGATCGAAATGAACCATTATCATCATCTAGTCTGACCTCCTGCACATTGCAGACCACAGAACCTCACCGACCCACTCCTTTAATAGACCCATAACCTCTACACTAGCATGAGCCAGACACAGTAGATGCAAATACGGTACAAGCTGTCCTATAAAGACTGGCTGTAAACAACTCTGACCTGCAACTCACCTGATACTCCAAATCAGAGTATGTCATGAACAGAGATAGGCAGTTTTGCCTAATTACCTAGTTCTGTGCTGCAGAAATAGAAACTAGTATACAAGCAAACACATTCTCATTTTTGATCCAAGATTAGAATTGCAATCCTATCTCCACAGCTGAAAGACTTCTGCACTTAATTTACCACAACAACCAGCCCCCTTGTATCTCTCTTGATTAAAGGCTGGGAAACAGAAAGCAGAAAGAAAGCAATGTCAGGTTTTAGAACATTTGGACGCAATTTTATATTTTTATTTTGGGCAAAACCTATTTCTTTGGCAGTGATTTCCTAAGCAAAATTTAAGTTAACGGGAAATTCTGGTTAAAAAGAAAACCAGTCCTTTTCAAATAAAAAGGAGGACAACATTTTGTGTGTTCAGGATGCGTAACTCCTTGACTGTGTCATCTAATAGTGAGAGAATGTGTGTGTAAGCCTCTGATCCCTTCCTCTCAATTTTATGCAACATAGTAGCTCACAAATCATTGTCCCTGATAGCTTTCCAAACAAACAAGTTGGCATGTGATATTTCTAGAAGACCTATGCATTAATGAAAATGCACTGGTGAGGCATGAAATATTGCCTTCCCAGTTTCTTCTGTAAGCTATTTCTTGTGCGGGAGAGGGCATGGGGTGGAAAGAAGACAACAGTTGCCTCCACTCCAGTACTTTACCATTTGAAATTTCACTATAGCTTCTTCTTCGCATGACTAAGTTCTCTGCAAAGACACCAGCAGAAGTCTGGTTTCCTCCAGACACCAAGCAGAGTGATGTGTATTATTAAGTAATTAAATCATGGAATATGGGCGATTTGTTTTCAATAAGCTTCTTCACCCACACCATCTCTGGATGTAATGACATAGCCATAAAGAAAAAAGTCAGATTCTCTGCATAGGGCTTGGGAAATGAACACATCATACTACTTCCTTTTGCCAAAACAAACGGCAAGGTGGGGAACGCAGGTCCAAAAGGCTTAACATCTACTCCTCCATACTTAAGAATTAAAAATATATGCAATATTATACTTAATACCTTTGGAAAAGCCTTCTAGATACCCTGCAAAAAGCATTTCAATAAGAGCCCCAAAAAGAAGAGTAAAATCTAACTGCATGCAGCACTGCCTGGACTGCTGCCCTGGCCAACTCTCAACATGAATAAAATTGCAGCTTGGCACACTTTTATTGAACAGCAATGTACATCAAAGCCACCAGCTGACAGCCATTAGAGATCCCCTGGAAAGATGGACATTTCTGTTATATTGTTTTCATTCCATGATATGTAATGGCTTTCAAGTGTTGTGTGGTCAAACTAAGATCAGCAGATCTGTTAAAGAGATTAAAAACTATTAACTGAAGCCCAGGGTTTAACATTCAGTGACAATCACAGAAGCATTTCAAATCAGTTCAAAACATGAAGGAAGAATGATCCTGTCGATTACCATGGCATAAATCTAACTTTTATCCATTGTGAAATGATTGAAGAGGAGGAAAAAGACACTGGACATTTAAAATACAACAGACCCAGCACAATAAAGGGTGTTTACAAAATCAATGTTGCCAGACAAACTTCAGTGAGTTTTTGGGTGGAGAAGGAAGGGGACTAAAATGACAAAATAAGTGGAAGAAACAGAACACAGCTGATGTAACACATTGAACTTTGTGAGACAGTATCAAAGGTCTTGCTAAAGTCTTACTTGAAAATTCAGGTCAAACTGGTTTGGATAGGAATACTGTCATGTGGAATGAAAACTCTCTTTTAAAGCTGTAAGCAAAGGGCCACACACTGAGTTAGGTGTTTAGTGGGTAGAAATGTTAGAACTAGCATCATGTAACATCTGCATTAGCGATTTGGAAGTGGGAGTAAACAACAAAAAATGGTGAAATATTAAAAGACAAGAAATGAGGTGGAGTTGCAAACGTCAGTGAAGAGAAAAGAGTAATAAAATAGGACCAAAAGAAATTAGGAATGTGTGCAGAAAATAGCAAAGTGAAACTCAACTTGGAAAAAAGCAAAGCTAATATATCTGTGAAAAGTTATCTGACATGCACTCAGTGCGAGGAAGAAACCAGGCAGCAGTAACTCTGAAAAGAACCCATGGCAGCAGCGGAAAGGGACCTAACATGAGTTTGCAAAGCAATATGAGGGTGAAAAAAAGCCAGTGTAATTTTGGGTTGTCTGAACAAATCATCATGTCATGGAGCAGGAAAGTAAACAATCCCTTTCTGTACATCTCTAGCGCAGCATGACCTGGAACCCCATATTAAATTCTGAGCAACGCATTCCAAGCAAGTTATGGACAATTTGGACTGAATTCAGAGAACAGCAACAAAATACTCAAAGGGCTGAAACAATTGACTTCTGAAGAAAGATTAAATTCAGGTAGTTTGGCTAAGTGAAGAGAGTGGGTAGTGCTGGTGGTGAGGAACATGGAAACAGTCTAAACAGTTTACAAATATCTGAAGGTTGTAAACACCAAGGATGGAGGAGGAGTTTACTTGGGAGGTACACAATGGAAGGCAGCGTGCAGGGTATAGCTAGGAGTAATGGGATTAAAAGAAAAACAATTTAGGCAAAATACCAGGAGAAGTTTCCTGAGAGTGCACTGCATTAAGATGGGAAGCAGTTTCCTAAGGACAGTAGTGAAAGCCCCATTACTTGAGGCTTTTAGAACTATAGTGAACAAGGTGTACAAAGGGAAGTACCTTGAATTAGTGTGACATTACCAGCTGGAAAGGCTCTAGTGTCATTCCCATCAAACAAGATCAGGCAAAAACGATATTGTCTATTTGTGCATTTTGTCTTATACTCCCGTGGAGGCATAAAGAAACTCTATTGTACTTACTTTCCCCTGGGACATCTTGTTGATTATCCTCTGGCTGCTGGGAAATTCCTATTTTTGACAAGATAAGCGTGGCACCATCTCGGACCTTCAAGAACACAAAAATAAGAAAATCATTCCATTATACATGACTGTGAGAAGCAGGCTTAAACATCACTGTTGTGGAGTCTTTCCCCACCTAAGCAGGCTTTTGAAGATACCCACCGATGTTCTTATTCTCCAGTTAGGGCCTGGATCTTGAGAAGTGCTGTGCAATCTTTAACTTCTAGCCATTAGACCCTTCATCCCCAATACCCCCTCTCTTGCAGAAAGACTCAAGCTCTAATACTTGCTAGATAAGCGGGCACAGGGTAAAGCTTCCTCCAAGGTTGATAATGTTTGAAGTGTGAGAGTTCAGTGGCACACAAGCAGTTTGCATGGACCTTTTGCACAAGAGTTAAATTCCCCAGAAAGAATGTCAGAAGTCCATACCTCCCAAAATCTGTAGTAGCTAAAGAGGAATGGGTCCTTTCCCCCACAGTGGGGTGAGTAGGTGGGGTGAAACACATAGGAGCTGGGAGGCATGGCAGGGGGGAATTGTGGAGCAAGCCTCATCTCATTCTGTAGCGGTGGTTCCGGCGGCTCTTGTTCTAAAGGGCTGGCTGGGCTCAGCTCCCTGTTCTGGGCATTGAGACCTGGCACCTGGTACCTGCTCATCATGGGCTGGCCATGTCAAATCTGAGTGAGTGGCATTACGACCCGGTCATGAAGTTGCAGTGGCACTCACTCAGATTTGGCCTGGATGCCTCCAACCATGAGGAAGGCCAATCTGGGCCAAACCACAGTGGTGCTATGACCCTGTGCACCAGGAGCCAGATTGCAATGCTTGGAGGGAATAGCTGAGCCTAGCCAGCCCCATGGGACAGGAGCAACTTCAACTGTGACAGGATTTTGGGAGATAAAACAGGACAATCCCACGAACCTAGGACTGCTGAGAGATATGGAAATATAGGCTATATAGGGGCAATTTGGAATTGTATTCAGAGACAAGAGGAAACCAGTGAGAGTACTAGAATTTGATACATAGATTCTCACTTTCCAGAATTAGAAAGTAACACAGCTACATGTTCCAGCCCCCTTATTAGATGGTACAAGCCAATTTTTTCTAAAAGCTAATAAGTTTATTTATTACTAAAAAACAATTAACAGATGTCATCAATCCTCCTTACATTATAATGCATCAGAGTATTCATACGTTTCCACCTGCCATCTCTTTGGGATGTTAAATCCAAATCTGAGAGGATCTGGGCAGTAGAACCTGGACGCCACTCTATGGAGTAATTAAAGAAAGAAAAGAAACAGGTTTGTACAACTAAGACAGTACACCACTAATGTGTTTACATTTAAAGAGCCAATGAAACATCATAAATATTCCGTTTCAAAACACTTGGGCTCTTCTCCTTTCCCTTTTACTTCCTATTAGGGAACTCTGTGCAAGTTTTGCTTAAAAATTCATGTGATTTTTCTTTTTATTTTCCAATTGAAGTCAAAGCCCACAGTTTAAGACACCACAATTAGCTGCTGTAGAAATTGCTGTGATTGCCAAAACTAGAGTTGCCAACTCTCTAATGGCACAAAACAAACACCCCTTCCCCAAGGCCCTGCCCCTGCTCGTTCCATCCCCCCTCCCTCTATCGCTCGCTCTCACACCCTTTCACTGGGCTGGGGCAGGGGACTGGAGTATAGAGGGGGTCCCAGCCAATGAGAGCTGCAGAGTCAGCACTTGGGGTTGGGGCAGCACGCAGAGGCTCCCTGGCTGCCCATGCACCTAGGGGCCGCAAGGAGCTGGTAGCTGCTTCTGGGAGCTGTGCAAAGCTAGGGCAGACCAGGAGGCTGCCTTAGCCCCGGGCCCCAGCATGCGCTGCCAATCAGACTTTTAATAGCCTGGGTCAGCTAATTATGGCATTAGTGGACATGTCACAAAACTATTTTCCTTTAATAAGGCAGCAGTTGACGTTTAAAACATCAAAGACAACATTTTCAGAAGTGACTAGTAATTTTGGAGCATCAGTTTCTGGGCGCCCAACTGGAGATACCTTATGGGGAGAGTGGGTGTTCTGCACTTTCTGAAAATCAGGTCACTTTAAGCTGCCTCAGTTTAGGCAACCAAAAACTGACAGACCCAAAGTCATAAGTCACTTCTGAAAATTTGTGTCCTTACTTTTACATCAATTAATTGTTCGTGTTATCACCGTCGCATGAATTAGTACCTGAAACAATCAATATTTCATTGGTTCTGATAATAGGTTTTACCAAGAGTTATTAATGTGGTCTGTGCATTAATATGATGCTGGGCAAAGAACAAGGGCGAGGAATTTTATAATATGAACGTGCTTTATTTCACAATATAGTAAGTACTAGAGCATCATGCTTAGCGGTGGATTCAGCTTAATAGTTAAGAACTAAACCTTTGAATGATTTTTTTTTGTTTCAATAATCACTTTTACAGAAACATTTTGGGAAAGATAAGAGCATCAAATTAGTGTTTTTATATTATTACAACAGCCCCAAAAATAACTACTTACCAAGAACAACGCTGTCAGCTTTTGGCCATTGTGAACAAGGCAGATTTCGGTAGACTTGGTCTATTATCTTTTCCTTTACTTGAGAAATAGTATCACAGTTCAGCACTTTCACAGGTACAGAATCAGTACCTCCATCTTGTACATACACATTTACTGTCTATGAAAGAAAAAAATATGCAAAATTATTCAAAAATATCAATTCCAATCTCTGTTTTTCTGGATGATTAGAATCCAGGTAGTGCCTAAAATACGCTGCGCAGTCTTACCACCACACAACAATGTACGTTTGCAATTGCAATGTGGATTAGCTGCACAGTTCTTCACTAATATCCAGCCAACTAGCAACTTTAGATTCCAGCCCATTCTTTCTATTATGATAAAACAGAAAAAGCACAGATTGGATTTTCCCCTTCTTCGCTGATATCTAATATGACATCTCTATTAGATGGGAAGTTATTAAAGGAAAGTTTTAAACAGAGATAGGAATGTATTAAAATACCTGGACCATCCAATGTCGGTGTATCACTTAAATTATCCGATAATGCAATACCCAAACAAGAGTCAATTTACTATTTATTAGTCATCACAATAACCCTCAATTACAGAGACCACACTTGAATAGTTTATTCTGGTTTTCAGGACACCATTGGTTCTGTTGGTATTCCCCCATTTTATTTATACAGGAGAAAAGCTTCAAACCCAGAATGAACTTTAAATGTGCCCACAGCATAGAGATGATAATCTCAGTCCAGCTAAAATAAAAAGGAAGAATAATGTTCTGAAAGGGGAAAAGTATGTTGAGAAAGAGGCGGGGACTGTGACCTCACTCTCTATGGAGGGTACCTGATCTACAATGGTCAAGGTGGTGCAAAAATCTTGGAATCTTCATGGACTCTGCTACACAGGCATGCTTTGATAGCAGAAATGTCTAGCCATGGCTTCTTTCCCCCTTAATTGACTTAGTAGAACTTCCTTCTCTCTCAGATATGGTCTTGGTCGAAGTGATCCCTGCACTTTGTGTATTATTTTATGTAGTTAAACTGTACTGCAATGCAGTGAAATTAAACACGTTTTCATTTTCCCTAGACAGAATTTGCAGGCTAATTGTATTTCTTCTTCCCTTCCCTATTTATTATGTTAATTATATATGATTTTGCTGTCAGCTGAAAATGTAGTGTGTCAGTGTAACAACTGATGAATATATCAAATTTTTAAACAAAAATAATGACTGTAAAATGGATAAATACCATGTACTGTATAGTTCATCTCTCAGTTTCAGGCAGAGGTGCGCAAATTAAATTTTGCATATCTCTACCTAAGGCAGTAAGTGCTCCGTAAATGTCTATCCAAATTCAGACAGTGGCATAATTAGCACAAGAAATTTTTAATCAATCATAAAACAGGCATATAATCCCAATATTGTAAGCAATATTAACCTACTTTTTTGTGAAGGATGTGTGATTTTTTTTTTGTTATACGTACAATTAGCGAATGCAGTGAAATCTGGGCCAGATCTGGTCTAATGTTCACAATAAATCTCTGAGAATTATTCTTATTTGTCTCAGATTTGATTGAATTCACACATCTCTCTTTGATACTGCATTCATAAATCTTAATTGCAAAAGCCATTTTTTGAGTTAAAAGACCCTAACTTAGAAGAATTATTGCAGCAAGTCACAAATGCATACGATACAAAGATATCTGTCTCATGTGTTTAATGAGCAAATGTAAATCATGTTGTCCAATCTGTGCAGAACTACTAGGTGTACTCTTCAGCTCAAACATGGAAGCCTCATTAAGCCCAAAAATCTACATTTAAAAAAAGTTACATTTTTCATTTATCCCTCCCCCACCCCTAAGCAGTCTGTTAACTACAGTTGCTGTAGGTTGTGTGTAAGAACCATTCATAAAGCAAGCTTCCCATGCTGCCCTCCCACTCAAATCCCTTAGGAATATATCAAAAATGTGCTTTTAACCAACACTTAATAATGGCTTTTATTAAGTTTCATCCACACCACAGATTTGTCATTGCATGTGTCACACTCAGAGACAAATGGAAAAGGCTGCTAGCTGTGTCAGTAATAAAGCCAGAGTAATCACATCAGAGTGACTTTCAAGGCAAAGAAAATCCTATGCTGCTCTTCCGAGGACAGTTCTGAGCATTATGTATGTTTATTAGATCATGTGCAAAACAAACAAGCCAAGATTCTCAAAAACAGATGACTAGATTTAGACTTATTTCCATCTTTAGATGCCTAAACTAGCAGCCATTAGAGTTAGGGATGATTCATAGTCTGATTCTTGTCTCACTGATACTGGTGTAAATCAGAAATAACTCCACTAAAATCAACAGAATTAAACCAATATAAAATGGTTGACAGAGGGAGAGAGAGAAAACGGAAATCAGGCTCATGGAGTTTTCTCTCAAATTTCTTCAGAGATTGGGGGTGCTCAGATCTGGGGACTTGCTTTAAACCCTTCTATATAGTTAATTCTTCACCTATTGCCCATGTTAATGGCTCATCTTGGCTCTCATTAATTGTTATAGAGTGTACTGATATAAATTTAAATTCCACAGTGTTCAAGAAGAAAATTTTTTATATAAATTAATGACTGAGCAGATGAGCTGCTTACCAGCTGTGTATACTCTACATCATCTCCCAGTAACCCTGTGTCATTCAATGTATATTTGGCTTTCATCAGCACAGCATCCACTGGGCCTTTTTCCACCTGATGTTTGATAGCCTTGAACAATTTATAAAGAGGCTCTCCAGCATTCTCCTGTTTAAGGGAAAAAACAAATAAAAAAATGGAAGGTATAATCAATGCCACATGTTTAAGTACTTAATGAAGGAGACGTGTATGCATAGCTTTCATACCTTACCTTAAGATATTGATATAAACAAATAGCCATCCAATTAGACAACATCCTCTCCACAACAGTTTCTGATCTAAAAAATATGAATATTGAAAATGTTTGCGGATAAGACGACAATTTTCTTTTAAAGTGTTGCCTGAAATAAAATATTTCTACATTAACAGCACTTGTCCTAATTCAATAATTTTACATAGGTTCTTTAAAGCGTGCGCCTATATTAGATAATGCTTTGATACTTTCAGTTCATTACTTTTACTGAAAGGTACATATCATATATCCAAAATCAGAAGTTTGTTTCCATGTTGTAAGAATGAGTACTTAAAAGAAAGCTACCCTTTAGTTACTGGGGAACAAACTACCGATAATTGAAGCAAAACATGCAGAGCAAAGATGAAATTCTGTAATGTATTTAGGAGTAAGAATCAGACCTATCTAATTGAAGGAGATACATCAGAAAATTGTTTTAAGTGTATTCATTATGGAGATAGGATATAAAGTTAGATAAGAAGCATACAAAAATTTCAATATTGCATTTACTTCATGGATAGATGTTTGAGAAAGTTTGTTTCAAGCTCTAAATTAAATTATTTGGACAGGACAAATGGCTCTAGCTGCTCTTAAAAAAAAGTAACTCCTATCCATTTTTGCTCCCTAATGTGCTTGGACATGTCATCATCATGATGATTTTTAGACAGTCTATAGCACGACACAAACACTCTGAAAAACACCACACTGTAAATATAACAATGTTGCAAAAAACAAATGACTATGGAAAACAAGACAATCATTCAAACCTTCTGAGCATCAGCTTTGGGTTTTTGGCCACAACATACTGCTCCATCAGCTCTAAGAACAATGTCCTCATGATGTCAGTATAGTATTCTAGCTTTCCATGCAAGGCAACAGTCAATAGGGATGCAAAATAAACTTTTTCTCGGGCAGAGAACTCCCTCTGCTTCTCCAGTGTATGAATAAACTAAAACAGAAAAAGCAGATTTAGCGCTGAGTCTAAACGATTCATGACAAGTTTCAAGAGCAGCTCAAAACATACCTGGCACTGTAGGAGGAGAAAAAGCCAAAACACTTACTGTCTTAATGTTAGTTTTCTAAGTACAGCATGAAAAAACCACTCAAAGTTTTGGACAAACGACATATAAAAATAAGCGCTATTTACAACTCCTCTCTCTCTGCAATAGAGTTTTAAACACTGTCTTTGGGGATAACTCAATTAATACTTCTATGTCTTCAATAAAGTATGAAGTCATATATAATGAAGGATGTTTTTGTTAAAAAACAAACAAAAACAACAAAAAACAATCCACAAACCTCTGCACCGTAAGTTTAACCTCCCTTCCTCCCCTCTCCAAAAGCACTCCAACCAAAAACCAAACCCTTACACTTGAATTACAAGGACTGCGAGCTGAATAAGTAAACTAAGTTTCAGAACATGTTTTCCTCTGCCTCAGAATGTAATGCTACTTTTAAGTAATGAGCATTAAGGACACGCTTAAAAAAAAAACAGGTGCCTGCAATTCGCTTCTCGCTCCATATTTAGCCACCTAAAAAAGCAGCTTGATTTACAAGAGTCCCAAAATTTAGCACTTTTGTGGGAGCAGCTGGGTGCTCATCAATCTTGAAATCAGGCCACTCTTTTAGGGGCCTAAAAACAGACTTAAGAGCTGAACTGTAGGCTCATCTGTGCTTAAAAATATACGTATGACCCTACATGCACATACATACCAGGCAAAAAGACTTTTCTGAAAAATACACGGTGAGCTCAAAGTGACTTTCATTTCAATACTCACATTGATGAGAAATGATTTGCTATTCAGTAGATTGGAGAACTGATTTAAAGCCTGCTCCACAGTTTGCTTTCTAGCCTCTGGAATATCCAATTTCCCAGTAATCATTACGTCTTTCTCTCCATCTTTTGAGTGCAAGAAGAAGACTCTGTCTGTGTACATTTTATAGTCCAGCACAGGAATTCCTGCTTCACTGACATCATTGGTCTGATCTTCCATCTCTATCATTAGATCTAGAACATACAATATTTCTAGTTTTAGAGTTAGTTTTAGAAACCACAGTACCTTTTGTTTTCATCTAACAATGAAAGCATTTTATATTAGGGGAAAAAAAATGATCAAACATATTCAGAATCCTTTCCTCTGCCACATCCATTCTGCTTTTTCCATACCAAGTTTACCAATTGCCAAAGCATGTTCCCTACAACCCAGAGTTTCCTCCCAGACAATCCTGTTGAGACACTGACAGTGCTATCTTTGGGGAATCACAGGGTATATATCTACTCACCAATTTGGAACTTGCAACAGTAAGTCTCAGAATCTGGGTCTACAGACTGCTTCTGGGGCTCGTGCTAAGGTGCTAATAATAGCTGTGCAGACTTTAGAAGTCTAGGGAAGGGGGTGTACTTAGAGCCGAGCCCGAATGTCTACACGGCTATTTTTAGCACCATAGCAGGAGCCTGAGTCTGTCAACCTGTGCTCTGAGCCAGGCTGCCACAGGCTACTGCTTGCTGTGAAGATGTACCTATAGTTACCTAGACTGGGGAAGGGACAATCTCCTTGTTTTCTGTTTGTACCATGAGCAGGCACAAGCAGGGCTTGATTGATAACTGGAGTTCCTATATAGCATCATTATACATATGCTAATAATCATCACCACCACTACAGTATTTTCTTACCGGATATTGTAATGTGATAAGTGGAGGGTCATGAGTTTACTGTAGAATCAGTAATTATTGAATGCTGGACTTTATGCAGAGAGCTCTTCTTAAAACACATACACATACACACACAAGCAAAGGAAAAAAAATTGCAGCCAACTAGTTTTCTTGTGTTTACATATTTTCTATTCCTTTAAGCCTACATCGTTGTGAAAGTTGCCTTTTAATTCTTTTCATGACAGTTGGGATGTTGAGCCAAGGAGCAAGAGCAACAGGAAGTACAAAGAATAATCATGTTATCAGAAGAAGGGAAGAAAGGAAGAAGGTAAAATAATTCACTGAAAATGATGAAAACACTTCTGTGAGCCCCAAAAGCTTTCAAGTTCTTGACACAAAAAGCAATTAGGAGGTCACCTTTCCACAAAGTGGTCACTTCGGCTGGAGGCTTTCCAGTTGCCTGATATTGCTGACTGACTAATTACCATGATAATTAATATAATGGCCTGTCATCGCAGCAATTTTTATTGACCACATAATTTATCCTGGTTCTCTTTATTTTGTTACACTCAGCCAATTCTAAGAAAGAAAACATCTCATGGTTTCAAGTTTCACGCTGTGTGTGTTCTTCTACCCTAATCACCACTTCCTTTACGAGTGCTTTGATGCATGCAGGAAGACTCATCTTCCTGCATTTGCTGTTATCAATATTACAGGCATCTAGAAACTACTTTCATTTAAGTGCTTTCTTTACTATTAGCCAAATGACATGTATCTTATGCGCTAGATTACACTGCTGGAGACAATTTGTGTTCCTCCTGAGCCCAGGGAGGCAGCTATGCTGGAGTAGTAGATTAACCCCACACTCCAGCAGGCAGCAGTACTCCCTGCACCCCTTTGGGAGTCCTGGCAGGGGATGGGCAGCTTCACATTCCAGAAACAGCTCTGAGAAACCAAGGGCAGAGGGATTACAAAGAAGAGGGATTACAAAGGCCAGCTGGTGAGGGAGACTAATAAGCAGAGATGACTCCAAATGGGAACCTTGATCTTTAGCCCTTCAAATTTGAGAGTGGCCTTTGAAGCTGAATCCCTCAATCCAAACAGTTGCTACAGAGATTTGGTATTGGGTAGGGTCCAAAATTGGAACATGCCAATTTTCCAGATGTGACTCAAGTATAATGGGAAAAAACTATTCTGACATGATTTTGACTCCAGTGGCAGAAATCTCAGGGTAAGAGTAGATTTCGTGAGATTTCCACTATTCAAGATAGCAAAAATCTTGTTGGATTATCTAGAGAGTCAATTCTAAACCCTAACCCTGAATTCCCGAGCTAAATCTAAGCAAAATTCAGATTCAACCACCACTTTTTCAGTCCGTCTCTGTTAATAAGAGACAAGTAACTTCTCGTTAGGAAAAAAACATACTTTGTTATAGAAGCAAAAATAGTTTATTTCAGTATAAACAAATAGTGTATTTTAGATAGTGATATTACAGGTCAAGGTAATCACTTAAGCCAAAGTTTTCAAACATAGGTGCCTGAATTAGACACCAAAATAAGTAGCCTGATATTCAGAGGTGCTGTGCCCTTACAGCTCCCATTGATTTCTCTCAGCTGATGTCTATTTACATACAGTAAAGAATGAACCAGCTCATCAAATCAGGTTCCATTGTTTCCCACTACAGATTTCTTCTTCTCTGATTTTCCCAGACTTAAAAGATATTGCAGTCTATCTTCATAAATTCATAGCTCAACAATTCATATATTTTGTGGCTTTCCTAACATCATATTTTTATTAAAATAAAATGTGTCATTTTATCAACAACATAAATACAGACTAAAGTTACTTATTGTGAAATAGGTGACTTTTCAGTACCAGTAGCAGTTTTTTAATAGTAATAATAAAAAACCTAGTTTCTATTTCCGTTTACTGATTTAATTCCTTGTGGATATTTTATCTTTACCCTAAAAACCTGTTTCCTTTAATCACTTTCACTCTATTTCATCTTATTTATGGCCTTCATTGTCAGAAGAATATGTACTGTACATAGATGTCTGCAAGGAGCAGTAGTAATATTGGCTCGTACGTACACCCAAGAAACAGTTTCAGTAAGACAGTGCAGTAGTGTTAGCCCAATTTAGTATCTTTCATTAGGGTCCATAAGAAATCTAACATAAATCATACCTGTGAATTCCTTTTTGCACCTATCTCTGACACTTTCTTCCAGACCTTCAAGCTGTGACTTGATTTTTTCATATTCACGTTCTGCTTGTTGGCTTTTTCGTCTTTAAAGAATAAAGGTATGATTTTGAAAGTTATTAATGGTAAAAGTAAAGCATTTTGCAATTGCATCAAATGAAAAAGGTTGAGAGATCATAGGAAGCCTGTTTCTTTTCCTCTTTACTTTTAATAATGAAAATGGAGGAGATAGTGGGTCAGATCTTTAGCTAATGTAAATCAATGTCATTCTAGAATGAAGCTGCTTAAACAGATCGGATGAAGATCTGGCCCAATGATTTTAAACTTATTAGGCTACATTTGTGAGCACATTTTAAGCATAGCTACGTCAATTGTGCAAGCTGGACAGACAATGCAATAAAACACTCAGAGCACATTCCACAACAGCTGCTGAGTCATGACTAAGGCTTGTTTACACTTAAGCTGGGTCGACATAGTTACGACGCTCACGGATGTGAAAAATTCACACCCCTGAGTCTCATAGTTAAGATGACCTAACCCCTGGGGTAGACATGGCTAGATCAATAGAAGACTTCTTCTGTTGACTTAGCTACTTTCACTTGGGGAGGTGGATTAGCTACTTTGCCAGAAATACCCCTTCAGTTGCTGTAAGAAGTGTCTACACTACAGCAACATAGCTGCAGTGTTGTAACTGTGCTGCTGTTACATCCAGAGCACAGACATGGCTTAAGTACGTACATGCACAGGATCATACTGAGCAGGTTATGGGATATCTAAGGGAGTTTCAACGTTGTACAGATGCAAATACTATAAGGCACTGCATCTCAGTTGTACAGCATTGCATCATTACAGTGAAATCCACCCAGCACAAGGCTGATCACTACTTACATCCCACTTAAGACCTCAGAATAGGGCCCAAGGAGGACTTAAGTGGTGTATAGTCCTGGTACTGGCATGCCACAAAGGGGTGAATTTTACCAATAGTAATAATGTGCGTGTGTGGTAATATGTGGCTCAGCTGTAAAGGCTGGACTATCCACTCAGACAGATCCAACCATCTCAGGTCTACAGAGTGTTGACATGGGAAGCTTAAACATTGACTAATACACATGCAAAACAAGCAATATTTACACTTGCATGAAGGCACTTCAGCTGCAATTTCAAGATTGTGTGTGCACACCTTACCCTCTCAGTGTGCAGTGTGAAAACCTGGGCCAATTTGTTTGTGTTTACAGCAGAGAAAGAACACTGGGCTTACTGGCACCAAGAAATACCACTGAAAGGGTCTATGTGAGGGGAATTATTGGTATAAATGTTTTCCAGCTACTTCCTTTAAAATGCTTAGTTATTAAGTGATCAAGATTGTTTCTCTCTGCAGATGAGAATAGTTTGCTTTTCTGCCCCCATCAGCCTTCTCCTTTAGAGCTTCAGGACAGCCATAGCATCTATCTTACCTGTAACAGTAGATAGAGATGATGATAATGGCCACCATAGGAAAAATTACAGATGGCAAAATCACATCCAGGGGTATGTCACTCACACGTGTGTCATATTCCACCCTTCCTAGGATCCATTCTCTGAGGCCAAATTTCACCTAAAGAATTAAATACATACTTATACCTGTCTCAAAAAGAAGATTATTCAATAATTTAGCTGCCATGTTTTAGTTTCTCAGCAATCTTTATAATCTACAGAATTCCTAGTCCAGATTGCCAAACAGGTATAATATTCAGATACAATATTTTTGCTGGCATAAATTGGCATACCTCCACTGAATTAATGGAGCAGCATCTTTATATTCCAGTATGTAATTTAGCCCTTATTACATAAAAGGAAAAGAAAAACTTATTACTATACAAAGGCATTTAAGACCCAATCCTATAAGCACTTACTACCCAGAATAGTGATTGACTGTAATGGGACTTGTCAAGACAGAAAACTCCATGTCTAGCTGCGAGTATACATAGGACTGGACCTCTTAATAAAAGTGGCAATCAACATCTTGGGACATTCTATCTATCTGCAATCCTTTTATAGATAGCAGGCAGAATCTGGAAGTGAAGTGGAGTCACAAGATAGTATCCTTTATATAATGTGCCACTGAAAAATAAACCCACGCAAATAGGAAGCTACTTTATCAGTGTCAGAAATACAGTACTCCATAACCTCCTCTCTACACACATGCTATTAAAGACAATATGCAGGAAAGGTGACATACAATGAATTCAGGCAAGTTATTGATGGTATCCCTCTTCTGCCTTCTCTTTGGCTGAGGCTGTACTTCTGGTGGTTCACAATATAAATCCTTTTCAGTCAGTGTTTTTATATTGCAGGGTTCTGCCCCCACAAAAGCTTGAGCCTCCTCTATCGTCATGGCTTTGTTCAGATTACTGCCCTAGACAGAAAATACAAGGCTAAGTCATTTTAGCTACAAAGCAACGCATGAAGCAATCCATAAGTTACACAACCTTTTGTACAGTTCATTTTCAACAGAGGATGTAGTTCTGACATCAGTGCGAAAGGGGAAGGAAAAAATACCCTCAGGCTTTTACACAAAGAGGAAATCTATTAATTCTATGGGAACACAACTAATATGGAAATTCCAGATTCCAGCAGTGGAGGACAGCACATTTTTTAAGAATGAAAGGGAAAATCTCACATTTATTGTTATAATAAATATATAGAACTACAACCAGCCATGTCTTGTCAAGTTTACCTTTGCATGAATAAGTTTGTTGACTTGTTTTTTGATGCCATCAGTGAAGTTTTCAAATGTTGGGTCCGCAACATATTTAAAGGGATCATTGTTCTCGGCGTTTAGAATCAAACTGCAACCATCCATTTTAATAAGTGTAGTAATCCTATAGTTTTCTGGATCCTCTAATATTGGTGGAGAAGAGAAGACTATTGTGCTTTCATTGATTTTTGTAATATCTTTTCCTAGAAACTAAAAAGCAGACAAAACATTTTGGGTTTTGATTAGATCGTGTCATTTGCTGCTGAACATTTAGCACCTAAAAATAGAAGGCAGAGCCTGTGAACTAGGCCTTCTACAACACAACCAAGGTTAAATAAAAATGTGAGATTCTCAGATATTTTTGGAAAAGAAAAAAAAATCACTGGACAAAAATAAATCATTTCTTCAGTGTGGGTTAGTATTTAGGCCCAAAGCAAAATCCTAAGGTCTGAACACTCCCAAAGCTGACAAAGTTTGTCTCATTATCTGAATTTTGTGGGTTTGAACTATTTGAAGGCAATTTAATGTTGAGAACACAGGCTTGATGGAGGTGGGGTGGTAATGTTTAGCTTTAATCCAGATTATTGTTGACTCTTCTGCAACCTTGGGCACATCACTTGTATTCAAGGCATTTATAAATAGCAGAGAAATTATCAGCTTAATACATTAAGCACCAATTAACTCACAACAAACCTTATCTTCCAGCACAATGAATGTTTATTTCTAAGGCACTTGATGCTTGAAAATGTCTGGATCCTAACAGTATAATTTGTGTGTGTGCGCGCGCGTGCATTTCCCCTTCTTCATCCCAATCCTTTGGGCTAGGTGTTCCTTGGCACATTTAAAAAGTACTATTATACAAATAGTTTACTCTAGGAACCCTCTTGAATCATTAACATAAATCACAACACAAAAAACAGAAGCTATCTTTATGACTTCCCACGATAGAATCTTCCCAGTCTCTCATCACAAATGTGATTGTACCACTCCTAGTACATTCTGGATACTACCATAATATAATGAAAAAATAATAAAGTAAACTAAAAAGGAAACAAATGGTTGACCGACCACATTTACAGTGCTTCCAAATAGATGGTTTTTATGTATCTGAATAAATAGCTAAAGGGGGACAAACACTTGAGAATACTAAACAAAGCTTTGCTAAGGAAACTTTTTTAATAAGTTTAGTGTAGGTCTGATATAGTAGATCATCATCTGTTAGCCTATGCTGTAGTGGTTGCCGTAAATAGACTAAGAAAGGTGGACAGTGTCTTAAGAAGAGCACAAAAACCGTATAGATTCTTAAAAATTATGTATTTGAAATTAGAACAGAAAAACAAACAGGAAAACAAAAGTTAGCTTTGAAAATTTTCCCCAAGTTTTGAACCATGTCCCCATCAAAGAACTATGTTTAGCTTCTTAACCAGGTGATAAACTTTGGTCTTCCTCAGAAATATTGCAGTTATTTGTAGTGAAGGGGTCTGCTTAGCATCAGATGCTGGAGGGGTAGTTTTAAAATTCCACATATAAGGATATGCACACACTACAGGAAGAATATAAATGGGAGGGCAAAAATAACAGGAACTTTTTAGTTTTCAAACCCAAATTGAATGAGTTTGGATTTTGCAAAGCCAAGAGCAGGTGTAGTTTGGATTTGAGTCCAGAACTGTCCAAATATCTACAGCTCAGTAGGGAAGACAGAGAATAGGATAAATGATTCCACTTTCGACTTGCCAAAGAATTTCAGTTGCCCCATTCGAGGCTCAGTTCTACTACTCTTATTTAGGTTGAAAAGTACCTTACTGTTTGTCTCTTTGAAATCAAGGGGGCTTTTTTGCATTGTAAGGTACTAATCAACGTAAGTAAGGACGGAAGATTTGGGCCCTTAGTTTGCAGCTGAAAAAGTACAAATATTGACAGGGTTTATGTACCTGAGGTTTTCTTTAAACCATTTGGCCCAATCCAAAACCCACTGACATCAGTGGACAGATTTCAATGGGGTTTGGGATCAGGCCCTGTTTAGACACCACACTGCTGATGAAGACAGCATGTCTGACAAACACATACATATATATATACATACATACCACCTTTTTGGAGTCTAGACTTCGTATTTGCCTCTTCTTCCTTCTGGAAGGCCCATGAAGCTCAGCAGTTACAACTATGGAGAAACTCTGGATGATATCAAACCTAGTTCCTGTTACAGTAATATTTCTCCCTCCACTGAAAAAACAGACAAATCAAACATCAGTAAAGTTCTACAACCATACACTAGCTCCATCTACAACTTTTTTGTGCACAGCTTTGCATGCAGCTGCTTGTACAATAGTTAGGTAGCAAATGTAAGCACTTCCAGTAAACCAAATAGGGGTATAAAATTTTGAAGTGATACAGCTGTTCCAAACTCTGTGGCCTTTTTGTGATTTTTATATTCACATTTTTAAACTATTTAAAATGGTTTCCCATGCCTTTATCACTCTTGAGGTGTGTGAGGGGAGAACTACATAAACAAACACGGGAACCTAATATAATGGTTGGTGGTTCCTATCAAAATGGCTCAGTGCTTGGATGACATCAGCTCATGGATGAAGGATAGCTGGCTGAAAGTGAAGCTGAGCAAGACAGAGGTTATGCTGGTGGGCAGAGGAAAGCATATTGAAGAATCTGTAACCATGGAGCATTCTTCTTTGGGTGAAGATACACACCCACAACTGGTCAATGCAGTCTGCAATACTCTTGGATTCCTCACTGAGGCTAAGCTCTCACAGAGCAGCATCTGTGAGTAATGCTTTCCATTATTTCCAGGTAGCTAGAAGACTCTACCCTATCATGGCGGACAGTGATCTGGCTTCTGTTATTCATGCCTTCATGAACCCTTGGCTGGACTACAGCAAGGCAGTGTACCTGGGGATGAAGTACCTTTAGCACTTATCAAACTCTCACTTGTTCAGAAGGCTGCAGTGCATCTCTACAGTAATGCTGGCTACCTCAAGCACATCATACCTGTCCTCTGCTCCCTACCCTGGCTTCCCATAGAATCAAGTCAAAAGTCTTAGACCTCATCTTTAAGGTGCTCCATTGCCTGGCACCAGGATATTTCAAAGACCCTCTAAAGCTCTGGGACAAAGACCATACTCATCAACTTTGCTCCTCTAGCTCAGTGGAACTCCCTACAACAGAAGATAAAGCTTTCTAAGGGGCTGGTCCGAGACTGTGGATTGAACTCCACCAGGAATTAAGGATCACCACAAACCTCGTCGTCTTCCAGTCCAAGTGCAAGATGCACTTCTTCGGCCTTACCTTCTCTGACATAAATACATAGCAACATGCATATTAAAAGAGCCCCTACCCAAATAGGACACTCCACTGCAAGCACATCTCCCCCAAGAGAGAGGATGAGAGCATAAACACATGACATATTAGTCATGTTGCTTACTGCATTCCTGGAAGGTGCTCTGATAGTGTGGTGATGAGTGTATTATAAGAACCTATATAGAAAGGAATAGAAGTCACACGGTGCTGGCTTTCTTTGTTGCTTTCAGTTGATAGATACATTAATAAGTAAGAAAGGACTTAGTGTACATTTCCACCCACCAACGATCCCAATAATCATTACTGGGAGGGAAGGCGATCCACAAAATAATCTAATAGAATGAGTTTCACTTTATCAAAAGTTTTGAGAAACCCTGGAGTGACTGACTATAAAGAGGGAAAACTTAGACGGATTACAAAGCGCTGTCAAATGTACCAAGTAAACAAAAAGAAAAATACATCTCTTGTCCCTCTAATCTCTTAAATGGTAATAATCTTAAGTATTACTTTATTTTATATAAAAGGCTGTGTTCAAGGAGCCTGGTAAGTCACAGCTGACTTAACTTTTAAGATCCTGTTCAGGTCATCATCTCATGTTGGGTTTTTTGGTAGAAAGTGACAATATTTGAGCTTGGGCTCATTCCCTCTGATCTCTCAGGATATGAAAATACTAAGCTGTCGTCTACTAAGTAGCAAGATTAAGATATTAGGAAGCTGAAGCCCGTGAGTAAAGATCACAGTTTTTGTCCCCAGCCCCTGAAATGAGGAGTATTCTGGGAGGACTTCTATACAGGTACACTGTCAAATAGTTCAAGGTATCATATTGGGATTTCCTGTTTGCTTTTATGTTTAGACTATTGGTATTTTTCTTTTCAGAAAGAACTGAATTCTCAGAGAGAAACCACCAGTCTGGCTATAGATTCAAAAAACAAAACAAAATGCAACACACAAAAAATGTTTAAAAATCTTGCTGAACTCCAGTTGTGCTTTTTTGCCAGCTACTATTTGCCCTACTGGAACAAAGCCGGCGATTCATAATTTATTCTTTTTCTATTTCCATCATACCAACTCTTAATAGCTGAGCAAGACATGTTTCAGAAATGGATGGACACAAACATTTTGACAGCTTTATGTTATCTGCAGGTGATCATTTCTGCTTAAATGGGAATAAGATTAATTTTAAAAAGCTAAGTAAAACTAGTGTAGATTGAGACGTATTTAAGGAGAATGTCAATCTATTTTCTTTTTCCTTTAAGAAATCTGCATTTTAAAATAAGTTAATTACTTTCCTTATTTCATTAGCTTTGAAAAAGGTATTATTAAGGTTTTGAGGTAAACAGAATATATTATTAAAATTTGCCAGCAATGGTTTGGGAAAAAATGTACAAGCTCATATATTTAAACTTTCTGCAGAGACATAGTATAGTGGCTTTCATTTAAATAGTTACACATGAAGAAGAACTACTACACCCCCATAGCTATTAAGAATGAATGTAGTTATAAAAGAAACATTTCATTACCTGCTGAAGCTATTTTTTGGAAAGAATTTAGTAACAGTAGGATTGTCCTTGTATGTAAACCTTGGATTGTCTAATTGGTTCTTTGTGTCTCCGTGATGTACGGTTACCTGAACTTCTCCACCACTCTCATGTTGTCCTGTCATGCAAACTATTTGTTCACCAAAATCAGTGCTGGAAATTGGAGGGGAAAGAAAAGGGGAAACAAGGCTCAAATTACTAGCATTATTATTAATCATCATCTTTATTACGGTAGAGCCTAAGAGCTGAACAAGAATGGGGCCCCACTGTGCTAGGCACTGAACAAACGGTAGCAGAGAGTCCCTGCCCCCAAAGAATTTACAATCTAAATAGACAAGATTGACAGAGGGGAAGGGGAAAGAGGTGGGGGAAACACAAGCCTAGAGAACAAAGTGATCGCTGCAAATATGATAGTTCCAAAGTTTTGTTTTTTTGGGTGGATCTAGTTAGAAGGGGATGAGCTACATGGAAAGAGGAAGGTAAGGGTGGTGAGAAGGATGGGGCAGTGGAGAAGAGACTAAGAGGGGTGGGGTGGAGTGACCCAACATGAAGAGATTGCAAGGAGGGGGTTGGAGCCAATCAGTTGAGGGCAGAGAAAGTCCAGTCAAAACTGCAGAAAGTTTTCCGACTGTCTGAAGGTTCCTGCTCTGGCTGTTCTGTAGCTATTCCTACCTGCTGGACTCTCTGGCTGGTTCCTCGCTGGAGTTTACCCTCCTGGCCATCTGGCCAGGAACGGTGGGCGGCTGAGGGAAAGCTTTGTACTACTCTGTATTACAATCACAAAGTGACAAGTTTTAATAAGGACAAAGCTTCATTTAAAAAAAACAAAAAAAAAACAAAAAAACAAGCGCTTCCTTCCCTCTCCCCACTCCATCGCTGAATGCCTTCTTATAGCTAATGCCCTCATCCTCCCCCACCTCTCCCCTGTGATTCACAGAATAAATAGAAACAAACAAAAACCTATCCAAAAATTAATGAACAACTTAATGTTCACAAACCATCACTCTATATTTGCACTGCTTCTGTGTTCTATCCCTTTCTCTCACTCTATGTCTCTCTCATCCATTTAAAGATGGTAAACCATTTGGGGCAGAGATCTCCTCTCACAATAGATTTGCACAATGCCTAGCACAGATGGGCTCTGATCTCGGTTGGTGCTAGTGGACTACAAGTCGATATTATGAAAGTTGAGTGTTGCATACATACATGTTGCAGGGCACATCACTGAGGAAAACTCTAACGTCTTTCTGGGAACCAGTTTCCAGATTGTTCCCAGTGATTGTAAGGATGGTCCCACCAGCTCGGGGGCCTTCTGTTGGAGTTATTCCTGTAGGATGAGGTTGCTGGAAGGAAGAAATGGCAACAAACTAATTAAACACATGGGTTTAAATTTTTACTTTACATAGGAGTCACTTATATTTCTAGTGATTACAGACTAAGTTTTCAACAATGACTAGTATTTTTGGATGCCTAACTTGAAACACCTAAATGGAGCCCGGATTTTTAGAAAGAGTAGTTTCTCTCAAAAATCAGTCCCAATTAAGGGGTCTCAATTTGAGGCACTTTTGAAAAGGACAACATCAATATGGATGTGAAGAATAAAAAAACCCATGAGAATAACAGGGTTAGGAACTGATCTTCCATAACAGATTATCCTTCATTAGAGAACAAGGTGATGAACAGGTAATGTGGATTTACTCATGTGCAAGATTTCACACTACAGCATCCTCAGGCTTCCTCCAGATTTAAAGACCCTAACTGCAATTTGTAGACTGCCTGCTAATTAGCGGTCTTAAAATTTCCCCTTGGACTTCCTATTTTCATTTTTATTTCATGCTAAACTAGTTAAATAAACTGAAATAAAGAAAATATTTTCTCTCTGCACCTGCAGAAGAGGCTTCTGCTTTCAAAAGCTGGCTTAGCACTTCAACAAACCCTGGTTCCAAGCAATAAACTTGTGAAAGTCCACTGGCTTAACAGTCTGACTTTCCTTAAAGATTGCCAGCAAACATGTACTGCTTGATTTTTTTTAAAATTAATTTTAATGATTTTACTAGATTATAGTAGACCTGAAAAACAATTTTGTGTAAGCTCGAAAGCTTGTCTTTCTCACCAACAGAAGATGATCCAATAAAAGATATTACCTCATCCACCCTGTTTTACTTGGCCTAAGAATAGATTTAATTTGAAACCTGAAATTAACAAGGTTTATTTTATTTGAACCTGTATTTAAATAAAAAAATAGAATTGAAATATAAAATTTGATCTTTTATTTAAAAAAAATCTGTTTTTCTACCAACACTATAAAACAGACAGACAAAACCTCATAAAAAAGCAACCACTTAAAAAATATTTTCAACACACTTCAGAATGTGAAACACAGACATCATCCTTTCTTGGGAGACAGAAGTTCTCTACTTTTGCCCTTGTGCCTCACAGTGCATTTGAAATATGGCATTACTCACATACACTGCTCACCTTGCTGTGCTTTATTGCTTCAAGTACTTATCAAAAGATATTTAGAGAAACCTTCTCCCCTCCCACACCTCTCCTCTGAGCAGAGTGAACCACCATTGTTAGGAAGCAACTCAGTTCTCACTTTCTTCCATTCAGGCAGAGTCCCTCACACTTTATGTAACATGCATCATAATATTACATCATATTTTAGCTAAAAGCAAAATGAGACATTTTGAAGGTCCTTACAAGTTGCTGGAATCAGGAAAAATAGATTCAGTTGACTTTGAATTTCTTGAATTTGTGGTTACTTCATGAATTTGTTCTAGTGCAGCACTGATTTTACAGAACCCCAAAGAATTGTCTGGGAGGTTTCTCTGACAATGAATGCAACCTAGTTCAATGCAATTCACAATTCAAATTATTAAAATTTTACTTTGATACTTGGGAGTAAAGTAAATTTATAAAGTGTGTGCCCAGGGGTTCTTGTTTAGTAGTAATTGAGTGTTTGATTGCTTTCCTCTCACATGAAAAAATTTGCATTAAAAACTAAACCAAAAAACCAAACCTGGCATTTCTTTAGAATGTGGCTATATCAGAGCACGTAGCTGTAAAGACTGCACGTAGAGACGTGACCTAAGATCATTTCTAAGACCTGGCCTACCACAAGAAAGTTGTATTGGTTTAACTTAAGGTGTGATTTTAAACCAATTTACTTAAACCTGTACAAAACCCTCTGCATGGGCACTGTTATTTTGGTTTAAGAATGGCTTCTTTTGTCTTATTTTAAATCTGTTCCTCATCAACCTAACTAAACTGAAATGAGCAACTTAAACTCTTCAGCCGGAATAAGGAGTTTGGAGTTTCTTAATTAAACCATACTAAAAATCACACTTCAAGTTACACGGCTGCACTCTGGTGCAGATACAATCCTTAGTTTCACAAAAGTTTAGCTGTATGAAGCTATGCTGTGTGGCTTTGAACTTGCATTGCACAAAGCCATGTTCTGACTGGGCCTCTTAGATGATGTCATACCTACATTTATATCCACATAAAGCAACGATATATCTAGGTAAGTTAAATATCGAAGGAAATCAAGCATCAAATCCTTTCCTCAGCAGCAAGAAAAACAGATTCAGACTGAGAGATGAGATTAAAGTTTTTAACAAATTAACAAAATTAAACTGGAAGTGTCTCAACCTGAAAAGTGCTGCTAAGGACAGCAATTTCAGTGGGAAAATATGCCGCAAAACTCTCCGAGACATATTGACAATAGGAGCTCAACACATTTTAACTTCACTTGGGATAGAATTAAAAATTCATGGTACCTAAGAATCCCTGTTGGAGCTGCTGTAGGTGGCAGCAAAGGAGGACACAGAATTTGGACAGAAGTTGCATTTTAATTGTTATTTTTCTAAAGCTTAAACTCATTTACGAACAGCTCCTCACAGGACTAATATAAAGACAGATAAAACGGAGAGGCTGAACATGAATACTCAGTACTAAACTATTAAAATGAACGTTCTAAATACTATGAAACCTAAAAATATAAGTGCTTACCAGAGATGGCGTAACAGTGCGTACTGAACTGCATATGTGAGATTCTTTGAGGTGATCTCTAATAAGTGGGCATTACTTGTCCAGGGTTCATTATACTAAACCAGGCAGGAAAATGGGTGCCTTGATTTTTGCTTGGTTTCCCCTCATACGCTTTCTCCTTTAGGCAGATGTAGATTTGAGATGTCCAGAATAAATGATTGTTTTAAATTGTGTCTATTTAAAAAATTTTAATAACTATGTTTATAGCAAAATGAAGGCACTTAAGGGTTGGTTTTTTTTTCTTGTTCCTTTAGTGTGTTTATGGGTGACTCACGGAACAAAGCTGCCTCAGCATACCTGAGGTGTTTCTTAATGGACAACACCCCCCCCCCCCCCCGGGGTGTCTTAATGATTTGATGAAAAGCACTTTTCAGAAATGCAATCACGTGGGCTGGTATAGTACAAGATCTTTTCAATCTCTTGCTGATTGTTGAGATGGTTTCAATATGTACTTTCAATATTAACTGTTGTCATACACAGATAGTTAAGATGTCTCTTTCAGCTATAAAGGGTTAACAAACAGTGAACCTGGAACACCTGACAAGAGGACAAATCAGGAGACAAGATACTTTCAAATCTCGGTGGAGGGAAGTTTTTGTTTTGTGTTGTTTGTTTGTCCGTCCGTTGTTCTCTCTGGGATCGGAGAGTGACCAGACGTACCTACAGACTCTCTAATTTTCTGTTCAAGTAGTAAGTAAAAGTAGAAAGGCGGTTTAGTCTTTTTGATTGTTTTCTTTATTTGCAAATGTGTATTTTGCTGGAAGGATTTTAATTTGTATGTATGCTGGGGGGAGGATGCTCTCTAGTGTCTATAAGCTGAAAGACCCTGTAACATTTAACATCTTGACTACAGAGATAACTTTTACTTTTTTTCTTTCTTTTATTAAAAGCTTTTTCTTCTTAAGACCTGATTGATTTCTTCCCTTGTTAAGGCTCAAGGGAATTGAGTCTGTACTCACCAGGGAATTGGTGGGAGAAAGGGAGAGAGAGGGGAAGGGAAAAGAGGAGGGGAGAAGGTGTTTTAAGATTCAAGGAGTTTGAATCACAGTGATCTTCAAGGGTAACCCAGGGAGGGAAAGCCTGGGAGAGGCAACAGTGGGGGAAAGAGTTTACTTTCCTTGTGTTAAGATCCAGGGGGTCTGGGTCTTGGGGTCCCCTGGGAAGGTTTTGGGGGGACCAGAGTGTACCACGCACTCTAAGTCCTGGTTGGTGGCAGCACTACAAGATCTAAGCTGGTAACTAAGCTTAGAGGAATTCATGCTGGTACCCCATCTTTTGGACTCTAAGGTTCAGAGTAGGGGGTCATACCATGACAACTGTGCTAGCCTTGTTTGATAGCAACAAGCATCAAAATATCTGAAAAGAAGGCAGCCTGATACCACAGCTGATATCAAAATGAACTACCAACAGGGGGAGAAGTTAGATACTTAGTAACTGCACGACACTTTCGCTTTGGGGATCTTGGCACACTTTACAAACATTCAGAGGGTTGGCTTATAAATAAAATAAAAAATTAATAGAGATATCCTATCTCCTAGAACTGGAAGGGACCTTGAAAGGTCATTGATTCCAGTCCCCTGCCTTCACTAGCAGGACCAAGTACTGATTTTGCCCCAGATCCCTAAGTGGCCCCCTCAAGGACTGAACTCTCAACCCTGGGTTTAGCAGAACAATGCTCAAACCACTGAGCTATCCCTCCCCCCTGTAATGTGGTAATGCTGGTTCTATGTTCCCTTTAATTCCCAATTCCAACCCCACCCCATCCCCTTCCCAGGGTATCCACGTCTGATCCAAAATGTAAAGATGCAAATGGATTGATAATGGCTCACACTACTGCATGTGCCCCAAGCAGGTATTATCAATGCAGCCTACAAAAAGGCATGTGGATGCAGAATCAGGAGTGGAACAAGCAATAGTCACAGTACACACACTCTCACATTAGCACTAGCATTTTCAAAGGTAATCTAAACCTTTACAGATGGCACTGGCCCAGGAGATAAGTCCACTGCATGGTTTAAGCTGGAGGCTCAGCTTGTCTCTATAGAGCCACTATATTCTTGAGAGGAAGGGGAGTCTTCTCTCTTGGTGTAGGGCCATGCTGACAGAATGACAGACATGAGCACTTGTGGTTTATTCTCGGATTCTTTCCAGCCTCTGCCTTGAAACTAGCACATAACTGGCTGGGTTGATTCTTTTGCTGTCTCTCTTTGTTTTCTAGATTTCTGTCATGTTCTCATATTCTTGTTCAGTTACCATATTTTTCATGCTGCCAGGCTGCTCTGGATAAGTAGTTAGTTAGATACATCTAAACTGTAGCACTGCAGTTTTAGTAGCAAGAACTGAATGTGTTTTGGGGCTTCTAGCAACATTTTTTTAAAAAATGTTTAGTGGTTTAGGGTCATTTTCTACTCCAATGGTTTTCCATCCTTAAACATATGAACATAAAACTTTTCACATACAAAAACGATTGCAAGACATTACGTTTCAATTTAAGTCTTTTTTTCCATTGGTGACTTGACCTTCTTGTCCCTTTTATATGAGCGCTACCCCAAGCCCCACCTCATTGGCATGGTATAGTAGCCTCTTCACAACATAGTTTTTCAGGATTGGATACTATCTGATTCAATGGATTGCTGTGTCATGACGAAGTAACCATCAAGCAACTTTGTCCAGTAGTTGCCTAAAGTGTTTTCACACATGTGAGAGGCTTGGAAGAAACTATCAGTTTGCATATCTTAATCTCTGAGCTGATTTAATATCTGTAGGTTGGGCATCCACTATATTTTTATGTTTTTGGGGTCAGGTCTTAGAACTTGCAAGGTCAGCAAATTGACTGCTCTACCATACACAGGACATCATCTTTTATTGAATTTTAGGTTTACCTCCTTGGCTCTCTGTAGCAGATAGATGAGGTTGTGGTTGTAATCTACCACAGCTACTGCCATGTTGTCTCCATTTCTGTACACTAGAATGTCTTCAGCTATGATGCCCAGCCTGCAAAGACGTTAGTACATCTTACTGGCAGCGTCAATATTCATTTGCTGCAGGTTTGATTCTCAATGGCATTCTCAATCTCTGTATCTACCTGCTGGTGTCCAAAGTGTGGCCAGGTAGCTGTTTTCCTTATCCAGTAGCACTTGCCAATATCTGTCTTTGGCATCAAGTACTGAGTATATTTTTGCTAAATAAGACAATATTTCTTCAATTGTAGGCATGTGGTTGTGAGCCCTTTTTAGTGCCCAGTTTAAATTGCTTGTATCAATACAAATACACAGCTCGCCTGGCTTCTCAGTGACCACCATGCTGTTTATCCAACTTGTGGGCTCTGTGACTAACAATGATGCCTTCTTTATCCATTTGCTTTACTACTCCCATTTTTTCTTCTTTATGCAATGGGTACTCTGCATTGGCTTACTTGTTTTATCTATTTCTAGGTATAACATTCCTTGAACAACTGGGATGTCTTCAGATAACCTCATGGTAAACTTTTAGCAGTTTTGTTGGGTATGTATGGTTGCTTGTGTGTTTATTGGTTGAATTATTTGTCCCAAGTTTAGTGTCACTATGTTAATCAATTTGCTTGTTTTAGCTGAAAGTGATTGCTGTTATGTTCTTTGTATTGCCTGAAATTTCAGCGTATACACTTTTCTTTGGTATTCTGCTTGTGATTTGCATTTCCTAGAGGTATTATGACCATGCAATCGTATATACACCACAGAAGTTTGGAAGGAGTGGTTCAGACTAGTGCAATCCAAAGAACCAAGAATACATCAGTCAGTACTGCGACAGTTTGGAGGCAGTAACTCAAGTAGTTTACCCTTCTCAGAGTGGATGCTCTCACTCAAGGCTAGCTTGAATGAGTGACTTGAACATAGTAATTGCAGCAAACTGTTGCAGTGAAAACAAGCCCACAGAGCACACTCATACCTAGGAATTCCTCAGCTGGGCATCATTTTATCTTTTTGTGCTCTCACCCTGGAGAGTCCTTGCCTCTTGAACCAAGAAGCAGGGGGACAACTCTCCCTCAAATCAAATGGAAAAAAGGAGAGAGAGAGAGAAGGAGCACACCCTCAGGAGCAGGGAAGGTTGTGCTCCTTACACTCCCCTCTTATTTTATCCCGTGGCTACATTTTCTAGTGGACGCTGGTGAAGCAGCATTCTGACCCCAAAGAAGCTGGCTACTAGTCTTCCAGGCCAGAGAACAAGCAGGGTGTTGTAATGAAGCATAGGAAGCAGCTGAGAGAGAGAGAGAGAGAGACTGGTGGTTATGAATAATGGAGTGGATGAAAATACTACAGGTCCCATAAATGCCCTGCTAAAATAGCGGTGTGATGGCTAAAAGCTCCCTGAATATCTGCTTTGCTCTTGATTGGGCAAGTGAAGAAAGAGCCTCAAGTACACGAAAAAATATCTGAGGAAGATGACAACTTTGGATAGTGTTGAGGTGCGGGGGCTTTGGGGATTAAGCTCACCAGCCATGTTAGTGTTTCTTCTCTCTCTCTCTCTCTCTCTCTCTCACACACATACACACACAAATTTGGCTCTGACTTGGCCTCTCTCTCCCCCATTTGAGTGATTTGGCTAGCCAATGAGCTCATTTTGTTAAGGAAAAGAGTCTGTGTGTTTTGTACTAATGTAGAGGTTAACAGCTTCTAAGTTTCCTTTAAAGTATTCTCTATAGTGCATCAGATGGCTAAATAAATACGTTACAAAAGCTATTTTGCAAGCTTTTGTCTATAGTGCTATTATCTTTCATTTTTACTTTAAGGAATATGCCGTTATTTGCCTTACATAGAGAAAAGCTGTACTTAAGATGCCTGACTCAGAACTTGACATTGGAGATCACCAAAACTAGGTGTAAAATGCTTTTGCGTTGGTGACTATCCTTCTATCCTCAATCATTTCAGCCCCATAGTCATCCAGACATGCAGGCTAGGACTCAAGATCTAACCCCAATAGAAACCTTTATTTTGAGAAGGACTAATGTTTGCATATAATTAGCAAACTTCACTCATGTACAGATGAAAGGGACTACTTCTTGGAGAATTCTTCACGACTGTGGAATGATGAATTTGCGAAGAATTAATGTTCTGCGAAGAAATTTCATTTTTCCCCACAGAACTGGTGCTTTAGAGCTTCTGGCCACCACTAGGGGCTGCTGGACACAGCCAGGCCGAGCTCTCCAGCTCACAAATACGGGACATTGCCCAGGGGGTAAGGGAGGTGGGGGAAAGAAAACTGGAGGGTTCCCAGCACATCCTGAAGGAAGGAGGCGGCATGCATGAAACTCCATATAAGCCAGGGATGCAGCATCAGGTTGTTTCTTTCTCTGGATCCCTGGACTCTGGGGGGTAGAGGGTGTGGGTGTCTGAGGCTGGAGGGACAGAATTTTCCCCTAAGATGCACCCAGCTGGCATGTGTGACACACCCAGACTGAGCTGCCCAACAAAAGCATAACAAAGAAACAGGAACTGGGCTGCTGTAGGTGGCTTCTTTAACTCTCTGCTCCTCGGAGAAATCATTTTTGTTGTCTGTATTGTTAATAACATACTTGCTGACAGGTATTATGAAATAAATTACCAAAATAATTGAAATTGGTATGATTATATTGTGTTATTTTGACAAAATATGCAGAATTTTAAAATACTGTGTGCAGAATATTTAATTGTTTGGCACAGAATTCCCCCAGGAGTAGTACTCTTAGTCGCTTTGTAGTTTGATATTGTGACTCACTGCCATAGTAACAAGCAACCAGTCAGATAAAGTGAAAGAAAACTGGTTTGGCTTTTGGCTGTTCAAGTGCTGCTATGTCATTTGGTACAGATGTCTAGAGCTCTTCCAGATGTTTGGCATGGCTGGACACTGAGAAATTAGAAGTAGCATTTTATTTCCATTGTACCAGGAGTGGCTATGTTAAAACTAACAAGAGAATGTTCAAGTCATTGTTAACTTATGGCCTGATTCTGTTTACATGGAAGTCAATGGCAAAAGGACCAGTGACTTCAGTGGAGCAGGACTCCTAATAGTTAGTTTCAAGTGGAAAGGTTGGTAGTGATTTACAAGGCATGGAAGGAATTTTACTGCCCCTAGTCGCAAATGAAAGGATGCTGTAAAAGGGAAGACAGACTAGAAACATTTGACAACATGCAAGCCTTTACGTACAACGGACTGCTGCGGAGAGGAACTGAACTGGTCTGTGTTGTCTTTTATTTAATGCTACGCTTATGTTCTTGTGTAACCATAACATTTTTTAAAATTATCACTGAATGTTTAACTTTAATCTATTTGATATGCTAGGGGTGCTCTAAATGGATTATGGACACATATTACCATCTTTCCCAGTAGGAGAACAGCAGGTTAACATATCCAAGAAAGAAACAAAACAGTAGAAATACACAGCAGAAATTGTCTTTATTTTAAAAGAGGAATTTTTTTCCCACATGAAGAAATACTGAATAAGTTGGACACTTTTAAAACAAAACAAATGTCTTCTTTCTACTAAAAAAAGTCTGATGAGCATTCTTGTAGAGTACCTACCCACAATGAACAAATAAGATCCCAAACCGTGCCAAAACAGAAGCTTTCAAGACCATATAAACAGACTAGATTGTCTCTTTTGATCTTCTGTTGCCATGCCAGAAGCCAGAAAGGACCATTCCACACTTGTAGATATGTGCAAGTATGTGTGACATCTATATACTAATTTTATTCCTGCTGTCAGAAGCAGTTTGTGTTTCCTCATGGAAAGATAGGGAAGACAAGCCAAACAAGAGGTCGGCTTCTCAGCTTAAGGCACACAGCATTACCCTTTCAGATTTGGTGCTACTTGGCATTGTTGCACATTTTGTAAGTAGAGACATACATGGTGGAGATATGAAGCCCCTAAGTATTATCTCTTTTCCCATATTCGGTCTTGTTTTTTTCCAGCAACAGCTTGCTCAATTCTATCATACTTAAAAAACCCGGTAGCCCCAAACAGGCATATAGACTGGGACACAATCTCTCTTGAATTTTCAGACACACTGCTTGGCTAATGTCTGTGTATAGAAGGTTCCTTGGGAGCTAAGGCGAAGCAGTCACAGAGTCTCTTTTCTTTTCGTACTAAAGAGCAGAGGCTGCCCGCCTCTCCTCTCAGATCTGAAGAGGAGATAATAAGAAGCTCAGAATCATTTTGAGGAGATGGGAAGAAAGGTCTTCTAAGCGTAGGAGGATGGCTAAATGCCTCTTTAAAAATAAACTATTTTATTTTGCCCAGAGTCATGACACAACCTAGCACAGAATGCATTACAGCTACAATTGGTATAATTACAGCAAAATCCACCCAGCACAATAATTCTTGCAAAGCCCCCATCCCTTTTATGCTCTATTGATATAGTCCCTGCTCCAGAAATCTTAAACATTACAACTGAGATATGGCAGTTTTGGGAACTTGTGGAAACATTTAGGTAAGGAGAGTGATGATCGATGCAGGAAAGTTTCAGAGAAAAATGAGATATATGAACGGGGGCAGCAAAGGGGTGGTCACAAACCGGGATGAATTAATAGAGGGAGCAAAAGTGGATGGGAACCTGAGAGGCAGTGACCATGAGATGGTCGAGTTCAGGACTCTGACACAAGCAAGAAAGGAGAGCAGCAGTATACGGACCCTGGAATTCAGAAAAGCAGACTGAGTCTCTCAGGGAACTGATGGGCAGGATACCCTGGGAGAACAACATGAGGGGCAAAGGAGTCCAGGAGAGCTGGCTGTATTTTAAAGAATCCTTATTGAGGTTGCAGGAACAAACCATCCTGATGTGCAGAAAGAATAGTAAATATAGCAGGCAACCAGTTAAATCCTTGCTGATCTTAAACACAAAAAAGAAGCTTACAAGAAGTGGAAGACTGGACAAATGACCAGGGAGGACTATAAAAATATTGCTCAGGCATGCAGGAGTGAAATCAAGAAGGCCAAATCACACTTGGAGTTGCAGCTAGCAGGAGATGTTAAGAGTAACATGAAGATTTTTTTTCAGGTATGTTAGCAACAAGAAAGAAGTCAAGGAAAGTGTGGACCCCTTACTGAATGAGGGAGGCAACCTAGTGACAGAGGATGTGGAAAAAGCTAATGTACTCAATGCTTTTTTTGCCTCTGTCTTCACGAACAAGGTCAGCTCCAGACTGCTGCACTGGGCAGCACAGTATGGGGGAGAAGTGACCAGCCCTCTGTGGAGAAAGAAGTGGTTCAGGACTATTTAGAAAAGCTGGACGAGCACAAGTCCATGGGGCCAGATGCGCTGCATCCGAGGGTGCTAAAGGAGTTGGCGGATGTGATTGCAGAGCCATTGGCCATTATCTTTGAAAACTCATGGTGATCTGGGGAGGTCCCGGATGACTGGAAAAAGGCTAATGTAGTGCCCATCTTTAAAAAGGGAAGGAGGAGATCTGGGGAACTACAGGCCAGTCAGCCTCACCTCAGTCCTGGAAAAATCATGGAGCAGGTCCTCAAGGAATCAATTCTGAAGCACTTAGAGGAGAGGAAAGTGATCAGAACAGTCAGCATGGATTCACCAAGGGCAAGTCATGCCTGACTAACCTAATTGCCTTCTATGAGGAGATAACTGGCTCTGTGGATGAGGGGAAAGCAGTGGACGTGTTATTCCTTGACTTTAGCAAAGCTTTTGATACAGTCTCCCACAGTATTCTTGCCAGCAAGTTAAAGAAGTATGGGCTGGATGAATGGACTATAAGGTGGATAGAAAGCTGGCTAGATCATTCGGCTCAACGGGTAGTGATCAATGGCTCCATGTCTAGTTGGCAGCCAGTTTCAAGCGGAGTGCCCAAGGGTCGGTCCTGGGGCCGGTTTTGTTCAATATCTTCATTAATGATCTGGAGGATGGCATGGACTGCACCTCAGCAAGTTTGCAGATGACACTAAACTGGGAGGAGTGGTAGATATGCTGGAGGGTAGGGATAGGATACAGAGGACCTAGACAAATTAGAGGATTGGGCCAAAAGAAACCTGATGAGGTTCAACAAGGACAAGTGCAGAGTCCTGCACTTAGGACGGAAGAATCCCATTCACTGTGCTACAGACTAGGGACCGAATGGCTAAGGCAGCAGTTCTGCAGAAAAGGACCTAGGGGTTACAGTGGACGAGAAGCTGGATATGAGTCAACAGTGTGCCCTTGTTGCCAAGAAGGCTAACGCATTTTGGGCTGTATAAGTAGGGGCATTGCCAGCAGATCGAGGGAAGGTTTAGGAAAAACTTTTTCACCAGGAGTGTGGTGGAGCACTGGGATGGGTTACTTAGGCAGGTGGTAGACTCTCCTTCCTGAAGAGGTTTTTAAGGCTAGGCTTGACAAAGCCCTGGCTGGGATGATTTAGTTGGGGATTGGTCCTGCTTTGAGCAGGGGGTTGGAGTAGATGACCTCCCGACGTCCTTCCAACTCTGATATTCTATGATTCTATGACTCTAGAAAAAAAACAGATCTATGACTAGCAAGAGGAGGAGCTGCGCTGGAAACAGTGAGTTGACTTGCCTTCTCTCTACAAGGACCCTGCCCTGCTCCACTGGCTGCCATTCTAGACTTGTCCCACCGTTCACTGCTGGGTCCCACTTCTTCCCTCACATTTGTTGTTCTAGGGTTCTTAAGAGTTAATAGCATGGAAGTTAAAACTGCATGGAGGGAGAGGGGGAAGGACAGGAGTAAAACACAACGCTCACGTGCTGTGTTTTACTTTTAATCTATCAAATCTGATAACGGGATTATTTAAACCTCTCCCTTATAACAGATCCATATTATCTTCTAGTGACCACACATATACAACTAAAGCCATTATAATCTACAACATAGGCTACTAAAGCCCTAGGCTGCCACAACTACAACTAGGCACCATACTGGGGCACAGCAATTAAGATGCAGTTGAGGACTTTCCTTCAGTTTAGTGACAATCAAAGCAAATCACATGTGTAATGTGCTGCACCCCATGCTGTCTGTGGCACTGCTTATTTCTGAGCACGCCGTGCTTTTGAACAGAACAATCTTTTGAAAAATATTAAATTAAAATGTGCAGCAACATTACTTATTCTTCAGTGACTACACATTAATTGTCATGATTAATAATACTGGGTAATCTAAACATACTGATGAAAAAAACTAGTGCAATTACCATGTCTAAAGAATGCCTAATTTTTCAATGTTGAGTGTTTTGTTTGGCAGTGACAGTACCTAGGTTCATTACGGATGCTTTTTCTCTACCATAGTTTTTGTCATTTGAACTGTAGACAGCATTGCCCTATTTCAAGGCTCTGTATCTGCTGTTCAGAGGGATCTTCGTTGCTTCTACTGTATATTAATACCTTTTGAGTGTGTTTTCCAACACACTTGAATGAGCAGAGACCAATATTTCTGTTTCTGAAATAAAGTCTACAAAATACAATCACTTCTGTTTGTCCCAATGGTAAAAAACAAGAAGCACATAGAACAGTATAGAACATACTTACTTGGTATGTAAACTGTACTTCACTTGTTGAGCTACCTCGTTTTCCATTTATATCAACTTCAATTTCACCTTGCGAGGGCTCTGAGACGCTTCCAACTTGACACACAACCCTAATCAGAAATAATGCAAGTGTACCAGTAAATTTATAATTTTCTCCATTTCATCTGTTGAAAAAAGTGTATCTTAATGCACACATAAGGCATCACTCTGACAGCATTAGACTCCGAAGTCTTTATTTAGCTACCATATGGAGCACAAGCAGAAGTGCAAGCTTCCTCCCCATAACTCACTGTACCTCAACCTTGTCATGAAGAGACCATCCCCTAAAGGTGAGAGAGGATAGTTCAGTCCTCTATCCATTAGGACCAAAGCTGTGGACTTCCAACGCTACACAGTGACTACTAAGCAGCTATTGAATGGCAGTAACTTTTGGTCACTATCGACAGATCAAACTCACACTAGTAATCAAGTAGCACACTAAAGAGCATTTTTTAGTGAGTTTCTCTTTTTTTTGGCTTTTTCAGTCTTGGGATGATTGCTATTCTTCTTTAAACAATGTACTATTGTCTATTAAGAAAGAATTAAATATGAAAATCACTCTTCCAAGTATAATGTACTTAAATTACGACCTAAATAAAGGGTTGTCAAGTCCCATGGCAGATGACTCTAGAATTATCTGTTGGAGTCCTGGCATATGGAAAAATTTTCCAAATTCTTGTAAACCTTGGCTTACTATTGCTGCTGGAACCTGCACTCAGTTCCTTGTAATTTTTACTGTGTTCTTGAAAGCTACGTCTTCTTGTCAGGCACAGATAGGAAATGTTATTTTCAGAAGAATTCGCAAAATGTGTCAACTACCAGAAGTTGACAGGGAGAAGTGGTCATTAAAATACAAAATATGCAGTGGTGCTGTTAGTAGTGGCAGGATAAGAGGGATTTTTTTTTAAATGGCTTTGTATTGGTGTATAATAGTGCCTTTAATCTGAGAATCAGTAAGCCATTTCCAGAGGTAGGTAAGTAGGAGTATCCGTCTATATTACACATGGGGAAACTGAGATAGAGACACAAAAAGTGCTGTCGTCCAAGGACACACATTAAGTCAATAGCTGAGCTAGAAAGAGAACCCAGGTCTCTTGATTCTCTTCTTCTCTACTAAATAGACAATATTGTCTCCTAAAACATCAAACATTTTACTAAAGAAAAAGTGAAGCAGAGGGAAAGATTGGATGCTTTAGAAATCTTCAAAAAAAGAAAAATGTAGAACACCAAAAAATGTGCAAAGTGAATGGAAAGTGATACAAAAATAAAAAGTTACAGGCATGTGTTCTGAATTGCTTTTGGAATACCTTATTTCTTCAACCCTGAGACACACCTAGATTTAAATTACAGTATGCAAGTTGTATACATTCATTCCTTTTATCACACTGACAGAGCTAAACAAAGTAGAAACATTGGTGAGATACAAGGATACAGTCACCTAAAGTCTGGCTTCTCTCCATGTGTTTAAATCACAAAGCTTTAGAAAAGGCACAAAATCAAGGACGTTGAGGGAATTCTTTTATGACTATACTGTGCTTGTGATGCTTCTGCAAATACTTTGGGACGGGAAAGAAAGAGGTGCATCTGAGGATGATGTTGCATGTATGGATAAGTGTAAAAACAGCCACTGAGAATCTGGTGTGTACAGAGATTTCTGTTCTGACCAAAAATTATTCTCAAGATTATTGGGACATTGCCTGACATTCAGACTATGGGGGTGTGAATAGCAGTGCCTACTCTCACAGTTGGAACTGTGGGGCAGTGTAGAAAAGCCCTGGAACTTCCAAATCCATCAACTGAGTTCTCAAAAACTAGCCACTACCTAAACATTTCAAAAGTTCCTGTTAAACAGATTAAAAAATAGGAGTTACTGTAATACAGTTAAAATAACCCAAAAGAGTGTCAAGGTTCAACTGCATAGTTTTAAATATAAACAATTATCAGTCATCTCCGTTCAATTGTATTGCTTGCTTCTACTAATATCACCATCTATTCCTTACATAGCACTTTTCATGAGCTCATCTCAAAACTGATTTAATCTTGAAATTATTTGTTTGATAAGACTTGGGTTAAACGGCTATAATGCCTTTAATTTAAGCAACAAACAAATAGTTTTTAGACATATGTAGTAAATATTTAGGACAGCTTTTTAAATAAACAAATCTATTACAAGCTTGAGAAAGCACTCAATGTGACAAATCTGTTTCTGTGTACAAGTGGTTATATAAACAGGGGTGGCCAAAATTACTGACCCTCCGAGACGCATACGACAATCTTCAGAAGTTCGAGAGCCAAGGCACATGTACCAGGAGCTGGGGCTCGGGGCTTCAGTCCCACTCCAGCTGAAGCCCCAAGCCCTGGCAGGTGCAGCCTGGAGGGCTGCAGCCCCGATACTCCCCTTCCCGCTGGACAGAAGACCTTACTCCACTACCACACTGCAAGGCAGAGATTCTGAGTTCCCCACCCCTCCAGTCTGATAGGCAGAGGATGGGGGAGAGTGCGGGGCTTGCAAGCCGCACTTTAATGGTAAAAGAGCCACATGGGGCTCTTGAGCCACAGTTTGGCTACCCGTTATGTAACGTGGTTTTGTATAAATCCTGAGAGATGTCAGTACTAACAATTTTAGGTAACACTGTATTACTGCCTCTTGTATTAATACTTCCTGATAATTGCACGGAAATCTTTTTTCTAAAAATCTCTCACAGAAAACATCAGCAAGTACCTGGTAGAAACAGAGTAGAAGTCCTCTTTGAAAAGACATTCTGTGCCTGCCACAGTTATACTTTTGACATCTTCAGCTTTTATACCCAAATTAGATCCCATTATGGTCAAAAGGATTCCACCACTTAGTGGCCCAGTCTTTGGTTCAATCTGTGAGGGGAAAAAATGAAAGCAAATTTGAAAATTACGATGATGGTGCTGCTCTTACATATGGTTTAAATCCACATCACCTTGCAGTCTACACTTTTGTGTTAAAAATACAGGTGTTCTTTTGTTTACAGAGGCCTCATAAAAGAGAGACTAAGAAACCTCTTAAATTACATGCTTAGTTAGAAGTACAGAATCAGTAGATTTCAAATCTCCAATAGCAATAAAATTCTATGAGAGATACAAGTTGGATGAGGTAATCTCTTTTACTGGACCAACTGCTGTTGGTAAGAGAGACAAGTTTTTGCACTTACATGGAACCTCACCCAACTTGTTTCTCTAATAACCTGGGACCAACACAGCTATATCACTGCAAACATAGGATTCTATAACAGTTTATTACAACAAAGCCCCCAGCAGACTGTACCTATTATATACAAAATTCCTGGCTGGTGTTTGATCCTTTTTATAATTTTGTTGTGCCTATTTTTCAAAATATCACATTCTTTAAATGATGTATTGAGATTTATTAGGCTGAATTCCACCACCTGGGGGAGCATTTCTAGCTAATTGAAAAGCATTTGCATTTATCCTTCCTGTTTGCATGTGCACGTGTATTTGTTTTGTTTTGTAATCATTTCTGCTTGGAGGACCGTATCAGATGCACAGACTCTGGGACACAAAAAATGGTGCACAAAGGCCTATCATAGAAGCTTCTGCTAATCTGCTATCGGTCCCTACTATATCAGATGAGAGGAGGCAACATTATTGATCATATTTGTGATTGAAGATAAGGACCAAAAAGGGTCCCCATGGTAGAGGTGGATTTCCACAGCTCAGACAAGCATCTGAATTTGAAACTTATCTGAACCTTCCAAAGTTTTGATAATTCACCTATCAGTTTCTGTGTAGTAGTTCCAGAAAGCCCTTTCAGCTTTTTAACCTCAGAGTACTGGAGCCTATTGTACAGCATTTCGGACAGCTGCCCTGGCGGGGGAAGGCATTTAATACTTCGTTGAAATACCATCACTGAGAACAACTAGGACTATCAACTTTGAATGGCAACTACTAGCCCATCCTCATGCAACAATGGCCTTACTACACAGGGAGATGCATGGATTTTTGAATAAATAGCCTGAATTTAAGCTGAATCAGCACCTTCCTTCTGATCCAGCAAATAAACAGGACCTCTGGTCCATGGAAGGGCCTAATCCTTAAAGAAAGGGTGAGAAAGACTTGGCCTACTGAGGTGCTATAAGACTGGGTCCTTGTTCTGAACTGAGGTTATTATGACCTTGTGACCACAAAAGAGATTCCTCTCGGAGTTTTGAGGGACTTATTTGACAGAGCCTATGTTGGAGACAGTTTTAGGGGCCAGGGGAACCTCTTAGCATGTGTGTAGAATCTTCTGCTGTTTTAATACGTTTTCATAGATTCTAGCACTGGAAGGGACCTTGAGAGGTTATTGAGTCCAGTTCCCTGCCCTCATTTTCTCTGTAATACTTTTACCCTAATAATAAAGAGACTTACTCAGTAAGTACTATGTACTAATCTATAATCAGAAGAATCACACTGTGTACTGTCTCCTCAAAGATAAGCAAGCAGGACTGTTAAGGCAGTGTCTTTTTCTGGGAATAACACAGGGAAGGTGGGGAACTGTTCAGCATGGAAATACCCTGGTCAGGAGGGAGAGAGACGTGGGTCTCCACCCAAGAAAGTCAACAGCTAGGGAGCCAGGAGCCTGTCTGCAAGCACTGCCTCTGTAGTGCCCATTGGCTCAGAACGGGGAGCTTAGGTCAATGGGGGCTGCAGGGGCGGTGCTTGCAGAGAGGGGCAGTGCGTGGAGCCTTGTTAAAGTGAGTGAGGGGAGGAAGAGCAAGTGACAGAGGGAGGGAGATATGGAGTGAGTGGAATGGGGCTTTAGGGAAGGGGCGGAGTAGATCCTGGGTTGCTCTTTAATTCAAAAAGTGATCTTGGGTGTAAAAATGTTGGAGACCACTGGTTTACGGTATGCTCTACAGCATGCTTGATTAGCACAGAGCTCAGATAAGAATACATCCATACTGGTCAAGTAAACTCTGCTAACTCCCTGGTACCAACCACCATGTTTAAGTACGTACTGCTAGCATGGTTTCAACCACATTGTGATAGATCTCTCTTGATGGCAAGCTTTGGAGACACACCGTGCCAATACCATCTCGTGGCAGCTAATTTAGAAGCTTATTTAAATGTTTTGAGAAAGCCTTCTTTCAGCATGCAACATTTTCAGAGACATCTTCATGAAGAGACAATACATTGGTAGGCAGAAAAACAATCATCTTACCCGAGTAATGACGGGATGAGGGCAAGTGTTTGTAGAAGTTTTACATAGATTCTTATAAACGCATTTGTGTGGCTTGCCCTCTTCTTCACACCAGACGCATTCGTAGTCATCGTCAGCCGCAAGACACAAGCTGCAGTCACTTCGGCCATAAGAGCAGCTGTATAAAGTCACTAAAATGACAATTATAAAAAGATGCACAAGTGCAGTGTCAAGTCAATTATTGTTTCAGATATGCTCTCGTAACAAGACGATGGGGAAGAAAACCTTTAATGTCATGGCCAGAGTCTTCCAATTCAATAGGCCAATCCTGCCCAAAGCACAGTCTATTTAGCTATATAAAAGGTATTTATTGAGAACCAAGAAACTCTATTTACTTATTTACTTTCTGCCAATTTAGCACAATAAAAGCTTCCATACACAACCTTTGAACAACCTTTGTGTATGGTTCCATACACAACCAATTATTTAAAATTAGAAATCCAAACACAGCTCAATCTGTTCACTCATTTTACCAGGGAGTAGTTCTTCAAATACTATAGCCCCTGTACATCAGCCGTTAAAAATCCAGGCTATTTTAGACAGGAGAAGAGAAGAGGGTTTCCAGAGTCCAAAGTCCCAAGAATGCCCCCTCTGTTGTATTGAGAGCGATCCAGTATCAGTACCTCTGCTGATCACAGACGCATCAGTGTATCACAGAGAGAGAGTCTCTCTCAAGTAGGGTGTTCCCAGGTCATTTAGGACTTTCCAGGCCAAAACCAATACTTTAAAAATCTCCTTGGAAGCATTCAGGAAATCTAGTGGTTTCTGTAGACCCAAGCAGTACTCATTAATTTATTCCTGGTCTTTTATTATTCCCTTTCAGTAAGTGAGCGGTCTCATGGTTTTCAAACCATTTCCTCCTGAGTTGACAACCCCTAAGTATGCACTGTCCCTTCTGCAAAATATGCAGTTAAATCACAGTGGGTAACCTAGCAACTAACAGAGCCAATCATCCCATAGAGACTGCAGCACAACTGTCATGCTGGCTAGCTACTGAACAGGGCTCCTTTTATCGAGCCATGCACCAAGATTCCCAGAAAACCACAGCTTACCTTGGACCTTAGGGTTGTCTATGTGGTACAGCAAAACACATTAGAGGGGTGCGATCTGTAAACTGCTTTAACTGCTCTGTGTAGACCCTACTGGCATGAATTAAAATGTACCTAGTTTATGTTCAAGTGCACAGTGTGCTCAACAAATCATACCCCTTCAATGTGCTTTGCCAAGACCATGGAGCTAGGCCGTGATACATGATCACCATGCATAATCACCCTTAGTAGGTAAAACTAGCTATGCAGCCAAGCATTACAGCACCATGAGAAAAGCCCAGGTTTGGAAGAGAACTTTTGGATATGCACTTGACAGCTACTATAGTGGAAACTGTTTCAGCTGAAGAGGTGCCACACCATCTCAGGGCAGAAGGGGTAGATAAGTAGTGCAAGCAGCCCTGTAGCTGTCTTTCTTCTTGCTAGTCAGTTTATCAAGTGATATTAATGAAGCACTGGAGGAAGTTTCTTCCTTAGAGTGAAGTGCAGCAAGTAAACATTGCTGACTGGAAGCTGAGGAAGGGGGTTTGGGAAGGAGAGGAGAACGACTGCTTTTGGAATGCGTAGGTTAAGTCCATCCTCAGAATGTCTGACTGAAAAGAGCATGCACCGGCCCTCCTTTAGACAGAGGATTAGAACGCTGGGTAGAGCGCCAGCTAAATCACTCTCCAACTTCTACCATTTCAGTGCACTTTTATATACTGGAGAAGAATAATAGAAGATACTTAATTTAGTAGTAAGCAATTAGGCATTGAAGTAATATCAATAGATTTTTAATGCTAATTCCAAGAGGCAACCATGTCGGATTACTTTTCTAACTGACTAGTAATATAAAAACACATTTTCTCCATCTCTGTCCTCAGCAGTTTTGTGCTCTCTTTGTTAGGTATGCAAAATATAGTGGTGCCCAGTAGAGCCAGTCTCTCTGCAACACATATGTAATTGAATGACTTCAGTCTGGTTCTTCCTTGGAGAGTGCATTTTTAAAAACAGCACCTACTAAACAGCAGATGTGCTTGCTGGGTGTATTCAGAGCCTCAGCTGGTGACTTCAATGACAGTTTTTATTTTCATTACTGTGCAGCGTTAATACAGTTGAGAGTGAGAGACCTGGATTTTACTCCTTCATGTGCACTATCAGTGATGGTTTCTAAAATTCAACCAGTTTTACCAGTGTGAACCCATTCAAGGCAATGGAGTTGCACTGGTGATCACAGGGTGCCTATGGTGGGCGGTAGGACCCTTGTTACTATTAATGATGAAACTGTAGGAGAAGACCTAACTTGACTGAGATTCCATGTTGAGTTTGCAGTATTAAGAGTTATGGGAGAGGTGAGGAGAGTCTCTTTTTACTTGTACACTAAACTAATTTGATTTGGAAACCACTTGGACATGGACCCTCTCAGTCATTTTAAACAGAGTATTTATTATTTACTCATTCATTCTGCAATTAAAAAAAAAAAACCAAGCAAATTTAGTGCTGGGTAAAAGGTGCCAGACTGACAACCCCACTTTTTCAAGAGAGTTAACACTTCCCTTTATCCTTGGAACAGACAGCACTGGCTGCAGCTGGGAAAGCTTTTCCCACATCTACAAACATGAACATAATTTGAAAGATGTAACAGATTGCCTTCCTAATCCAGCACTCAAACTGGTAATAGACTGTCCTTGCACAGGAGCTTTAACAAGTGGGGTTGTTAAATCTTCCCTTTGCCTTCACACAACCTACAATCTCCACCCACATCACCACATGACAACCTGACAAAGCAAAGGAACATATTTAATGAATTGCTAGAAGAGGAACCTCACTCCCTTTCTCTTCAAACAAAGTCAGCACAGCAACATCTTGAAGTCTCTCACATCCAGAGGCATGACAGGGACAGGGAAAGATAGAGTCTTAAAGTGTTAAACAATCCTTCATTCCTTGACCAACTTATTAAATACAAAAACAACTAGGAGTCCTTGTGGCACCTTAGAGACTAACAAATTTATTTGGGCATAAGCTTTTGTGGGCTATAACCCACTTCATCAGACGCATGGAAAATACAGTAAGCAGGTATAAATATACAGCACATGAAAAGATGGGTACATTTATACCTGCTTACTGTATTTTCCACTCCATGCACAGACTAACATGGCTACCCCTCTGAAACTTGTGATTAAATACAGGAGCAGCAAGCCACTCATTAGATTCAGACTAATCCATCACCTTTAGATTCAAGCTGTGAAGTAATTGATAACAAGGACAAAAGATAAAAGGGATAGCTATATTGGATTTCATACTGTTCAAAACCCACCAGTGGTCTGAGATTTAAAATGTTATCATAACTTAATATTCACTTGTGTTGTATGAAGAAGAGGGTTTTTGTTTTTTTTTACTGGAGAGTTCAAAAGTGTTGGAATTGAAATAATTGAGTACCTTCTCAGCAAAGTCCATTCCTCCAAAGTCAGTTCCTTTCAAGATGCAGGGTGATGTTTAAAGACCATTATGCTATGGACTTCACATGGTAAGGAAATATTAAAGTAAGGGAGAATTTGGATAAAAACATTCATACAAAAGAGAAAAAGGGTATTTTGCCAGTATTTCCCAGCCTTTTCTTTCTGATCATTGTAGATTTGTACTTGAATCAGAGCTTTTCTTTAACAACAACACTGCTTCCTTTTTCCTCTTTCTTTCGTCCCCCCCTCTACCTTCTTTGCAGATCCTGTAAGATTCTGGATTTATAATATCACAATTCTTTGGCATGGAAATGTTGATGCTGCACTGTTACAATGTGATTTCCCCACAAGAGGAGAAGAAATGGCTTGAGTTAACAAGTGCTCCCACCCATGCAGAGGCAACATAGGGAAATCCCTCAAACTCCCCTGCTTCTGTGTTGCCTATACAAAATTGAATGGTTTAAATATTATTATATAGCAGGAATAATGTATAAAGATTTTTATCTGCATGGGGACATTACTTATGAGTGACATTATTCTCATTCATATGGACTCATAGTAACAAGCACTATATCTGGTAAAAAGTGTTTGCAGGATCTTAATCCTGAGAACTGTTACGTGGGGGGGTGTTTGCAGGATCTTAATCCTGAGAACTTTACGTGGGCTCCCACATGGAGCCCATTGTTTTCACTGGGGCTCTGCCAGCACACAGTAGCTTACAAGACCAGGACCATAAATTTAATTGTGATTTTTTGTGCCATTATAAATTGGAATAAATAAATAAAACAAAATTAAAAAGCAATTTATGGCAGGGATCATGAGTGCATACTTTTTATTGCCACAGAATACTTCTCTGGCTTTTCATTGTCAACCAAACTGAAGAATCTATCATTGATGACGATGCATGAGCCAGAACACAGTTTTAAACTTCAGATCCCTGGTGACGTTTGTAGAGATGACAGTAACAAAAGCCACCTTTTTACCCATGAAGAGAGTAAGTTTGTTATCATATTACTGAGATATAACAAGGGAACCTCACAATGCCATTTTTAAGAGAGTTGCTTTTCAGAGTAGAATCAAATTTCAAGATATTTTCTGTATAAAACTTTAAATATACAAAAGTTTTAAAGATGTTATCGATAGTGACATTTAATTCATGCAGTTGTATTAAATCTGACAGGGCAGAAGTGTTAATTACATGCTTTACCAAAACCAGTAAAACTTGAGAAGGTAACATTCTTGAAGTCATGAAGATAAAATTTATTATGGGAATAAATCTCAATTTATTGTAATTTCACTCCCCCGAGTCCTATAATTCATACTTACCCATGAGTTTACTGTCAATCTTGACCTTATCTGTTTTAATGAACAGATTAAGTGGTAGAGTTTCATTTGCGCCATAGGAAAACTGGAAAAGATGACACAGGAAGACATTTGCATCTGCTTATTTTAATTTTGGAAGGTTAATTTTTGTGTCCCATAATTCTTAACATGATCTATGAAGATTCAGAAAGCATCTAAAACATTTTAAATCTATGCTCTGTTTCTGTTCTTTGCCAAATGTAGCCAGGGAAACTTTTGGTAATTAATTTAATCTATAGCAATCAGAACCTAGAAGGGTCAATGGGGAGCAGTACTGAATTGACATTAGATCATCAATTTTCATGATCTGATTTATATTTAGTGGTAAGAATCCAAGTAGCTAGCATATTATATTTAGAGAGATTCAGTGACTGTTTGAAATTGCCAGCTCTGGACTTTCTCAACTCTTCCTTCCCAAACCAGCAGGATGTATTATTACTGACAATATAGCATAATCGCTCAATGTGCTAAGGAAAGGTCTGATGTTTCTTCAACAGTGTAGCGCCCTCCCTCTCCCTAATTACACACACACTGGCTAAACAAGGATTAGCATTCAGAGGCTCTGAAACACATCATAGTTCTTGTATTTAAAAGAAGATGGCCATAATATGAGGACTCAAAGTAGGGCAGACAAAGAAGAAAACACTTATCATATAAATCAATGCAACAGCTGCATAGACATTAATCAATTCTCAACAAAAATAAAATTAAAAAAAAAAATCTTGTGAGGTGAGCTAGTAGGCCTTCAGCTTATTTACTCAGGCTTTGTCCTGAACAGGATAAAAATCTATAAACCTAATTTATAACCTGGTAAACAGAATAATAGATAATAGAACTTTGTATACATTTTTTCTTTTCTGAAAAAGCACCCGGAGACTGAGTGCACCTAATACCAGTGAATGGTGAAATTTTTACAGACTGAGAAACTAAATCACAGGAAGGTCAATGAGTCAGTGGCAGGGAAGAACTCAGGAGTCCTGTCTCTTAGTCCAATATTCGATCAGTCTGACTAGGCTGAATCAAAAACATATGGCCCAGACTTTCCAAAAGCACAGTTTAATGAATGCATGAGCTGCATACATGCTAAAATCAAGACTATCATGAAGAAAAAAAAGACTAGGGAATTAAGGAACTATGATTCCAAAAGCTGTAAACTTTTGCCTTTGGGCAAAGGAGAAGAATCTCCATTACAGGTCTGTAATTAGGGTTTATCTCCTTTGAGGGACAGCCATGCGCATGCAGACGCATACTCTGTATTACAACAGGACAAAAAATATATATTTTTTAAACAAACTTTTTTTTTTTTTTTTTTTTACATTTACCTCTTTGCTTTGGAATGAGTAAGTTCCATTATCTGATGTGTCAACAGGAGCCTCAAATTCAAACTGGTCATTTCCAATCTTAAAAGAGCTACCCTAGATAAGAGAAATGTTCAGCTTAGAATTTTTACAGTACCACTGAGCTTAATAAAAAGTAAATAAGCAATATACTGCTCCGCGCTGATAGGGATAAGATCAGACATAGAAAGCTAATCAATTAAATCATCACCTGAAAACAAAAGCTAAAGATAGCGTTAATATCATCTGTTACTTGCTCCAACATTGCCTCTCCAACATCCATTTAAAGGCCAAGCTTCAGATCAGCACAAATAAAGTAGGAGAATGTCTAGCACTCATTTTCAGCAGGTAAGAATAAAATTCACATCAGCTGCATTGTGAATAGAGCTGTGTGAATCCCATTCTCTAGGCTCATGGGAGGTTTATGAACCAAAGCAGGCAGGTGATGATCATGGGACTACATGAACCTGACCTGAGAATTCCAAGTGAAGCTGAAGCCAACCTTTGCTAGCTTTGGGGAAAACCAGAAAGTTTCACTACTCCCTTTGCTTCAGCAGGGAACAGCCCTCCCTCACTTTTGATGCCTTAAGAGGATTTTGAGACCTTATTCAATGGCCTGCTCCTCTTTTAAATCAGGATCTTTACGATACACTGGGAGGAGGTTCTGCTTTATATGTAGCTATGGCTCAAAAGCAGGAGTGATAGCTCTCCTTGGGGAACACAAGGCTTATGTAACTAATAGCAGTAGCAAGAGGCAGCAATAGTTTTATCTTCCTGTTCTCCTTTATCCATGACAAAAATGGGGAGAGGATAGTTTTTCATCCACCAAAAGATTCATGCAAGGGCTGGGTGTGAGGACAGACACAGGAGGCAATGCTCTCCACTGCAAATCCCAAGAGTATAATATTAAGGGAGAAGGACCTTTTCCTCCACATAATAAGATCTTATGGGGTACCAAGGAAGGAAAATGGGCTACCAAGTTCCAAAAAGGCTTCTTCTGAAGCTTTAAATAAATAAAGCCAGTGGGCAGGAGAAAGTCCCAGGACTTCACTGCTGAATAGGTCAAAGTGTCTTCACTATAGCTAACAAGATTTACAGAAACTAAAAACAAGGCTTCCTGACCAATGCATTTAAACATCAAAGCCATGAAGACAAGGCCTCTAGGGTAGTCTAAATTTTTCTGTTAAAATTGGGGGTTTTTTTTAATGCAAAATTGGATTTTTGACCAAATAAGTTTTCATTAAAAGTGTCTGCTTTCCACTGACTGTATTTTTTAACAAAAAACAAAAACAAACCCCACCAGAATCTTCTGAAGAATATTCCAACTCAAAAATATTTCCTCAAATATTTCACTACAGGAAATTGAGGAAAACAAAAATAACTTCCTGACTAGTTCTAAAAACTACCCTTTCACCTCAGACACCATTCACCACTCCCCCAGCCCCAACACACAAAAAGGATTACCTCATTCGAAATTGTACGAGATTTTTATAATTATCCAATTTTTAAACTTTGTCAGAGGTCTTCTTTCTGAAGAAATATTGCCTGACTCCTTACTCATCTCCACTTTATACTACAATATTTTTTTTCAATTATCTTCAAATAATGTTGCTGAAGCTGTATTTCAGCCTCTCACATTCTTGACAGAACCACCCAAGGGGTGTAATGTTTACATATGTGCGATGACTGACACAAAGGACTGAACTAGGCACCTCCAGAACTAAAATGCATCTCTACAGTTTGATGTAAACAACCAAGCTGCCTGAGGGCCATCAGAGACTCGACTCCTCTGTGAATTGGGTACATAGGACAACATACACTGACCAGCGCTTTATATATGCATGTTTATAGCAGAGGATGGCACATCCAGACAGAAGAACCTTGTATCCAAGATTCTGATGTGGAAAAACAGCCCTCACATACAGTTCAATAAGTTCTTCATATTGTGATAACCTGCCTGGCTTTTGAGGACTCAGATTAAATTTTCTCTTAGAATTTAAAAATAGAACAACTGACCAGCATTCAACTCCCAATTCAGAGCCTCTCTGAACTGCTTGTTCTGGTAGCAGTTTTCCCCTTAGATACTGTAATAGCTTTGATTTACTTTAACATCCTACTGAATTTTTTCAATGGGAGAGACAGAAAAACAGCAGTTTCCTCTTTTTAAAGCAACCTAAAGATCCACTGTTTGCTCTTGAACAAATGCCTCCACCAAGAGCTCCATTTAGTGAGACCCATTTGTCCCCAGGTCAAGAACTTGTTTGGTACAGATAAGAATCCAAAATAGAAATCTTATGGGGTGTGATTCATCCATCCCCAGCCTATTACAATAATCATGAACAGCATTTTCAAAACTATCCTCTCCCCTCACTCACTGGGAGATAAACAGGCATCAGCCATAAGAACTAAAGAGATCCCAAATCTTCTGAATGCTTCCATTCTTGTTTTTGATGGAGATATTAAAACTCACTATGATGGCTGGCACCTCAAAATACCACAAAAAGGAAAAACTTCCTTCACCCTTGGCAGACCTGTCATTTGTCACTGCAGAGAGATCTCAAATAGGCAAGCCAGGAGAAACATAATGGATATACATTGTGGTACTAACCAACCAATAAGAAAAAGGTTTAAAAAGTTCTGGTAGCTGCCAGGTCCCCCACACTGAAATTTTCATCATTCCAAGCCCCCCATGGCCAAATTATGATCTGTGGGCCACGTCTACAAATCTAGGACCATACACTACCCTTGATCCATCCTGACATCAATGGGAGGTTTACGCCAAGATCACTGCAGAATATGGTCCCTATTTAGTAACTGAACTTTTAGTGAATAAAGTTTATCCTTCATCCAGCTTCATTCCTACTTCACTCAGTAGGAATAAATAATTCCAGCCACCTTTAGGATCACTGCTGTTTTTCGCTCTTGCTTAACCTTTGGGGCTTAACTTTTAGAGTACTAGCACTTTGGAAATTACTAGCCAAATGGATGCTTGGGGCACATATTTATATTCCAAGACCATTTACATGTAGGAGTTATAAATAAGTACACACACATATAATCAGTGCACAATTAAAAAAAGCCTAGATTCTTCTGTTATATAAAGGGGTAAATAACATTTCCCTGTTCACTTTCTCCACACTATTCATGTTTTTATAGACCTCACATATGTCCCCCTCATCCCTTGGTCGCCTCTTTTCTAAACTGAACAGTCCCAGTCTTGTTAATCTCTCCTCACGCGGAAGCTGTTCCATACCCCGCATCATTTTTGTTGCAGTTCTCTGTACCTTTTCTAATACCAATATATCTTTTTTGAGATGGGTGAGCAGAACTGCACACAACATTCAAAGTATGGCCGAACTATGGATTTATGTAGTGTCATTATGAGGCTTTCCCCCAGCCTAGTTTAAAAAATCCTCTATAAATGTTTTAATTTTACAGCAGTTTGGGTCCATTTTGGCTTAGGTGCAGCTCATCTGTATAGACTCCTCCTTTCCCAAAAGGTTCACCAGTTCCTAATAAATCTAAAACCTCTCTCCCAAACCACCATCTCATCCATGCATGGAGACCCTGCAGTTCTGCCTCTCTTACTGGCCCTGTGTGTGGAACTGGGATCATTTCAGAGAATTCTACCATGGAGGTCCTGGACTCGAATCTCGTATCTAGCAGCATATATTTGGTCTCCAGGACATCTCTGCTACCTTTGCCTATGGCATGGGTACCTACAGGTACCACAATCACCAGCTCTCCCTGGCCCCAGGGATTGCATATAAATCTGTCTAGCTATCTCATGAGATCTGCAATCTTAGCAATCACCAGGCAATTTACCATGTGGTTCTCCTGCTCATCATAAATCCAACTATCTATATTAATACTCAAATCCCCCAGTACTATAATCTGGCTTTTCCTAGTAACTGGGGTTCCCTCCCCAAGATGGGTATCCTGAGTGAAAGAGTCATGGTCTCCTCTTGCATAACAATCTAAGTGGTGGCCTATCACATTGGTAGGAGGACACACCAATATCAGCCCTCCTGTCCACATTCTGCGCAGCAGACAGGAGGCAGGCTCCCAGTCTGGAGCAGCTTGGCTAGGAGTGGATCCATTTGGGGAGGAAGGGCAGGAGGAAGAGGCGGGAGCTGCAGTGGAGTATGGCAGCGGGAGGAGAGGCACACCATGTAGCCTCCCTGAGCATGGCGTCCTGGTGCATGATTAATGCTCATTAAAAATGTATGTTAATTTGGTTTGAGTTAATCGTATGCATTAATTGCAATTGGCAGACCTAATTATTATTTTTTATTACAAATATTTGCACTGTAAAAAAGATTAAGAAAGAGCATAAAGAGGCGTACAAAAGTTGAGCATATCTGCCACATACCCCGTGTTACAAGATATTTACAACAGTGCCATGGGAACACCTGTTCTCACTTTCAGGTGATATTGTAAATAAGAAGCCGTCAGCATTCTCTCCTGTAAATGTAAATGAACTTTTTCTCTTAGTGATTGGCTGAACAAAAAGTAGAACTGAATGGACTTATAGGCTCTAAAGCTTTACACTGTTTTGTTTTATGAGTGCAGTTATGTAAAAAAAAATGCTACATTTGTAAAATTGCACTTTCACAATAACGAGGTTGCACTACAGTACTTATCTGAGGGGAATTAAAAATACTATTTCTTCTAACTTTTTTACACTGTACACATTGTATTCTGTGTTGTAACTGATATACATATACTTGAAAATGTAGAAAAACATCAAAAAATATTTATAATAAATTTAAATTGTTGTTCTATTAGTATTTAACAATGTGATTAAAACATTAATCACGTCTAATTTTTGACTCTAGTTGATTTGTTTTGCATTAATTGCTTGAGTTAACTGCAAATAGCTGACAGCCTTACTTATTATTACAATTTAAATGCTCAAGATCAAATTCTAACTTCACTGAAGACAACATGAGCTTTTAACTTCAGTGAAGTCAGGAGTTCACCCTTGATTTCTGAAAGCAAACACAGAGAAAAAAAATTATCCTGGCAGTGCAAGGGTTACTCATTTATGGGCAGCCTACAATAATTAATAGTTACACACACATTTTAAATGGGAGGGGTTTGAAAGCAGTAACATTACTCAGAGGAAACACAGACTAATGTCTCAGGAATTTAGGATGAACTCTGAAATTAAACTGTAAGTCAAATGACTACTTGGAATTAATTCATTTACCTGATAATCCTCTAGATTCTTTCCTTCAAAATGAACTATTGTTGGGAACTCCATTGGTATATTTTGAGGGCTGGGATTTAGAAACTGTGGGCAAGCTTCCACCTAGGGCGATAAACATTTAAAATAAAAATCTTCCATCACAACAAATCTCAACAGCCTTTGGACAATGGCATTCTTGTTCTGAAGAACTCCACGCTTAAAATAAAATGACAGATTTGATTACACCCTTTCAAATTAGACACACTAAAAATAACTACAGCATATGCCAAAGCTGTAGATGATTATCTTTCCCAGCCCTGAAATCTTATTCCTCCCATTAAAACAAACCAGTAGAAGGAACAAAAATATCCCCTAAGAAATTATTCTATCTTGCTTCCCCTCCCTAATCACACCTCTACATTCCCACCCCCACTTAAAGTCACAAAACATTGTATTTCTGAAGTTAACTTTAGAATCCTGATTTTTATTTAAAACGTGAGTCCAACCAACTGATCTAGTAGCAATGCTAAAGAAAATATGCAAGTGTTCAAATAAAGCCTGTTTTATTCTAATTTTAAATTTTTACCATATTTTGTTTAATCACATCCTCTTCCAAAGATGAGTCTTTACAGAAATGTTTCTTCCGGTCCCACTGGCAATTCCATCTACTACTTGCACAGGAGTAGCATCTACAAATATAATGTGATGGGTCATGACAAGACTTCTTGGTGGTTTTTTTTTTGTGTCCTAAACATTCAAATTTCATTGTCCAAAAAACCAAACCAAACCAAAACAAACCCAAACTCCATTTTTAGTCATACAAAGTAGAACAATTTGCTACAAAATCCTTACTATGCCGAGTTCACAATTTCACAGTGAGAATAATTAAAGAACCTAGTCTGGTAACTTGCTTCGCCTGAACAGCAGCATGCATGAAAAAGCCACAATATGGCTCATAGGAACTTTGGGCCTGAATCTGTGAGGTCTGAAAGCCCTAGATTCCCAGATAGGTCAAGTTTGTGCTTGCAAATCAGATAATTTAGATGTCTGAGTCTATAGTTTGAGAGTTCGATCTGCAAGTTGGATGCCAACAGGACTTATCAGAGAATGCTGACTGTGCCAGATGGTTTACTATAGAAGGAGTCAGCTGCCTTAACTAAACAGTTCAGTTACCTGAACACACACAGCATGATGCAACAACTCAAGTTAAGAAGATAAAATACTCACGGCAGATTTTCAGAAAGATTCATTGCTTCTTCACAGTCATAGAACGGATATGTAGCTGAGGCAAAAAACATCTTTTCCTCTCCAAAGGTTAATATTAGTGAAACTGAAACATGATCTACCAAAAAAAGGAAATAAGTTATTGAATACTTTAGCTCTTGTGTAGAATGGTGCAATGATGTTTTTATTATTTGTTCAAGATGTAAAAACAAACACCTAACTGGAATCACAAGGCTAAAACTATCACATGCATGATATAACTAATTTTATTTGTTCTTAGCGTTTACTAAATTTTCAGGAACTGATGGTGCAAAGACATAGGATGGGATGCATAAAGAGAAATGGTAAGTAAGCTACATTACGGAATAGTAATATAGTATGGAAATGCCTTAAGAAGGTACTAGAATGATGAAAACTGAGGTAATAAGGAAAATGAGAATTGAATACAAAAGAAAAAAATTGATAGAAGAGTTATTTTTAAGAAAATATTTTCATAAAGTACGGATATTTCTTCCTGTGAAATTGCTTGTACTATTTGTGCATCAAACTCTATCAACTCATATGAATTAGAACAAGTCAACCTTGTACAAGTTATTCAGTAACCACAGTAATGCCTGAAATATTAAACTAAGACTTTGGACTTTTGGCTTGTTGTAAATAACTTTCCCATGAATGTATTTCTAATCCGGATCATTACTTAACTAAGAATGGAAAACCTTTCTCCAATGAGGATATTTACAATTCCTCTTACAGAAACCATTAAACTCCTGTGACAAGCTATTTCACAAGCTATTGAGCAATTGCAAACTGTGCTTTCCTCAAATAATTTCTTGAAAGGGTGATGGCAGATTGACTGTAAGATTACTTTGCCTACCACTGGTTTGGTGGAAAATTTCAGTTAGGTTTGTATCCAACTCGTACGGCAGGGACAACTTAAAATGAGATCTGCAAATAGGTGTCCTTTAATTTGGAATGTATCCTAGTCCCTTTGGAATTTTTCACAACTAAAGTAGCGTGGATGATTTCAACTTGGTGGAGCTTCTCAAGACTAAATGGTTGTGTCTGGATTTTTGTCATGTTCTAACAGTAGTCATTCTGTTGCCATTGATGGTTACAGTTTGCCTTCTGCTGTGGTGCTTGTGAGGGTCTTGAACATCTTCACAGTGGTTTTGAAGGCTCACAGATGGATTTGTTCGTAAGAAATTCAGAGGCCTCTATTATTTCTAGATGCTTAGATTATTCTGATGCTTCTCCTGATAGGCTTCCTGTATTACTTTATGTGCTGAATGGAGTCAAACTACATCAACTTTATCAACATGGTCAAGGACTTAAGTCTCCTCACATTACAGAAGATATAGAAAAAGTGAACTGGCTACTAAATAATGAAGTATTATGTTATTCTTTGTACTTAGAATATACCAAAGTACCTGAACATATCTGTCAGCAACTTGATACTTCTGTTCAAAGAGGGTAATTAATTTACATTGCTCTTCTGTCTGTAATGAAACCTAATTGTCATCAGCTGAGCACTAAGACTTCCAGTGTGCTTGCACACTGAAATTTTGTTGTGCCAGATATCAAGAAAGCCACATTCATGGGTATCAGCATCTGAATACTTTAAATACTATTATGCAATAATTAATGCAATATTATGCATGTAGAATAGAAATCACACACAGAAAAATATGTAAGATGGTTACTTACTTTTCATAACTTGTTCTTTGAGATGCGTTGGTCATCTCCTTTCCATTCTAGGTTTGCGTGAGCCCACGTGAGCAGCTGTTGGGAGATTTTTGCTTTAGCGGTACCCTTAGGGCTAGTTGTGGCACCCTTTGGAGTGCTGCGCTTATGTCGCAGTGTATCAGATGCTGCCGGCCCTATGCCCTCTCAATTCTTGCTTGCCGACAACTCCGACAGAGGGACAGGAGGATGGGTAATGGAATGAACATGAGCAACATCTCAAAGAACAGTTACAAAAGGCAGGTAACTGTTTTTCCTTCTTCGAGAGCTTGCTCATGTTGATTCCATTCTAGGTGACTCACAAGCAGAATCAACTAAGGTGGTCTTGGAGTTCACAGTCTTGCAGCACAGTTCTGCCAAAACAAGCAATGTCTTGAGCCTGCTGGGTTAGCACATAGTGTGATGCAAACGTGTAGATGGACAACCAAGTGGTGGCCCAAAAGATGTCTTGGACTAGCACCTGCACCAGGAAGTCTGCTGTCGCCTGTGCCGTAGTTGAAGAAGCAGTCATGATTGCTAGCAGGGGCACCTTTGCCACCTGATAGCAGTAGTGGATGCAGGCCGTGATCCAAGAAGAGATTCTCTGGGCTGACACTAGGCAACCTTTCATCCTGTCAGTGACAGCAAGGAAAAACTGCATTGAGTTATGGAACGGCTTCATTCTATCTATGTAGAAGGCCAGCGCCTGTCTGATGTCTAGGGTATGCAGTCTGCACTCCTCATCCATCGCATGAGGCTTTGGACAAAGGACTGGAAGGAAATGTCTTGACCAGTGTGGAACTGGGAGATAACCTTGGGCAGAAAAGCCAGGTGCGGCCGCAGCTGGACCTTGTCCTTATAGAAGGCTGTATAGCGGAGCTCCTACGGGCCGAATTTACAGAGACCAAGAAGGAGACCCTCCAGGAGAGAAGCAGAAGGGAGAAGGAAGCCAAGGGTTCGAAGGGGGGTGGGGGGATGCCATGAGCCTCAACTGTACAAGATTCAGGTCCCAAGAGGGGACTGGGTCCCAGACATGCGGGTAAAGGTGCTCCAGATCATTCAGAAACCATGTCATCATGGGATAGACAAAGATCGACCGGCCTTGAAATGGAGGGTGGAATGCCAAAATGGCTGCCAAGTGTAGCTTGATCAAAGATAGTGACAGGCCCTGGAACTTAAGGTGCAGTAAACAGTCCAGGATGTCCTGCAGCGGGGCCTTTTCTGCACGAATGTGTCAGTCCAAGGCCCAACAAGTGAACTGCTTCCACTTTGCCACATAGATAGCCCCGGTGGGAGGTTTCCTGCTGCCCAGCAGGACTCATTGTATACCAGAGGAGAACTCCAGTTTGTCCATACTCAGCCACGCAACAGCCAGGACATCAAGTGCAGAGATGCCAGGTTCAGGTGCAGCAGGTTGCTGTGGGACAGCAGATCCAGCAGAAAAGGTAGCTGCAACGGGGTGGCTGCATGCAGCATGCCGAACCAATGTTGACAAGGCCACACTGGAGCTATGAGGAGGGGCAAGAGGGTGGATAACGGCCACCACATTGGCCACTGGCCGTGCTGCAAGTGCAGTGCCACAGACAAGGGAGCGAGGTCTGGTGCCCAATCACGCTGATGGGACCTGGACGATGCGCTGAACTGTGCCCTCTATACTGGAGTAACCACCTTCCAGCAACCAGGGAGGAGCCGTCGATGCCTGTGTTTGCTTACTGGTTGTGGCTACTGGTGACCATTGTCCAGGCATAACTGACTGGTGACTGTACCGGGAAGAGTGGTACTGGTCCTGGGGAGACCAGTGCCAAGACGGAGAACGTTCCCACTGTGCCGGTGATTGGAACCAAAGCCTGGAGGATGACCAGCGAGAGAGTGAGTGGTGCTGTGAATAGTAGGGGGAGCGTCGACCTCATGCTGGTGACTAGCGCTGAGGGTATCTGGAAGTCAGCCTGGGCGTCTAACGATGCGACTGGGACATGGCCCTGGATTCTCGACACGGTAGAGAAGATTGACATCTTCTGTTCGTTGATGGGCAGTGTTCCCCTGTCCCCTAAGGGGTCTTAACAGTGGGCTTGCCCTCCTGGGAAGCCTTAGTTGGGTCCTGTGGCACTGAGGTCGTCACTGGAGCAGGTGGAGTGTGCTCTCTGCACCTGGGAACCCTGAAATGACGATGGTGCAGGCAGGGGAGTGGGTCCCATTCCACTTCCGGGAGTTGGTGGTGGACCTTTAAGGGGGCTGGGAGCCCCAACCGGGGAGGCACAATCACATGGCTCCGCAGTAGCCAGGCAGGCAGGCCCAAGTCCCTTAGTAGGTAACAGTTGAGCCTTCAGGCTTGGTGCTGGGAAGCACTTCTTGGCTTTCTTCTTTGGCACCGGTGAAGGTGAACAGTGACAAGAGGAGCCAGGTGCCAGCAATGCACTGCGCACGGAGGCCGAGGGGCTTGGTGCAACCTGCATGGATGGCTCGGAGTCCACCCTCCACCTGGCTTACATCAGGAGAGCCCTGAAGTGGATATCCTGCTCTTTTTGGATGCAGGCCAAAACTTTCTGCAGATCCGGCACTGCTCCCTAACCTGTGATTCCCCCAAGCACTTAAGGCAGCTGCTATGAGGGTCACTCCCAGGCACAGACCTGTTGCAGTCCGAGCAGGACTTAAACCCAGGAGACTGGGGCATGCCCCGCCTGGGGCGAAGTCCCCACTGGGACCCTAACTACTAACAAGCACACACTTAACTACTTAACACTACTGTATGCAAACTATATACAAAGGCTCTAAAGCACAAAGTTCAAAAGGAGAAACCGCTAGCTCTTGCTAAGCAAGAACAAAACTCTGACCACCACGGGAGGTAAGAAGGAACTGACCGGGCGTAGGAACGGCGATGCCTGATATACCACAGCATGAGTGCGGCACTCCAGAGGGTGCCACAGCCAGCCCTACGGGTACTGCTAACGCAAAAACGTGCAACGGCCACACACGTGGTCACGTGAACACCCAGAATGGAATCGACGTGAGCAAGCACTCAATGAAGAATAGATGTTAGAGTAACATTACTGTGAAGTCAAGCACTCAATAACTAGGAAACTTTAGAAGAACTATGACTGCTCATGGAAACTGAATGCATACAAACAAGGATGCAGAATTATGATAGCATCTTTAATTACATCACATACTATTTTTCCCCCACAGGACCCCTATCTAGTTTGCTGCAGAATTTGAAAGGTGTGTAGTGAATAAGGCAGGGAGCTGCCAGATGAGAAAGGATGGTCTGTGGTGCAGGGAAACAGATGGCACACTTTGGAAATTCATACAATTTAGAAGTGCTGAAAAAGCTCTACTGCACACCTGCAAATGCCAGTTTGGGCGGGGGGGGAGGGGAGGACTGATAAGTCAGTCAAATCTAGACAGATTTTCATGAGTACAAGAAAAGGCACATCTCTGATCCTGTCTGCCTCATTTCAAGTTCCTGCTGCAAACACTGGAAGTGCTAGAGCTATTCAAAAAATAGTTGGAAAAAAATTAACTTTGAACTATTTTTCCACTAACCTCATACATGGAAATGACTGCACTGTTTTTTGCTGAAACTAGGAAGAGATCAAGAAAAGAAAAAAATTCAGCCCAGTGGGTTGAACTGGGAAAACAAAAACAAAACAAAAAAAAACACTTATAAGCAAATGACAGATAATGGAAGATTACAATGGTAGTGATCATCCCACATAAAATAAACGGGAGGCAGCACAGTGTCCTTACCTTGACCTTTTGGAGTGTGAGGAATTGTAGTGGGAGGATCACAAACAATAGTCCCATTTCTCAACTCTGCAATACTGGTTGTTTCACCAAACTGACACCAAAGCATGTCACTTACAGCTAACTCTGGCAACGGACTTACAGTCAGTTCTACCTGTAAACACAAAGGCAAATTCTACTTTAGAAAAAAAGTCACAAAAAACAAGCACCACACAAACAAAAATGAGCAAGGTCAGAGACAGATTAAGATGGGGACTGATTAAGATGGTGCTTTTATGGATTTTGATGCTCCAGGACTCTGGTGTGTTAATTACTGGTTCTGTTTTTATAGTTCCTCATTGTCCTCTTTTTCCACAGCTACCGGTACTACAGTCAGTAATTAGATAGCCTCTTTTTCCCCTTCTGAGACAGCTTACTTTAGGAAATACAGCATTTCTGTGGTGAATGGATGAATGGATGGATGGAAAGCTTGGCTGTATTACAGGAAAGAGTAAATTAAATGGAGGATAGTGATTTCCATGCTCTTTTCACAGTTTTGATTGTGATTTTTTCCCAGACAGATGATTTTCTTTTAGATTATTCTCCAGCAATGGATTTATTAAAATGGTCAGTTCCCTATGGACACTCACACCTTGCTTACCTCTTGACTGGGTTATCACAAGGCATTTTAGAATAGAGCTAGAGTCAAAGACCACTTGGGAAGTCTCAGCTAGAGCGGAACGTATCTGCCTGCTTGCTAGTGTATTACCCACAGAGAATACACAAAACCTGTTGTCCAGAGGCTCTCTGTTCACCTTCAGGTACAATTCACGTCATGGATTTTTATCTACTAGAGCTCAATATGGCTTGAATGTCTTCTCTCGCTCTCACTGTTCTCCACCATATCAGTCCTGATCAAATAGGACACTTTCACAAACAGTTTTCAGATCTGAACATCTGGGGATATTGACAAGGCATTATCAGCGGTCCCAACTCAGCAGCTTGTTTCCACTGGTCCATCACAGCCTGACTTTCAAGACCTCAGCAGGATTCAAAAAGGGATTAGAATTTATATGAATGATGAGGAATACCCAGAGTTGTAACAGTAAATACTAAAACAAAATGCAAGGGTTTTGGAACAGATATGAACTCTCATGTTTCAGGGCTTAAAAGCTAACCTCTAACTAATTGGGATCATACTGATTTAGTGCTCAGCTTTTTGTACCTTCCTCTGAGGTATCTGGTATCTCCCACTCCCAGAGACAGAACACTGAACTAGATGGTCCACTAGTCTGACCCAATGTGACAATACCTGTGTTCCTATCACTAGCTGAATTTCAAAGCATGGTCCAAGGCTCAACTGTTGACTCAAATTTCTGCCTAAGTGAGCTGCAAGTGGGTACTGAGAGGGCATAGAACCATTAATGAGTTGTGTATTATTTTTACGTTTCATACATGTGCTTATAGAACATACCGGATAAGTGCATTTCATAAACTGAAAAATAAACAAAAGCTACACAAGTGTAATCAATGATCTTCAGCTTAAAAAATGTATCCCCCATAATCCAGATAAACATAGCCTGCACGCAAACAGAAGCATTTCGACAACTATAACAGCATGTGACACTTTTGTTTCAAGCTAAAGTTAAAAAAAACAAAACAACCCTCCCCTACTTCTTTGTAATTGCAGCCTGCACAAATGGCAGCTAAAAGAGTAGGTGTAGGCTTCTTTCAATACTATTTCAAATCACCATGGCAAACAAATATATATCGATAAGTATTTTTCTGATATGCCACTGATAGCAACTGTATGTGTACTTCAAGCATACAAATAGGCAAAAAGTCTAATTTTCATACCTTGCCAGGGGCTTTGCGGCTCATATTTTGAGGATGCGCACTAGTAATAGCCATGCATACACCATCTGGACTCCACAGCCAATGGTTCGACATATTAGCCCTTTCACAGTCTATCTTCCTTGTGCACCTAATAAAAAGACAACACAATATAAATATCTAATGCAAAGCTGATTAAGATCAGTGTTCCTTGTTTTAAATGACTTAAAAAAAAATTGGGTATTGACAATTTTGCTTTCAGTTTGAAGAGATTTTTAATTATAACACAATAGCTCTTGTAAGACATCTGGATTATAAAGCAAAACACAAATATTTACTTATAAGCCATTTTACATTCCATCAAAATAGACAATCCAATCCCACAGACAGATGATATTTAATTAAAAAACTCAGAGAATAAACCAGTTACCTGAAGTTCATCCAGATAAGACCTGTTCCATCTACGCCTTAACATACTTTAAATTCCTTGACCAGTCTTCTGTTTCTACAGCTCAAGTAGAAAATTTAGGTCTTTACTGGTGTAACAGCACCAGCGATACAACTGACCCATAAAACTCAGAGAGCATCAGAGCTGTGGCTGTGGGCTTGTCTGATTCCAGAGTTAGAGGGCTATTAACTATAACTGTGAATTTATTAGCTATGACTCCTGCTTGAAAGATTCTATTCCAGGACCATCTTCTGACTTTCTTAGCTACTACAGGAGGCAGAGCTATTAGGAGCTGTGGAGTCTCACTAACAGGTAAGGGGGATTGCCTCAGCCAGAAGACAGGAGGCAGACAGGGAAGGTGTCATTGGTTCTAAGAGGCGACAGACCTCGTTATAGGAGGGGAGTTAGCTGCATAGGCCCCACAAAACTTTGGGTCAGCCTTGTACACCATTTACACCTCTTGTATGGTGCCTAGCACAATGGAGTCCAATCCCGATTAATGCCTCTGGACAGTTACTGAAATATTAATATTAAAACAAGAGCATTCGAGTAACAATAAAATCACTGTACTGTTCTGATAGCTACTCTCTCTTCTGAATATTGTAGATATACAAACTGAGTGTGTGTATGTGTACACACATACATACCTACACACACAATTGGTGAAGTGCTGTGTCTCATCATGGGTTATAATTTGGTGTGATGAAGAAAAACGTCAAAAATGAGTTCTAGATTTTCCTTGTAAATTAATAAAACACTAGAAAATGTACAAAAATGCATGTTTGCCACGTCTCACAGAGTCCATTAACACTTTGCAATATTGAGGTCAGAGGTTATATCAGAAACCTGAAGGGAAATCTAGGGGAAATTGCCATTTGTATGATATATGACACAGCCTTCAGCTGCCAGTAACCTAAGAGGAGTTCAAGTTGAACTAGTGTATTACACAAACACGCATGGAATGCATAACCTTCGCTGGGGTACTCTGTGTTCTGCTTCACATCAAGCTTGTAACAATGTGATGGTTCAAATTTTTAGACAGGAAGCAAGAGGGCTGAAATTTATCTGCATACCATAATTAAATAACCCCTTTGTGCAGACAGCAAGCACTCATATCATGAAATCCCAATGGCTCATGCCCAGGGGCTAATTATCCTAGCAGTCAGAAGCAGAGCTATGAGGCTGTAGCCCCCTATTCTGACTCCATCAATGCAGTGTAAAAACAAGAGACATCCCAAGACTGATCAGCACATTCATAGATAACGAAGTTACTTACCTATAACTGGAGGTTCTTCGAGATGGGTGGTCTCTATCTGTATTTCACTGAGGGTTGTGCGCGTGCATGCACCATGTGCCCAGAGCCAGAGCTTTTGAGAGTAATGCTGTTTAGTGGTCCACGCATGCGACCCGCAGCACCTCGTGGTTTCACCTGAGGCAATAAAGGGCACAGCAAGCCACTGGTGTCCACAGTTCCTGCTCTACTGCAGATCTGTTGGAGGATAGATAGGGACCACACATCTCGAAGACCCTCCAGTTATAGGTAAGTCACTTCATTTTCTTCTTTGAGTGATGGTCCCTACTGTATTCCACTGAAGGTGAGTAACAAGCAGTGCTTATGTGGTAGGATGGTGTGAGGAGACTATGGAACAGAGGACTATTGCTCTGGGGGAAAAAAAAAAAGTGTCCATACAGAATCATGCACTAGAGCAAGGGTTCTCAACCCTTTTCTTTCTGAGGCCCACCCATTATGCTATAAAAACTCCACAGCCCACCTGTACCACAAAAACTATTAAGGGGTAGCAAGCAGGACAGTTGCCTGGGGCACCATGTCACAGGGGGCACTGTGAAGTTAAGTTGCTCAGGCTTCAGCTTCAGCCCCAGGTGTTGGGGCTCAGGGCTCCAGCCTGCAGTCCTGTGTAGTGGGGCTTCAGCTTTCTGCCTTAAGCCTTAGTTAGTTTAATGCTGCCCATGCTCAGCGGCCCCCCTGAAACCTGCTTGTGGCCCCCAGAGGGCCCTGGACCCCGGTTGAGAACCACTGCACTAGAGCATAATGTGTGGAAAAGGTGTGTACAGAACTCCACATGGCCATCTTGCATATGTCTGCAAGGGGCATGCTGTGAAGTGTGGCTGTGGTTGATGCTTGCACTCCCATGGGATGGCCTGAATCCCTTCAGGTAGGGATCGTCCTCATAATTGTATAATACAATTGTATTGTATTATACAACTGAGACTCACTCATGATATTGTATAATACAACTCATGAGACTCACTTGTATTATACAACCTGAGACTCACTCATGATATTGTATAATACAACCTGAGACTCACTTGGAAATTCTCTGGGTGGAAATGGCTTGCCCTTTCATTCTCTCTGCTATGGTTACAAAAAGCCTAGGAGATTTCCGAAATGGCTTTATCTGCTCAAGATAAAAAGCCAAGACTCTGAATATCATGAGTCAAGTCTCCATTCCTCATTACAGGTGTGAGGGTTGGGGCAGAAGGTAGGAAAGTGTATGGATTGACAGAGGTTGAATTGGGAAACCATCTTGGATAGGTACTTGGGGTGAAGGCATAAAGAGACCTTGTCATTATGGAAAATCGTGAAAGAGGGGTTAACCATAGATTCATAGACTCTAGGACTGGAAGGGACCTCGAGAGGTCATTGAGTCCAGTCCCCTGCCCTCATGGCAGGACCAAATACTGTCTAGACTATCCCTGACAGACATTTATCTAACCTACTCTTAAATATCTCCAGAGATGGAGATTCCACAACCTCCCTA